>NC_081552.1:35731310-36106310 GCF_963082655.1 Stomoxys calcitrans
GCACTCGGTCAGATTATGATGTATGCTGATGTCGTGCAGATTTTTCAAAACGGCTTTGTGGACAATGTAGACGACTGCATAAGTAAACTTAACGCGGACCTACATCGCGTTTATGACTGGGCGACTGCAAATGGTTTGTTGTTAAATCCAAGTAAGTCTAATTGTTTGGTTGTTCACAAAAACAAGAATTTCAACATGCGACAACCGGATATTTAAGTTAATGGCCAGAGGATTGATATTGTATCTAGTGCGAAGAATTTAGGCGTGGTTTTTAACAGTTCTTTGAGCTGGTCCGATCATGCTAACATTGCAGCAGGGCAGACTTATGCAAAGCTCCGTGCTTTATGGATCACACACTCTTTTACACCCATAAAAATCCGAATTCTTGTGGCGAAAACATTCCTAGTTCCAGGTTTGATATATGGTTGTGAACTTTTTTCGAATTGTGATTCCTCGAGCCTCCGAAAATTGAATGTAGCTTTTAACAGCATAGTCCGTTATGTGTGTGGTTTAAAAAAAGAATCAACTTGTTTCACAATATGTAGATTCTCTATTTGGACTTAGTTTCAACAATCTTCTAAATACCAGATCATTAATATTTTTACATAAGATTATTGTGGAAAAGGAAGGATTGTGGAGGAAGAAAGTTAATACCTTTTAGAAGACGGAGTCTTATGTCTAAACGACAATTTTATATTAGCAACATACGTCTTTGGAATAATCAATCAATGCATCAGCAACACGATGAATTATAAGATTATTATCTTGTTGTGTAGACAATAAATCCATAAATAAATAAATAAATGTGATCCATTTTTCGAACCTGTGAATCTCCTAAATAGATAACTAATGCGGAGGCGAGGTGAAGGTACCGCTTATTAAAACAGAATGAGCGCGTTAAGCTAATCCCACAAAAGCAACTTGGAAAAGTTAAAATTTTAAACGTTGACGACTGAAATCGATCGTCATTCTGTGCTGCCACAAGTAAGTTGTGTTTTTAAGCGTTAAAGTTCAGAATTGTTTAACTTTTGCGGGTTGATTTTTTCACATTTGTCTGCAGAGTTCGATTTTTCAATGCGACGCTTTTCACAGCGCTCCTTCCGTTTAGGACTTTAAATGGAGATGCGATGGATATGACTATGTTACGTGTTATGAAGTAAGCATAGAATATCGAAAGTCAGGAAAAATTATGAACATGCAATGGTGAGTATAGAGTGGTGCTAATAATAAATCGCAATGAGTGTGAATAATGTAAGATTACTTTACTTGAAATGGCTATGACAGAATATTTGTTCCACTAGCCGAACATAGAATAGCATTCCAAGCGCCTCGATCTTCTGCGATCACTCTAAAATCTCTGACACCAAGTTTTAAGTTGTCTCCCACCACTTGATCTTTCCATCGGGCTTTTGGTTTTACCGGTTTGCATGTACCACCCTGTTTGCCTTCAAAAGTCTTCTTTGCTGGAGCTTCTTCATCCATTCTGACAACATGACCTAGCCAACGCAGCCGTTGTATTGTGATACGTGTAACTATGCTATTATCGTATATAGCTCATACAGCTCGTGGTTCATACGACGCCTGGGTTCTCAATTAAAGCAAACTGGTCCAAATATTTTACAAAGAATCTTTCTCTCAAATACACCAAGCACTGCCTCAACTGTTTTCACAAGTGCCCATGCTTCAGCACCATATAACAGCACGAGTAGTATCAGTGTCTTGTATAGTGTAATCTTCGTCTGTCGAGAGGTGACCTTGTTTCTAAACTGCTTACTAAGTCCAAAGTAACATCTGTTGGTCAGTATAATTCTTCGCTTTATCTCAAAACTGGTGTCATTCGTTTCGGCTACGGCGGTGCCGAGGTAGATAAAGTTACAGACTATCTCAAAGTTGTGGTTGCCAAATTTCTACATTTTCTTTATCTGCTTGTACAACCGTACAAGGTGTTTTGGGAGTTGAAACCATCCATTTCGTCTTATCTCCATTTACTGCCAAACCCATTTTCACTGTTTTCTTTCAATTCTCTCAACGGCTGCAGTTACGACTTCCGGTGACCGACGTATGATGTCGATGCCGTCGGCATAGGCGAGTAGCATGTGTACTCTTGTGATTAGTGTGCAAATCTATTCACATCTGCATAATCTTCTTAAACGTATAATCTCGTATAATCTTCTTAAACGTCAAACCGATGGCTTTGGTGCAGGCACATCCTCCTGCAGAGACAAAGAAGGAAATCTGGTAACTGACACAGATAAAATGCTGAGGATATGGAAAGAACATTTTACCCAACTGCTAGTGTCCGACGTAGGCGGCGACGAGAACCAATCAATGACGATGGTATATAATGTTTACCTCATAGTCAGAATGGGGTCCAAGTAGCAGTGACCCGACTAAAGAACAACAAGGCAGCAGGAGCCGACGGGTTACCCGCTGAACTATTTGAGACCGAAGGCGGTACGCTGATAAGGCGCATGCATCAACTTATCTGAGCAATCTGACAGGAGCCGACGGGTTACCCGCTGAACTATTTAAGACCGAAGGCGGTACGCTGATAAGGCGCATGCATCAACTTATCTGAGGAATCTGACTAGAAGAACGCATACCCGATAATTGGAACCTCAGCATACTATGTCCCGTACACAAGAAAGGACACGAGACGGAATGTGCCAACTACAAAGGAATAAGTCTCCCCCGAATCGCATACAAGACACTCTCTCGCGTACAGTGTGAAAGATTAAAACCTCAAGTCAATGAGATAATTGGGCCCTATCAATGCGGCTTTAGACCTGGTAAATCCACCCTGGACCAGATATTCATACTGCGCCAAATCCTGGAAAAGACCCGAGAAGGACAAATCAACACCTACAATCTCTTTGTTGACTACAAAGCCGCTTTCAATACTCCTTTAAGTTCAAAGGTATTTCAAGCCATGGCTGAGTTTGGTATCCCTGCAAAATTAATAAGACTCTGCAGGATGACACTTGCTGACACGCGTTCCTCAGTAAGAATAGGAGGAAAAAATCTCTCCGAACCTTTTAATACCAAATGAGGTTTCATGCAAGGAGACAGCCTATCGTGTGATCTCTTTAATATCCTGCTGGAGAAGATAATGTAAAGATACTCCATTCAAAAGAGTAGGGAGGTTGTGATTTGACTCGGTAAAAACATTCGATCATAAAATTCAGAGGTGTGGTAGGCAGTGAATTAATCGTTTTTCCGTTTCTTGACTTGCCGTCTCCGTGTCTCCGTCTTTAGTCATTGGAGCCTTACCGATAGCTAAAGTCGAGGCGTCTTGCGCAGGTTCTAGTTAATGCATGCTTTCCGATAGCTCTGTGTCTGCTACAGGTTCTAGTACTTGTAAAGTGTGATTTTTTAGCTATGATCTTTTTGGAAACACTGTCAAACATCTTCAGTTTGGTCTATAATTTAACCATGAATCATCTTACAAATGAACAACGTTGAAAAATTGTGGAATTTTATTATCAAAATGCTGGCAATGTTAAGAAAGTTCAAGGCGCGCTTCTCATTCTAATTTTGGGCTCGATGGGTACGTCAAAAAGCAGAATTGTCGATTTTGGAGTGAAAATCAGCCAGAAGCATTGCAAGAGCTACCAATGCATGCAGACAAAGTTACAGTTTAGTGCGGTTTATGGGCTGGTGGCATCATTGGACCGTACTTCTTCAAAGATGATGCGAATCATAACGTAACTGTGAATGGTATCCAACTTTTTTTTGCCCAAAATGCAAGAGCTTGACTTGCATGACATATGGTTTCAACAAGACGGTGACATATGCCACACAGCATGCGTAAGAATGGACTTATTGAGAGACGAGTTCGGTGAACATTTTATTTCACGTTCAGGATTGGTCAATTGGCCGCCTAGATCGTGCGATTTAAGGCCTTCAGACTATTTTTATGGGAATATGTTAAAGCTCATGTCTATACAGACAAGCCCGTTTCAATTGACGCATTGGAAGACAATATTGAAGCATTAATTCGTGAGATAATGGCCGGAATGTTGGAAAGAGTATGCCAGAATTGCGGATGGACCATTCACGGTCAACATTTGCATGAAATAATCCTCAAACACTAAATTGTATGGACCGAACTATCGATTCAAATAAAGATTTCATGAATTTTTCTGAATTTTAGTGTTTTTTTATACCCACCACCGACGGATGGGGGTATATTCATTTTGTCATTCCGTTTGCAACACATCGAAATATCCATTTCCGACTCTATAAAGTATATATATTCTTGATCAGCGTAAAAATCTAAGACGATCTAGACATGTCCGTCCGTCTGTCTGTTGAAATCACGCTAGAGTCTTCAAAAATAGAGATATTGAGCTGAAACTTTGCACAGATTCTTTTTTTTGTCCATAAGCAGGTTAAGTTCGAAGATGGGCTATATCGGACTATATATTGATATAGCCCCCATATAGACCGATCCGCCGATTTAAGGTCTAAGGCCAATAAAAGCCACATTTATTATCCGATTTTGCTGAAATTTGGGACAGTGAGTTGTGTTAGGGCCTTCGACATCCTTCGTCAATTTGGCTCAGATCGGTCCAGATATAGATATAGCTGCCATATAGACCGATCCTCCGATTTAGGGTCTTAGACCCATAAAAGCCACATTTATTATCCGATTTTGCTGAAATTTGGGACAGTGAGTTGTCTTAGGCCCTTCAACATCCTCCGTTAATGTGACTCAGATCGGTTCAGATTTGGATATAGCTGCCATATAGAGCGATCCGCCGATTTAGGGTCTTAGGTCCATAAAAGCCACATTTATTATCCGATTTTGCTATAGTTTGGGACAGTGAGTTGCGTTAGGCCCTTCGACATCCTCCTTAAATTTGGCTCAGATCGGTCCATATTTGGATATAGCTGCCATATAGACCGATTCTCCAATTTAGGGTCTTAGGCCCATAAAAGCTACATTTATTGTCCGATTTTGCTGAAACTTGGGACAGTGAGTTTTCTTAGGCCCTTCAACGTCCTCCGTTAATATGACTCAGATCGGTTAAGATTTGGATATAGCTGCCATATAGACCGATCCTCCGATTTAGGGTCATATCCCCATAAAAGCTACATTTATTATCCGATTTTGCTGAAATTTGGGACAGTGAGTTGTCTTAGGCCCTTCAATATCCTCCGTTAATATGACTCAGACCGGTTTAGATTTGGATATAGCTGCCATATAGACCGATTCTCCGATTTAGGGTCATAGGCCCATAAAAGCTACATTTATTATCCGATTTTGCTGAAATTTGGGACAGTGCGTTGCCTTAGGCTCTCCGACGTCCTCCATCAATTTGGCTCAGATCGGTTTAGATTTGGAAATAGCTGCCATATAGACCGATCCTCCGATTTGGGGTCTTAGGCCATTAAGAGATCGCTCCAGATTTGGATATAGCTGCCATATAGACCGATCTCTCGGTTTTAGGTTTTGGGGCCATAAAAAGCGATGTTGCCGAAATTTGGGACAAAGATTTAAGTTAAGCCCCTCTACATATTTCTGCTATGGGACATAAGGTATGAGTTTTGCACCTGATTTTGACGAAAGGTGGTTTACATATATACCCGAGGTGGTGGGTATCCAAAGTTCGTCCCGGCCGAACTTAACGCCTTTTACTTGTTTTTTTTTTTTAATTTCCTGCTCTGATTGAAAAATGACGGTACTTTGCCAATACCGCCTGGTATTATTTTGTTCGCGTCATTGGCAGAGATTTTTACTACCATTTGGTATCAATTCAATACCAGACAAAGGAGGCTAAGAAGGAGGAGAATTGACAGCGTCACATTTGTGTTGCTGAGATTTTTACATTGATATTGATGCCATTATAAAATACATGTTAAACAAATAAAAAAAGAGGTGAAAATGGAAATAGTACAAATTCGAAAACATAAACATAAAGTCATTAAAACATGATAGTCTCTTTGTATGGAAAACGATGCTGTTTTGGTGTATTCATATGAAAACCACTTCTGGGAATCAATGGATATGGAATCAATTGCTGAATGCAAAAAATTGAGGTTGGTCATGGTGTAACATTACTTTTTGTATTGTAATTATTTACATAAATAATAGAAATAAAATTAGATTGAAATTATTTTCAATGTTTTTTTTTTTGGAATAATCGATAACGTTCTGGTGCTAAAGCCAATAAAAGATTGGTATTAAAACCAACACTGGTTCGGTAATAACGCTAGTACCAAACATTACTAATCCTTTTATATTTCATCCATACCATCCGGTATTTTTTTTGCACCATACGGTTTTGCTTTACTATCAATACCGTATGGTACGGAAATAAGCACGTTTGGTATTAACTTTTCTCTGGGTGTAAAGCTCTTAAAGAATCACCCGTATGCCGATAGATAGCTCGAGAAGTCGCATCTTTTTCGTTTTGAGGATTGCCAGCAGCTGCAGAAGCCACGACTTTATCGTATCAAGTCCCTGTAGTATTACCGAAAGCTGCAGACGCCGCTTCTTTCCCGTTTCTAGCCCCCGGAGCTTTGCTGATAGCTCTAGACGCCGCGTCGTTCCCATTTCAAATCCCTAAAGGGTTGCCGAAAGCTGCAGACGTCGCATCTTTGCAGTTTCATATTCATGGAGGTTTGCTGATAGCTCCAGACCTCGCGTCTGGAGCAGGTGGGTGCTAGTCCTTGGAGGCTTGCCTCTATTTGCAGACGCCACTTCTTTCCAGTTTCTAGTCCCTGAAGGATGATCTATAGCTCCAGGTGCGAAGACGCAGCGTGTTCTGTAGGTCCTAGTCCCTAAAGTTTTTTGACAGCTTCAGACGCCTTGTCTTGCTCAAGTTCTAGTTCCTGGTGATTTTCCAATAGATATAGCCGTCACAGGGCGCCCCGGTAGCCGAGTTGGTAGTGTGCTTGGATTACCAGTGCAGGGGTCGTGGGTTCGATTCCCGCCAGAAACCTTGGTCTGTCACTGCTGTGGTATCACAATGGTCTTAAAATTGTCTAAGTGAGTCTGTAAAGGACTGCCACTCTTACCTTACCTAATCGAACCTAGACGTCACGTCATTTCGGTCTTTTATCTATGGATACTTTCCGTTACCTGATTACTCCGCGACTTACCCTTAGTTCTTAATTCCTGGATTTTTGCCGATGCATTCAGACTTTCCCGTTTGTAGTACCTGGAGGTTTGTAGATAACTCCACACTACGCGTCTTTCCCGTAGCTTGTTCTTAAAGTTTTGCGTATGGCTCCAGACACCAAGACGCAGGTTCCAGTTCATGCAGACTGGCCTATAGCAACAGACATTGTGCCTTTTCCACCTCTAGTCCATGAAGGCTTGCCGTTAGCTGCATTTTTCGTTTTTCGCGGCGTTTTTCCCGATCCAAATTCCTGTAAGCATGTCGAAAAAAGTTTGCGTATAGCTTCAGATGCGGTGGATTGCGTATAGCTCCAGATGCGGTTAGCATGTCCGCCTATGACGCTGAACGCCTGGGTTCTAATCCTGGCAGATTAAAAAAATTTGTCTGCGGTGGTTATCCCATCCTAATGCTGGTGACATTTGTGAGGTGACATTTGTGCCATGTTAAAAGTTCTTCCCAAAGAGGTGTCGCTCTGGGGCACGCCTTTCGGACTCGTCTATTAAAAGGAGGTCACTTATCATTGAGCTTAAAATTTAATCGGACAGCACTCATTGATTTGTGAGAAGTTTGCTCCAATTCCTTAATGGAATTTTCATGGCTAAATTTACATTTTACGTCTTTCCCATTTAAAGTCCCCGACTTGTGCAGATTCTAATCCTTGGAGGCTAACCGATAGCTCCAGATGTCACAATTTGTCCGTGACTAGACCCCGGAAGATTTCCGATAACTGCAGGCGCCAGTCTATACTACCTGGAGGTTCAGCAAGAGCTCGAGACACGGCGTCGTTAAAGTTTTTATTCCTTGGAGGCTTGCCAACAGCCCAAGATGCCGCGTCTTACCCGTATTAAACTGCCTACAAGTTGGCAATAGTTCCCTCCAAATTGGCGTTAGATCCAGAGGTTGTTTTATTAGCTGAAGGTCGCCGTCGGTAAAGACGCCGCGTCTTTATCGTTGTTAGTACCTGAAGGCTTGCCGACGGCTACAGACTTCCCGCCTTGTGCAGGTTCTAATTCCTGGAGGCTTGCCGGTAGCTACAGACGTCGCGTTATTCACTTTTCAACTCTTTGGGGGCTTGTTGACAGCTGATCATGCTGCATCTTTACAGTTTCTCGTTCACATAGCTCCAGACGCGGCTTCTCCGTTTCTAGAACTTAGAGGTTTACGGATAGCTCCATACTTATCCCTGGAGGCTTGCCGATAACTTCAGACGCCACTTGTTTCCCGTTTGGTGTTGTTGTTTTAGCCACGTTTGCATGTGAAGGAGGCGATACTCGTCAAGCTCCTATAGGTGAGCAAGCTCGTTCCGGTCCAAAGGATGGCGAGGGTAGCCCAGGCTTTGTCATATCAAGCATACGCCTGGCGGCTTGTCGATGGTTCCAGTGATGCATCTCCCAGTATTTCATAAACCACTGAAGAATCGTCGAGTCTTCTCCAGACGCCACTTACTCCGAACTGATATTGGACCGTAACCGTGAAACACACTACTCAAATGACGCTCATGCACCTCACAGCCGTAATGATTCCATACCTGCCAAACCCACACGATTGGCAATGCCCAGCCTTAGTGGCTTAGGCACAAGCACATAGTGAACTGGTGCGGGATAAAATCCGAACATTTTTGTCGACGTAACTTAACTTTTTTTTTTTTTTTTTTTTGTTTTTATTAATTCAATAAAACCATTATTTATATAATTACAATATATGTGGCCTCAGCGCCATAAGGCATTTTAGAGGCAAGTTGGCAAATATTAAATCATATATAATTATCTTTAACATTATATTTTATTATTGTAAAATTCTTTTTAACGCAAAACATGCCAGAAGTCCATCAATATTTTGCTGCAAATACTCTTTTAATTTTTTTTAACATTTGATAAGTTTGTTAATGACATTAGATCTAAGGGCAAATTATTTAAAGCTTGACTACCAGAATATTCAATCCTCTGTTTTGTTGTTTCAGTTCGACAAAATGGCATATTAAGTTGATTACAATTTCGAGTATTAAACAAGTGCTGTCTACGCAAAAATGATATTGTGTGATGACCAATATTATGTAAATATTTAAACATATAGATTAATAATTGAAAAATGTAAGCACAATGAATAGGCAAAACTGTTGGAAAAATTTCTTTATATAATAATAACGTTGAAAATCTCATGGGCAAATTAGCAACCGCCTTCAACCCTTTATTTTGTAACCTATGAAGACTTTTCAGTTGCGTTGTTTTGTTGTGTCCATAAATTATTGCCAAATAATTGCAGTGACTCTAAATTAGGGCGTTAAAAATAAGAAATTTAGATTTGTGGTTGAATTTGTTTTTAAACTTGTATAATAGTCCAATCGCAGGTGCAATTTTCGATTTTATATGAGCAATATGTTTATCCCATACTAGATTACTCTGCAAAAAAAGTCCTAGGTACTTAATAACATTGACCTCACGTATTTCATTTCCATCAACATGGATACTGAAGTTGTCCAGAAAACGAGAGTGTGGTTTAAATCTTATAAGTTGTGTCTTGAGGGGATTTACGAAAAGTTTATTAATGCGAGCATATTCAAATATCAAAGATGAATCCCGTTCCATATACACCCTCACTCCGTTTTCGTGTTTGTATGGATACAATAAACATATATCATCGGCGTATAAAAAAAGTTTGCCTGATAACCCAAGATTTTTCATATCGTTAATATAAATTGTGAACAATAGTGGACCAAGAACGCTACCTTGAGGGACTCCATATTTCACATACTCAACACTACTTCTATGTGCATTGAATTGAACAAACTGTCTTCGGTTATACAAATAACTTTCAAATAAAGAAAAGCTCTGTTCCACATATCCCATAATATCGTAATTTCCGAATTAATATTTCGTGATCAATAAGATCAAATGCTTTGCTAAGGTCATAGAATATACCTGCAACACCACTGTTTCCTTGATCCAACCCATCACATATAGAATTAATTAGATTTACTGTGGCTTCTTCTGTACCACAACCTTTCCTAAAACCAAATTGATAATCATAGAGCAAACAGTTATCATTACAAAACTTAGAGAGCTTATCATAAATAATTCTTTCAAAAATATTGTCTATTAGGGGTAAAACTGAAATAGGGCGAAATTTCTCAATTACACAACAATTTTTTTCTTTTGGTATCGGAACTACCTTGCGAATTTTTAATATGTCAGGGTAGATGGAGCAACTGATCATCCTATTAAATATTTTCACAATATACGGAACCAAAAGATCGGAACAAGTTTCAAAAACTTTCTGAGAAATTCCATCATGGCCACAACTTTTTCCCTTTTTCATATTCAATAAAATATTATGAATTTCATCATCAGAAGTCGAATGAAGTTGAAACTGGGTATGAAAGTAGTTCATAGTTTGCAAGGAATTGCAATGATCTGACGGATCTGATAAAATTTGTTCTCTTAGTGTCTCAACCGAATTCAAGAAAAACAGGTTCATCCTATTGGCCATATCCGCATCACTTAAATCTATATTAGTGTCTGGGTCTTTTAGCTTTATGTGATTGACAGGGTTTCTTCCAAGAGATTCATTCAAAAAGCGCCATGTCTTCTTAGGGTCAGTCTGAATTTTGCTCAAATTCGCCTCATAATAAACATTCATCAAATCCTTATAAGCCCTTTTAATTACTTTGCTAACTCTGCTAAGATCTTCAGCAATTGCTCTGTCGCCAGGACTTTTACGCCTTTTCCTTAAGAATTGTTCTTTTAAGTCGAAAAGTTTTCCTAAATTGCCATTGATCCAGGGAGATATTCGTCTCCTTAAATTTTGTTTCCTTCGAATTTTAAAAGTACCAAAGTCTATAGCATTTTGAATAGAAGAAACTATGTTAAATGTATCAGATGATGGATTTTCTGTCCTCGATATAGTCTTTATATTATCTTGCAAGTATGACCTCAATTGAGAGTAATCGCAACGAGTATGCTCAGTGATTATTGTTTCCTGCTGGACAATATTAAGATTAACGGAAATGGAAAGCATATTATGATCGGAAATTTCATTCACTACCGAATTTACACAAACATTGTTTGGCACATTAACATAGACATGGTCTATAGATTTGTTGCTCAGAGGTCTAGTGACCAAAGTATGCGTATTTGTAAAATCAAACAACGAAAGCAAATTATTTAAATCCACGGCTAAATCTTGCTCCAGCGCATCAATGTTGGCATCCCCAACAATAATACTTGAATGACGTCCTATGTCTTAAATGTACTTCGTCAAAGGCGACCGTAGCGCAGAGGTTGGCATGTGCACCTATGAAGCTGAGCGCCAGGGTTCGAATGCTGGCGAGAAAATCAGTGGTGGTTATCGCCTCCTAATGCAGGTGACAATTGTGAAGTACAATGCCATGCATAGAAGCCATCTAAAAACTTCTGCCCAAAGAGGAGTTGCATTGCAGCATGCCGTTGGGACTAGGCTATAAAAAGAAGGTTCCTTATCATTGAGCTTAAAATTTGAATCGGACATCACTCATTGATATGTGAGATGTTTGACCCTGTTTCTTAATCGAATGTTTATGGGTAAATTTGCTTTTTATACCCTCCACCATAACATGGGGGGTATACTAATTTCGTCATTCTGTTTGTAACTACTCGAAATATTCGTCTGAGACCCCATAAAGAATATATATTCTTGATCGTCGCGACATTTTATGTCGATCTAGCCATGTCCGTCCGTCTGTCCGTCCGTCCGTCTGTCTGTCGAAAGCACGCTAACTTTCGAAGGAGTAAAGCTAGCCGCTTGAAATTTTGCACAAATACTTATTATTAGTGTAGGTCGGTTGGTATTGTAAATGGGCCATATCGGTCCATGTTTTGATATAGCTGCCATATAAACCGATCTTGGGTCTTGACTTCTTGAGCCTTTAGAGGGCGCAATTTTTATCCGATTGGAATGAAATTTTGCACGACGTGTTTTGTTATGATATCCAACAACTGTACCAAGTATGGTTCAAATCGGTTTATAACCTCATATAGCTGCCATATAAACCGATCTGGGGTCTTGACTTCTTGAGACTCTAGAGTGCGCAATTCTTATCCGATTGAAATGAAATTTTGCACGACATGTTTTGTTATTATATCCAACAATTGTGCAAAGTATGGTTCAAATCGGTCCATAACCTGATATAGCTGCCATATAAACCGATCTGGGGTCTTGACTTCTTGAGCCTCTAGAGGGCGCAATTCTTATCTGAATGGAATGGAATTTCGCACGACGTGTTTTGTTATGATACCCAACAACTGTGCCAAGTATGGTTTTAATCGGTCCATAACCTGATATAGCTGCCATATAAACCGATCTTGGGTCTTGACTTCTTGAGCCTCTAGAGGGCACAATTCTTATCCGATTTAAATGAATTTTTGCACGTAGTATTTTTTTATGATACCCAACAACTGTGACGAGTATGGTTCAAATCGGTCTATAACCTGATGTAGCTGTCATATAAACAGATCTGGGGATTTGACTTCTTGAGCTTTTAGAGGGCGCAATTCCTATCCGATTTGGCTGAAATTTTGCATGGCGTATTTTATTTTTACTTTCAACAACTGTGTCAAATAAGGTTCAAATCGGTTCATAACCTGATATGGCTGCCATATAAACCGATCTGGGATCTTGACCCCTAGAGGTCGCAATTATTATCCGATATGCCTGAAATTTTGTACGACGGATCCTCTCATGACCATCAACAAACGTGTTTATTATGGTCTGAATCGGTCTATAGCCCGATACAGATCCCATATAAATCGTTCTCTCTATTTTTTTCGTGAGCCCCAATGGGCGCAATTCTTATACGAATTGGCTGAAATTTTACACAGGTCTCCAACATATAATTTAATTGTGGTCCGAACCGGACCATATCTTGATATCGTTTTAATAGCAGAGCAACTCTTTTCTTATATCCTTTTTTGC
Organism: Stomoxys calcitrans; assembly: GCF_963082655.1. Taxonomy (NCBI): domain Eukaryota; kingdom Metazoa; phylum Arthropoda; class Insecta; order Diptera; family Muscidae; genus Stomoxys; species Stomoxys calcitrans. Next base: position 35,744,384 of record NC_081552.1, read on the forward strand.
CTAAGAAGAGATGCCGGGAAAAGAACTCGACAAATGCGATCCATGGTGGAGGGTATATAAGATTCGGCCCGGCCGAACTTAGCACGCTTTTACTTGTTTTGTATTTTACTTCGTCAAAGGTGAGCAATACCAGGAGCTACTGGATACGCAGCTATATTTGAAAAAAAAGTGACTTGCTGTTAAATATGCCCAAGAAAATGGCGACCATAATACACTTTTGCGAAAGATCTCATTTAAGAAATACAATGTATAGATTTCCATGTACAATTTCGAGCTTTTAAAGAGTTTAGTACTTATTTTGAGGTAGTTATAAATTATTTTTCTTTGCGTGATCAAATGAAAGTTAAAAAGGTCCTTTTTTAATTTCTCTAACATCCATTCTAATTTCGTTTCTATTTTCTTCCTATTCCCTTTATTCCCAAAAATAATTTACCTTTAGTAGTTTTAAAAACATTTCCCAAGATAAAATTTCGTTGAAAATTCCAAAAATGCCTAAACCATTCGATAGAATCGAATCTTTTTGTCCATGCTCAAGTTATTGAAATACTTGCACGTTGCATGAAGCCAATTCAAATGTGTATTGAAGATACTGAAATGTACACACCAGCTTGTTGTCTGTCTCTCTCACACTCCCTTACTACCTATCTGCAACTATTTAGGGATTTGTTGGTAGTCTGTATTCTATACAAATGGAGGTTGGAGAGTTGGCACAATTGAGCACGTGCTCCCATGCTCTAATGCTACAAAATGTCAACTACAAATCCAACCTTAGATATAATGCCATCATAAAGTGGCTTCTGAGTAGAATATGAATTGCAATGAACGGTTAACGTATGAATGAAAATGTACTCTACTCTGCTCTGTGCTCTTTGTGTAAGAACTAATGCATGAAGATGTATGAGGGTGTATTTATATGTGAGTAACAATAAATACCAAAATGTCATAGCAATCAAAACATGCAAATACAGCAACAAGATACGGAAACAAACAAAGAAACCCCAAACGATAAAGAAAAGAAAGGAAGGAATGAAATCCTAAGAATTTCCTTAAGAAAAAATGTATATGCATACTATGAAACTGAGAAAAAAGTCTAGCATACTTTTGGGATGTGGTAATAAAAAAAAAACAAATTCTATAGTAAAGGGCAGCACAAAACCGTTTACTGATGGCCATAATTTCTAAATAACTATGCCCTTACTTTGAGTTGTAATAAGTATACGAAAAAAATGTAATTATTTATTTTATTGTTTACCTACATACATATTATTTTCTTTTTCGTGCTGAAAATGACTGTAAGAAACAGGATTTATTGTATCTGAAAATTAATCAACGACCATGACATTCAAGTAGTTTCCTGTAACATGTTCGCATATTCCTGGGATTCCTTGAATTGACATTACCAAATTGATTTAACATTCACTTTAATCGAATGCCTTTAAGCTACTTCCTTAATTTTCTGTGATAAAAGATTAGGTTTTTATTTGTTATTTTTTTGCTGTTGATTACTTAAACCGTATTTCTGTTATTCAAGAGGTTACAAATAGATAACTAAAGTTAATACAAATCTTATCATATGGTGAGTGGGTAGTAAAGTAGAAAAAAAGAAAACAAAATATAAGTGGTATGAATCATTTTATTCAAGAAGTGTCAAGGAAGGTTAAAATTGTATTGCATACTTTAAGGATTTGTGAAAAGGCTCAATTTTTCTTGCGATGATAGATGATCTTAAGGCGAATGGTTACAAAGTTCTGGTTTTGACCCTTAATGTTGCTAATGCACGTAATTGCGTACGGATTGATCTACTAAGTAAAATATTATTGCAGAGTGACATAGAAAGGCTCTGCATAGCGTAGATATTAAATTTTCTATCTAGACGGATTTTGTGTCTTGGTAAAAATTCTATTGAGTATTGTTATGGTCTACTACAGGGGAGCTGTTTATCTCCGATTCATTTTAATGTGTATACCAACGTTATGCATGGTCTACCAGTATGCGGACGATTTTCTGATAATGGTTTTCGATAAGGATTTTAGAGAGGCTGAGGGGAAGTTGCGATCGGTGCAAGATCCTAAATCTGTCCTTTTAGGCGGATAAGACGCAAGTTATATATCTGGGTAAAAGCAGCAGGAAGAAGGTAAACCTGACTATTGATCGATTTGAGATTTAGCAGGTATATCTTTGAAATACCTGGGCAGAGATTAGAGCATCGCTTTCGGTGAAGGACCGCTATACCCGAGATGCAAAACAAAGCGAATTTAAACGAAATGTGTTTAAGTACCAACTTTATCTACCTTGGCACCGCCATAACCGAAACGAATGACACCAGTTTTGAAATAAAGCGAAGAATAATACCGGCAAACAGGTGCTACTTTGGATAACGCAAGCAGTTTAGAAACAAGGCCACCTCTCGACAGACGATGATTGCACTATACAAGACACTGCTACTACCCGTGTTGTTATATGGTTCTGAGGCATGGGTACTTGTGAAAGCAGACGAAGCAGTGCTTGGAGTGTTTGAGAGAAAGATTCTTCGTAAAATATTTGAACCAGTTTGCTTTAATTAAGAACCCAGGCGTCGTATGAACCACGAGCTATATGAGCTGTATACGACGATGGCATAGTTACACGTATCACAATACAACGGCTGCGTTGGTTAGGTCATGTTGTCAGAATGGATGAGAAAGCTCCAGCAAAGAGGTCGTTTGAAGGCAAACACGGTGGTACACGCAAACCGGGACGACGAAAAGCACGATGGAAAGATCAAGTGGTGCGAGACACCTCGAAATTTGGTGTCAGAGATTATGAAATGAGTGCAGAAGATCGAGGCGCTTGAAACACTTCTCGGCTGTCATAGCGAATCAAAGTAAGTAAAAAAAGTTCAAGTACCTGACGCCAGTTTGGTGTGTGTCTGTGTCATATTCCAGCGAAATCGGATAATAAATGCATCTTTTAAGTGATTTAGACATTATGTCGGCAGATCGGTCTATATGGCAGGTATATCTGAATATGGACCGATGTGAGCCATATCTGAGTCGGATATTGGAAGGCTTTACTATTTAAAACTATTCACTATTTAAAAGTTCAGCGAAATCGGATAATAATTGCGGCTTTTATGGACTTAAGACCCATAATCGGCAGATCGGTCTTTATGGAAGGTATATCTGAATATAGACCGATGTGAACCGTATTTGAGTCGGATGCCGGGAGGCTACAGACAACTCATTATTTAAAATTTTAGCGAAATCGGATAATAATTGCGGCTTTTATGGGCTTAAGAACCTAAATCGGCAGATTGGTCTTATGGCAGCTATATCTGAATATAGACCGATCTCTCAAAGAAATGAGAACCTGACTGCAAGTGTGGGACACACACAGCTTCTGTAAAAGTCATTACTGGCAATCTTCAGTCTGTCAACATGTTTTCCGATTAGGCATTGACCTGTCATGACGGACAAAATGACTTAGACGTCTTTTCAAGCCAGTGACAGCAAAGCGGAAGAATTCTTCAAGTCTAGATTAGGCTACATAGTTTTGGAATGCTCCCAGCACCCCATTGTGACCATCTATCATTCAATCAATGCATTGTTCTTGCGCCATATTGTCCTTTGGAGAATTTCCCAGGAAATGTGTATCAACGAGTAGTTCTAGTGTTTCCTCACTAGACATTGTCCATACATTCTCTGATTTCTGAATATACTCCACATTAGCAGGTCTCGAGCAAAGAATCTTCCTTAGCCAAGAGGCCTCAAATGTAACCTCCACGGAGCTGCATAATTCCACCCAGGATTTGTTCTGAGCCTTTGTCAGCTCGCCCTTATATAGCTCCCAATAGTGTGGTGTGCTTGTGGTTTTCGCCCTGTTGAAGAGTTTTCTTCAGTCCTTTCTTAGACCAACCAGCTCTGGGATCCACCATGGCGGTCGCTGTTTGTTCCTTGGCTTGGCACTAGGACATGCTGACACAAGCGAGTCATTCAGGGCCTTCGTGATCCGCTTGAACATTAAGTCTATATCTTCCTCAGTTCCCACTTCCTTTTCTATTCTAGAAGAGATAGACGTGCAGAATTGGTGCGGAAATTTATCCCAATCCGAAATTTATACCAATCCAATTCAGTAATCGTGCAATCATCGTGATGGTTTTTCTGATTTCATTATCCAAAGATTTTCGAAACAAAATTTTGTTATGCTTTATATAAAATTGATTAAAATAACCCAGGAATTGCTCATAAATGACGTCAATTACATTACACAGAAGAAGATTTTCACAGATAAGGACCAGGAATTATGCCGTTTGATAAACAGTTTCATGAGTATTTCTAAGTATTTGTTGCCATTATTAACGTTAGTATTTACCTCTAGGATTCAGAGTCATCATCTAGGGAATTGGTCATTGTTGGAAATGCTTCCATTCTATCTCCCTTTCGTAGTAGTTCCTCTTTGATGAACAACTATAACTTAGTCGTTCGAAAATTCTGTGAAAATTACAAAAACCATATAAAAAACAAACATCTAAAAGCATTCCCTTAAGCTTAATGGATATTAGCTCCTGGACATATGCTACATATCTTTTAGAAATGCGAAAATTATATTTGCTCTAGAGAGCATCTGTAATGGACAGGTATAATTAAATTCCAATGTTTTTATTTGAACAACCTTGAAAGCTTTTAAAGAGTAAATAGCTTAAGCAGAAACTTGAAAAAAAAAATAAGAATTTAAGTTTTTAAATAAACTGCCCTTTTCTTACAAAATTTCCCATACGTGTATGATCTGCCTGAAGGGGGCACATGCAGAAGAAGACAAAAACAAAACTAAAAGCCTAGAATTGATTTTTTTTTGTTGTTTATCGAAGTTCTCTTCCTAGTTTTTGCTTTTTATTTGTAAAAATGTGAAAGGGGAATAGAGCAAAAAAGAAACAACAGCCACTACACAAAGTAGCACAACTCTTAAGGGACTGAGGGAATACTATTGAGTTAATAAAATAAAGCCTACTTTTAGGTTTGATTTAGTTCTCATGTTGTCTTTAGCATTTTTGCTTTAGTCTCAGTTCAGAAGCTTTGTAGCTTCATGGCCCCAAGCGCCACACTCGAATTTTGTCCCTACAATGTGTGAAAGGATAAAGGTTTAAGTAGCAAAAGGTTTCCTGTTTCTATTTTCCTAGATATAAGCAAAAGACAAATAAAGATAATGTCATAAAAATGTAAAGCATACTTGAGGCAAGGCGATATTTATCTTAGCCCGAGGCATATTTAAGGTAATATAACTGGCAGTAAGTGTGCGTGCATGTGTGTGTAGGTTTTGTTTTGCTGCCAATAGAAATAACACCAAGATGACAAGAGAAAAAACGTGTTGGGATTAAGTGTGATAATTTATAATATGAGTATAAAGCCTGGGGAGATGTGACAAGGGAAATTTTCAACGAAAAGATTTTTATTTAGAAAATCAGGAGATTTATTAATTGAAATTTATAAATCTAAAAAAATTAAGGTTAACAAAATTTTATGTAAAAAAATTTTAAACAAAATTAGCTATAGAAACAAAACGACCAAATGTTTTATAGACATACAATTTGAAAAAATTTTCGATGGAAATAAATATTTGAAAATTATTTCTATGGAAAAATGGCAACATTTTTACTAAAGGTTTAGAAAAAGTTTTTATTGCAAAAAAAATTAATCATTTTTCTTTAAAAAATAAAATAACAAAAATCCCTTTAGAAGGCAATGCTAACAAATGTTTCATTTAATTGTCTTCTAATTTTCTAAAAATAAAATTAATTTTGCTGTACCATGTTTTGAAATCCGATTCTTCAGCCAAAAATAATGCGGGTTAGCAATCAAAAATTTAAAAAACTAGAGTTGTGGGAGTAGTACGTGTTGGTTTTCCTATGTTAGTTGCCGCCATTTGCCTGGACATCAAAATCAAAACAGGTTTTTTATGTTATTGATTTTTCACCCGCATAACTTTTGACTGAAAAATCGGATTTCAAAACACGGTGCAACAAAATTATTGTTAATTTTGTAAACAATTCGTAACTGTGTCTATCCATCTAGTCCCACATCTGTAATAATCACGCTGCAGCCTTCAAACATTGAGATATTGAGCTGAAATTTGGCACAGATCCATATTTATACCCTATACCACTACTGTGGTACAGGGTTGACGGATGGACATAGCTAAATCGAATCATAAAACTGATTCTGAGTCAATCGGTATACTTATCAATGGGTCCAGAAGGAAGAGAGCTGGACCCATTGATAAGTATGCCGATTGACTCAGAATCAGTTTTATGATTCGATTTAGCTATGTCCATCCGTCAACCCTGTACCACAGTAGTGGTATAGGGTATAAATATGGATCTGTGCCAAATTTCAGCTCAATATCTCAATGTTTGAAGGCTGCAGCGTGATTATTACAGATGTGGGACCAGATGGATAGACACAAGGTTATCTCGAAATCGTCTTAGAATTTTACGACGATCAGAATTAAATTTTCTTTGTAGAGTTGGAAATTTATAATTCGTTGTTCTATGGTAATGTCTGCTATTCTATGGTTGCACTCATTACACTCCTTTGAGGACTATAAACCATATGGTTTAAATGTTGTTCCTGCTAATCCATTTCGTTGCCTACATAAGAGAATAATGTAAATTATTTCTCATTCTCTGCAAAATTTTATTCAATTGTTTGATGAGATCTACAACGTGTCAACAATTTTGGTAATCGTAAGTCTTGAGAAGTTCTACCTTTGATGTATGTATGTATTGATATTGCTTCAAATGTATTTTAACCATATCTCGATTATAAAACATTCTAAAGAGTCTACTGCCACATACAGTGCTGTTTATATTTATAGAATTTCCCTCACACTTGGGTTAGGTCATTATAGGGTTGGGTTAAGAAGAAATTTTGCATGTGAAGGCTGTGATACTGGAAAAAAATCCTCAACTCTCGTACTCAAAAGGTTTTTGGATTAAGGTTAATGGATTTTATTTAACAGCACGTCATTTGCGTTAAGATTCTTTTGCGGATATTCTCCTTTTGTGGGGACTTAAGGAAATTGTATGTACAGAAATTCGTATAAGTTATTATGCGTTACATCCTTTGCTAATGAAATTATTGTGGAGTCTTAAGGAAGGAATGTTCCTTTTAAAGTTATGGGTAAAAAGTTTTTTTTTTTTTTTTTGGGAAACTTCTCAATAAAAGTCATAATATATATTTATATGCAATCATATTCTAGGCAACTTGTGATGTTGATAAAAAACTTTCTGATTGTGATGAAAAAAAGCTTTGAAAGTGAGTGTAACAAGGTAATGTATGATTTTTATACCCCACACCACTACTGTGGTACAGGGTATTATAACTTAGTGTATTTGTTTGTAACACTCAGAAGGAAGAGAGCTAGATCGATCGACTCAGAACCACTTTCTGATTCGATTTAGTTATGTCCGTCTGTCCATGTTAATTTGTGTACAAACTACAGGTCGCATATTTAATCCGTCCGTTAATATTTGGCATCGGTTTAGATTTCGATAAAGCTCCCATATATATGTTCGTCCGATTTGCAGTAAATGTTAACCGATTCTCTCGAAATTTGGCAGGAAAAATTTTTTTTGAATTATTTTCGATATATATATATATATATATATATATATATATATATATATATATATATATATATATATATATATATATATATATATATATATATCGCCCGATTTTGACTTCTAGAGCCATCGCCAGCGCACTTAGTGACCAATCTTCTCAAAATTTTGTACAACGCTTTCCTCAACAACTTCAACAATATCTAAGAAGTAGAAATCGATTTAGAAACATGGATCATCTATGTCTCGTCAATGTTTTGAAGATTTGAGCTAAGATTTTAAAAAGCTGGCATCCATTCTGTATGATTTCTTGAAAGTGAAAAAATTTTTTTTGGTCTAAATAACGAATTGCATTCATATGTGTTAAATTTATTATGAAAGGTGTGTGATTAAACAAGTAAAATTGTGCTAACCTTGAACAGGCCGATCCTTGGAAGCCCCTCACCATGGAAACTGCTAAAAATGGCAGCAAATGACCTTAGTTGAAGAGCACATGTTTTGAAACTTTTATGAGTCATAGAAAACTCATTTCTATTGGATCTTTATCAGGTTATAGACCGATTTGGCCCATACTTAGCACGGATGTTTAAAGTAGACACAACACTAGGTGCAAAATTTCAGCCAAATCGGATACAAATCGCGACTTCTATGGGCTCAAGATCTCAAATCGGAAGATTGGTTTATATGGCAGCTAGGGTTGCCCAAAAAGTAATTGCGGATTTTTCATATAGTCGGCGTTGACAAATTTTTTCAACGGCTTGTGACTCTGTAATTGCATTCTTTCTTCTGTCAGTTATCAGCTGTTACTTTTACCTTGCTTTAGAAAAAAAGTGTAAAAAAGTATTTTTGATTAAAATTCATCCTTAGTTTTATTAAAAATGCATTTACTTTCTTTTAAAAAATCCGCAATTACTTTTTGGGCAACCCAATATATTAGGTTGAACAATTTAGTTCGTATTAAGAACAGTTGTTGGCAGCCGTAGCAGTAGATTATGTTCAAAATTTCAACCAAATCGGATGACAACTGCGGCTCTCAGGTAACAGCTGCGGCATTCGAGATATCAAATCGGCAGTGTGGTCTATATGGGAGCTATATACGAATCTAAACCGGTATGACCTATTTTGTACTAAAAGAACTTTAAAGCACAAACCTTTTGGCTTTAAGCACGAACCTTTTTAAAACTTAAGTCTAAGCACATAAAAAATTTTATAATTTTTTTCTTGTTTTCTTGTAAAGGTGGATTTTTTTGAGGTTAGGATTTTCATGCATTAGTATTTGACAGATCACGTGGGATTTCAGACATGGTGTCAAAGAGAAAGATGCTCAGTATGCTTTGACATTTCATCACGAATAGACTTACTAACGAGCAACGCTTGCAAATCATTGAATTTTATTACCAAAATCAGTGTTCGGTTCGAAATGTGTTCATTCACCGTAACGTTGCGTCCAACAGCATCTTTGAAAAAGTACGGTCCAATGATTCCACCAGCGTACAAACCACACCAAACAGTGCATTTTTCGGGATGCATGGGCAGTTCTTGAACGGCTTCTGGTTGCTCTTCACTCCAAATGCGGCAATTTTGCTTATTTACGTAGCCATTCAACCAGAAATGAGCCTCATCGCTGAACGGTGAATGAACACATTTCGAACCGAACACTGATTTTGGTAATAAAATTCAATGATTTGCAAGCGTTGCTCGTTAGTAAGTCTATTCATGATGAAATGTCAAAGCATACTGAGCATCTTTCTCTTTGACACCATGTCTGAAATCCCACGTGATCTGTCAAATACTAATGCATGAAAATCCTAACCTCAAAAAAATCACCCTTTACAACAAAGATTTTCTTACTTTATTTGAGTTTGAATACAAATGTGATGATTTCTTCCACAATAATTTTACATCAACGGTGTATTGTAAAACTCGCTAATCCTGATGGTATACTTACACAGGCTACCAGGCACCACGATCCAAATCTGTATTTGTGGCCGTGATTAATCGCGATCATGACTCTGCCAATCGCTTCTTCCCCCGGCCTGCTTACCCTAGCCATCAATGACCGTGATCTAAGCCCGCCATCGCGAACGTGACCACTCAAATCCAACTGGTCAAAAATATCGGTATTTTCGCCAAGTGCTTGTACAGCCTGCCAATGACCGCTATCAAAGTCAGATTTCATAACAGCGACTTTATGACCATGACTACTCATAATCCTAAATTTCCGTAACTCCGCCGTTATGTAAAACTTGTTTTTCTCACCGGTGTGCTTGCGCAGGCTACCAGAGACCGCGATCCAAGTTTCATTCTCGTGGCATCCCGTGATCGTAAATCTCCGCCGTTATGTAAAACTGGCTTTTCCCGCCGATGTGACAACGAATGATAGATGGTCACAAAGAGGGGGCTGTGAGCATTCCAAAACTATGTGGCCTAAACTAGACTTGAAGAGGTCTACTGCTTTGCTGTCATTGGCTAAAACAGACGTCTCAGTCATTGTGTCCGTCATGACAGGTCACTGTCTAATGGGAAACCATGCAGACAAACTGACTGGTTGCCAGCAAGGACTTTTGCAAAAGCTGTAGGGACATCAAAGAAGAAGAGAGTATAGAACATCTTTTGTGTGTGTGTGGCCCGCACTAGCAGTCAGAAGGAGTTCGACTTTAGGTTGTCATTTCTTTGAGAACCTCTCTGATTTAGCGGATGTGAACATTCGCAAGTTATTGGACTTTTTAAAGCGATCTGGATGATTCAAAGGTAGGAACTAGAAGGCATCTTCCCTCTTCTGTTCCTGTGGTATCACAATGGACGAAAACGTCTAAGTGAGTCTGATGGCAGACTGCCACTTAAACTTTACCTAACCGATTTCGCTGAAATTAAAAACAATTAGGTGATTTCCGTCTCCCGACATCCGACTCAAATATGGTTAAGATCAGACTATATTTAGATAGAGCTACCACATAGACGGATCTGCCGATTTAGGGTCTTAGTCCCATAAAAGCCGCAATTATTATTCGATTTCGCTGAAGTTTGCAACAGTGAGTTGTTTTAAGCCTCTCAATATCCGACTCAAATATGGTTAAGATCAGACTATATTTAGATAGAGCTACCACATAGACCGATCTGCCGATTTAGGGTCTTAGTCCCATAAAGGCCGCAATTATTACCCGATTTTGCTGAAATTTGCAACAGTGAGATGTTTTAAGCCTCTCAACATCCGACTCAAATATGGTTAAGATCAGACTATATTTAGATAGAGCTACCACATAGACCACCGATCTGCCGATTTAGGGTCTTAGTCCCATAAAAGCCGAAATTATTATCCGATTTCGCTGAAGTTTGAAATGGTGAGTTGTTCTAAGCTTCCCGACACCCGAATATGAATATGATTCAGATTGGACTATATTTAGATATAGCTGCCTTACAGAACGATCTGCCGATTAAAGGTGTTAAGTCCATAAAAGCCGCATTTATTAACCGATTTCGCAGGAATTAGAGACAGTGACTTGTATTAAACCTCCCGTCATGCGACCAGCACATGGTCCAGACCAGACTATATTTAGATATAGCTGTCATATAGACCGATCTTCCAATTTAGGGTATTAATTCCATAAAAAGCTGATTTGTTGCCTGATTTCCCCGAACTGAACTGAAACTAAAAGAGCTAATCAAATCAAATATGATCCATACCAGCCCCGATTTGCATATCACAATGGATATGGTATTGGAATTGCTATAAAAGTTGATGGCTAATTTATCCATGATGGTGGGTATCCTAAGTTCGGCACGGCCAAACCTAACACGTTTTTATTTGTTTTTTTTTTTCCACAAATGTTCAGAGTTTTTAACATACCTTAAATGGTATGCTGGTCTCACTTGCCATAAACTTTTCGAAAAAGAATGTATATGAAGCCAGAACTCTTTGTTGTGGCTAACACATTTATTTTTGAAAAGTTCATTTGAAATCAATATGAATCAAAAACTCTAGTAACTCCAAATATTTACTGTATTGCTTGTTTGGAGATACCTCCCCCTTCATAGGAAAATGAAAGTTGCAATTCATTTTAGTTGTAAAGGTTGGCTTTAGATATAATGGAAAAATTAATAAAGCATGAGAGAATAGGGTAGTAAAAAAGTTAATTTCCTCATATAACTGGAGTAACAAACCAGGTGTTTCCAATTTATTTTGCATTAGCTTTTGTTTTGCTTCCCAACTTTGAAATAATTGCACACTAGTTAGTTGTACAGTATAGCGTATGATTATTATTAATATTTTTGACTAGGTGGCGTATTATAGGGTTGCCCAAAAAGTAATTGCGGATTTTTTAAAAGAAAATAAATGCATTTTTAATAAAAATTAGAATGAACTTTAATCAAATATACTTTTTTTACACTTCTTTTCTAAAGCAAGCTAAAAGTAACAGCTGATAACTGACAGAAGAAAGATTGCAATTACAGAGTCACAAGCTGTGAAAAAATTTGTCAACGCCGACTATATGAAAAATCCGCAATTACTTTTTGGGCAACCTATATCAAGAAATAGACTGATTTAATTAACTTTTACAATTATTAGCAAGCTTCGCAATGGTAGTAGATATTTTGAAAATTCTATTTTTGCGTGAAATTTGAGTAGCTCAGCTATAAGGCTGCAGCATTTTCAGTCCATAGTAGGAATGCAGTCGCTCGCCCATTGAACATGAATTTTGTGCTTCTTGCCCATAAGGTAATTTTGAGCTGATTTGTCTTTTTATAGAGGTTATGGGCATTTTTGTTAAATTTTGGAACAATAAACATAGAAATTTCCACTTTTCCATACGTGTTTCCACTTTTAAGGGAATTTTTGGAGGTTTTTGTCGTTAATTTGTAAACACAACTTTTAATATTTTTTCCCACACAAATGAATTACAGTGAAATTGTTAGGCGTAAAATGTATCATAAAGCTTATTCCTAGAACTAATTTACAGCAAATTAAATTCATTTAATTTTCTCGGACAAAACATTTCCTATGAAGAATATATTTCAAATAACATGTCCATGTTATTGACACATACGCCATGCATAACGCCAAGCAAACTGTCTCAACTCAATTAGCAATGGTCCTTGGAGAGAACACACCTGACACACTGCAAACTGAGTAGGATATTTAATGAAAAATATTTGTGTACCATCATAGAAATGAGGCAAAGTTAGATTGGCTGGAATGAAAATTTTCACATGACAAAGTCATGGTTTGCTTTGCAAAATAATTAAAAGTTGACTTGTTGATGATAAATTTCAAATCGAAATTGAAAAAATTTCAGTTCGGTTAATATATGCAGTTTTGTGATTGCGTAGTATCTATGTTGCTTCCAATGAAATCATATACGTAGCATATATTAAGTATGTGGGTAAATATAGCATACATTAAGGATGATGCATATAATAATATGTGCAGTATAACAACATAACAAACCGCTGCACAGTGGGCCAAATGGCAAAAAAATTGGAAATAAGTCTACAACTTTTTATCTGTTGATTTTAGCCATACAAAATGTTCTAGACATTTGTAGAGGAGGACATAGGCTTTCAGAAAAGTGCTGTTGTTGGTCCATATCTTTAATACAGGGTGAGCTACAGGGTGTCAAAGTTGACCACTTTTGACTTCTCCAAGCTTCTGGGGGCCATAACTTTTGATCTACTCAACCGATTTACATGATTTAGGACTCTAGAGAAAGAGCTTGACAAGATCTAAAAAACTTATGCATAAAGTACCATGCCATCGTGTACTGTTAAGGAGTTATGAATTGTTTAATTTTAAAATATGAAAATTTGGCCTTGGTTTTTTTCAGTGTTTTTTAAATAACTCCGTCAATTTTAAAGCTATAAACTTCATACTTCACACAAATTATGCCAGCATATGTGTGCATAAAATACAAAAGGAATCACGTGAATATCTTTGGCGGTTTAAAAATGGCATCGTTTTCAATATGAAAAATATTTTTTTTGTCAAAAAATTGCAAAATTTTTCAAAAAAGATACTCCCATTTCCTTTAAGTTTTCGCAAACTTTGGCCATCAAAGCATTATCATTTCTTTCCATTTTCACAAAGTCGAGGTATTAAGAAAAGTTTTAAGTGCTAATTTGGCTAATTTCGATATCAAACAACACCGTTATCTTAAGACCAAAATGGCCAATTTTTTTACTAAACTTCAAAAGTTTCTCACTGGAAAAAAAGTTCCACGGGGATTTTTTCGCTTTTTTTGAACTTAAATGAAAGCTTAAAATGTTCCCAACATTTTAAGGTATGTCTCGCCATATCCTAGCCATAAATGAGATCGTAGCGATCAAAATACTGAAAAAAGTCAATTTTCAAGTAGTGCTATATTCATTGCTAAAAAACAAGTATTACGTCACATTTTATTGCAAAGATGTTAAATAAACTTTTATTTGGTAACACTTCTTCTACAAAACACAAAAAGAATCATGGAAATATCTCTATTCTATTCCATTTTATGGAACCGGCAATAAAAAAGTCAATTTTTCAAAAAAGTCGAATTTCCCAAATTTTGTTTTTGTTGTCCTAATTGCACATGACACACTATAGCCATATTTACGCAACATACCTTATCGTAAAGGAAATTTTCATACCTTTCCAACGATGTATAAAACATTTCTCAACTCGGATTCTATCTACTCTAAAATTCATTTACACTTCATTAAACTCTATATAAAAATGTCTATTTGTGAAATGGAACCTTATATGGGGCCTACACTAAAACATTGATAGATTTGCCCAGGGTTTACAATACAAATGTGTTAGAATAAAAAAAGGTCTCCTGCCAAAGTTTAAAAAAATTGGAATAAAAATATGTGTTTTAGAGCGAAAACACTTCGCATCGGCGTGCGTTTATATGTATATTAGCTACTCCCAAAATAAAAAAGCATTTTAGTTTTGTATTATTTGATTTTATTCTCTACCAAATAATCTAAGGTATCAAAATTTAAAAGCTCTTTAATTTGAATGGCATCGGGATCGTCCTTATCTATATCGTCACATATTTTTGGTAGCCATTTAGTTCTGATGCTGTATAGTACCGGATCAGACGATAACAATAAATATTGAAGTAAATCATAATTTTGGTTAAATTTGGTGCTCTTTCGGGTATTGAAAAGCCGGAACTGTTTAACATCTCTATTACGGGATTCCTGAGCTTCTTCTGTAAGTTCTCCTAACGGAAGTATGTTGTATTCCACAATTTCCTTGCCATGATGTAAGACTTTATGTACTGTCGGTGTTAAAGCTTTCCACGAATATAAATCAGATAAAATGTTTTTTGTGTCATTACTATAAGCTTCAAATTTGGTTGAATTTATCATCTTTTTGCTATTGATTACAGCCAAAATCACTTTGAATCGTCTTAGCAAGTGTTCATCAAGACCGGTTATTTTAGATGTCGATACGGGGTCCTCAAAAAACCGCCTTGCCGAGTTGCCATCATTTGTGCTTCCGTATCCGTAAAGAGGTTTATCTATTATAAGTCCCTTTTGTTTAAACTCCAACTGGATTCGATTCTTCTCTTCCTGCCTCATTTTGTGAAGATCTTGGTTGTTTCTAGCAGAGACATCGCGGTTTCCAGGGCTAGTCCGATATTTAAGGTCATACGATAAATGCAAACAATACTCCATGAATCGAATTCTACAGTGCAGGGGCGAAATACCGAAATTGAGCGCATTTTCGTTTACTAAATTTTCATCAGACTTGTCCTCGAATTGCCCATTCTTCTTGCCACAAATATTGCATCTCCAATTGGACATAACGCCAGTTAATGCGTTTGCCACCTTTCCATCGATCATAGTGAGTTGTAGTTGAAACGAAACTTTTATATTTCTTCCCAATTGGTTTATAACAATCATGGGTAATGCAGCAATTTCTTCCTTTATTTCGTTCACCAAAGATCGTGTTGTGTTCCGGTCTTCCTTTGTATACTCAAACCGAATTGGGCGACATAAATATTTTGACCCAGGTGTTCTATTTATCCATATATCTTGAAATGCATTTTCTTTCGATGATGAAGATTGGTCCTTGTACAATCTCATTCTCAATGGTACTAATGATGCCATGAAAATTGATGCGAAGTTGGTATCTATTTCTGTTTGTTGCTTATATTCGGAAAATCCAGATGATCCATCACAACCCCATTTGCTGATCAAAACCACTTCGGAATTATTACATGTGTTCAACTGTTCTTCAGTAAAATTAGAAATAATTCTAACAGCTGTATTTTCAACAAGATCAGCAAGTTTCACTCTTGCTTTTAATTCGTCCACGTATATATTTGATGGCACCATTTTCGTCCTGGTGTTGTACAATTTATGTTTTGAGGGTAAACAACCCCATCCTTTTTCACGAAGAGCCTTCCTCATTGTTGAGTATTTGTTTCTTGAGAGGCCTAGGTTCAAAATCAGGGCCAGTGCATCTTCCTCCGTGAATTCTGTAGTCGATTTTGGAGTTGGAATACTTTCTACCATTCTCTTTACCCTTTTCGGAGATGCTAATGGTAAAACATCGACAATTCGTCCAACATTTTTTGGTTGTGTTTTTAACAATGCTGTTTTGAACGTATCTTTTATTAAATTTGGCGGATGTGCCGCCAATAGTTCCTCTTGTTTTTTCTTTTTGGTTTTCTCCGTAACTTCGTCGTATGCTTTGCTAGGCCGGCCGGGAATCAGCGGTTTAATTTCAATAAGTAGATCCGATTTCAGCCACTTCTCATACATTTTGAAAAACTTGATTTTTGCGAATGAACATTCTGGCAACCTTCTCTCAAATGATTTGTAGAATTTTTCAAGTTTGTCTAAAGCGTCTTTATTTAGCCTTATTCCATATATGTGGTCCAAAGTGTAAACAAGTTCCTTAAATGACTCCGTGTATGATTTGGAATCATTTTTGATGTCCCATACAATTTTCGAAAGAGTGGAATACTTCAGTATGACTTCCATAACTTATAAATGTCCTTTACGCCTCTACAAAATATAATGAAGAAAATTTGGATTTTGTTCAAATATTTATGCAATATATTCACAATTAATGACCCATTTCAGGTATCAGACGCAATCGTAAAAAGGGGTCCAAAGTGCCTCTTTTTACTTACTCTTCTATAATTATTTACCTGGACTCGAATTTGGTTAAAAAAAATGACAATGAATTTTTTATGGGTAGGTTTTTTCACATTCATTGATACGGTGGATTTCCTGGGAATTCGACATAGCGAAACAGGTAACATTTGTCTGCATCAAATCTTAACACAAATATATATATATATGCAGGTATATTTCTAGGTTACTTTTTATTCAAAAATCATCAGCTTACATTAAAAATAGATGTAGGTACTATACAAACGCACGCCGATGCGAAGTGTTTTCGCTCTAAAACACATATTTTTATTCCAATTTTTTTAAACTTTGGCAGGAGACCTTTTTTTATTCTAACACATTTGTATTGTAAACCCTGGGCAAATCTATCAATGTTTTAGTGTAGGCCCCATATAAGGTTCCATTTCACAAATAGACATTTTTATATAGAGTTTAATGAAGTGTAAATGAATTTTAGAGTAGATAGAATCCGAGTTGAGAAATGTTTTATACATCGTTGGAAAGGTATGAAAATTTCCTTTACGATAAGGTATGTTGCGTAAATATGGCTATAGTGTGTCATGTGCAATTAGGACAACAAAAACAAAATTTGGGAAATTCGACTTTTTTGAAAAATTGACTTTTTTATTGCCGGTTCCATAAAATGGAATAGAATAGAGATATTTCCATGATTCTTTTTGTGTTTTGTAGAAGAAGTGTTACCAAATAAAAGTTTATTTAACATCTTTGCAATAAAATGTGACGTAATACTTGTTTTTTAGCAATGAATATAGCACTACTTGAAAATTGACTTTTTTCAGTATTTTGATCGCTACGATCTCATTTATGGCTAGGATATGGCGAGACATACCTTAAAATGTTGGGAACATTTTAAGCTTTCATTTAAGTTCAAAAAAAGCGAAAAAATCCCCGTGGAACTTTTTTTCCAGTGAGAAACTTTTGAAGTTTAGTAAAAAAATTGGCCATTTTGGTCTTAAGATAACGGTGTTGTTTGATATCGAAATTAGCCAAATTAGCACTTAAAACTTTTCTTAATACCTCGACTTTGTGAAAATGGAAAGAAATGATAATGCTTTGATGGCCAAAGTTTGCGAAAACTTAAAGGAAATGGGAGTATCTTTTTTGAAAAATTTTGCAATTTTTTGACAAAAAAAATATTTTTCATATTGAAAACGATGCCATTTTTAAACCGCCAAAGATATTCACGTGATTCCTTTTGTATTTTATGCACACATATGCTGGCATAATTTGTGTGAAGTATGAAGTTTATAGCTTTAAAATTGACGGAGTTATTTAAAAAACACTGAAAAAAACCAAGGCCAAATTTTCATATTTTAAAATTAAACAATTCATAACTCCTTAACAGTACACGATGGCATGGTACTTTATGCATAAGTTTTTTAGATCTTGTCAAGCTCTTTCTCTAGAGTCCTAAATCATGTAAATCGGTTGAGTAGATCAAAAGTTATGGCCCCCAGAAGCTTGGAGAAGTCAAAAGTGGTCAACTTTGACACCCTGTAGCTCACCCTGTATTAAAGATATGGACCAACAACAGCACTTTTCTGAAAGCCTATGTCCTCCTCTACAAATGTCTAGAACATTTTGTATGGCTAAAATCAACAGATAAAAAGTTGTAGACTTATTTCCAATTTTTTTGCCATTTGGCCCACTGTGCGCTGGCAAATAATAATGAAGTTTTTATGGAAGTAGTTATTAAATAATTTGTCCAATAATATGGCAAACCGACATGGCATTTAAGCGGTAAATCTCTCACACACATGTGAGCAATATACAATAATAATTCGCACACACACATATACTATGACAGAGTCTCTAAAAGAGATTAATGATTATTTTTCGTTACTGTTTAACCTGACACGAGACCTGACAAACTTACGTCGAAAATGTCAAATGTCAAATGCCAAATGATACATTATTGTTTAAGTTGACCTACACTCGTCGAAATTTGTAGGGAAAAACAGCAAAAATGTTTGCTGAAACAGCAGAAAGTCTGTTGAAAATGGGACAGCAGTAATTTGCTGCTTAATCAGCAAACACTTTCTGCTGTTTTTAAATTTTTAAATGTTAAAAAAGCTGAAAAATGTCATAAGTATTGCAACAATTTTTTTACTCCATCTTATTTTTTTTTTTTTATTTTACAAGCATATAATTAAAATTATTCCAAATCATGTACAATTAGGTAAATTTTGAATGAATTTAAAAAACATCAGATAAAATAACTACTACTTTTATAATTATACTTTTAAACTCAAAATTAACGCCTTAATTTGATTTTTTTAAGGAGTATATAGCAAATACCTCAATTGTTGTTTAGAAGTTAAAATATTTTTATTGGATTTATTCAAAAGTTCAAAACTTTTAACTTATTATCAGTAGACAGTATTTGCTGGGTGTAATATGCTAAATTGTATAAAATCAACACATATCAGTTCAAGATTGTAAAATTAGGTCATTTTAAAATGAAAATTTTGAAATCATCAACAAATGAAATGTCAAATATTGAAACGAAATTTAAAACAAAAAAAGTTATTTCAAAATTAAATTTTTTAAATATTGTCTTTTAAATTTTTTTAAAATAAAATTTCAACTAATACCATATATAAAACAAGTAAAAAGGCGCTAAGTTCGGCCGGGCCGAACTTTGGATACCCACCACCTCGGGTATATATGTAAACCACCATTCGTCAAAATCCGGTGCAAAACTCATACCTTATGTCCCATAGCAGAAATATGTGGAGGGACTTAACTTAAGTCTTTGTCCCAAATTTCGGCAACATCGGACAATAAATGCGCTTTTTATGGCCCTAAAACCTAAAACCGAGGGATCGGTCTATATGGCAGCTATATCCAAATCTGGACCGATCTGTGCGATAATGCAGAAGTATGTAAAGGGGCTTAACTTAACTTACTGTCCCAAATTTCGGCGACATCGGACAATAAATGCGCCTTTTATGGGCCTAAGACCCCAAATCGGAGGACCGGTCTATATGGCAGCTATATCCAAATCTGAACCAATCTGAGTCATATTAACGGAGGATATTGAAGGGCCTAGGACAACTCACTGTCCCAAATTTCAGCAAAATCGGATAATAAATGTGGCTTTTATGGGTTTAAGACCCTAAATCGGAGGATCGGTCTATATGGCAGCTATATCGAAATCTGGACCGCTCTGAGTCATATTAACGGAGGATATTGAAGGGCCTAGAACAACTCACTGTCCCAAATTTCAGCAAAATCGGATAATAAATGTGGCTTTTATGGGTTTAAGACCCTAAATCGGCGGATCGCTTTATATGGCAGCTATATCCAAATCTGAACCAATCTGAGTCATATTGACGGAGGATGTCGAAGGGCCTAGGACAACTCACTGTCCCAAATTTCAGCAAAATCGGATAATAAATATGGCTTTTATGGGCCTAAGACCCTAAATTGAAGGATCGGTCTATATGGCAGCTATATCGAAATCTGGACCGATCTGAGTCATATTAACGGAGGATATTGAAGGGCCTAGGACAACTCACTGTCCCAAATTTCAGCAAAATCGGATAATAAATGTGGCTTTTATGGGTTTAAGACCCTAAATCGGAGGATCGCTCTATATGGCAGCTATATCCAAATCTGAACCAATCTGAGTCATATTGACGGAGGATGTTGAAGGGCCTAAGACAACTCACTGTCCCGAATTTCAGCAAAATCGGATAATAAATGTGGCTTTTATGGGTCTAAGACCCTAAATCGGAGAATCGGTCTATATGGCAGCTATATCCAAATCTGGACCGATCTTAGCCAAACTGACGGAGGATGTCAAGGGGCCTAACACAACTCACTGTCCCAAACTATAGCAAAATCGGATAATAAATGTGTCTTTTATTGGCCTTAGACCCTAAATCGGCGGATCAGTCTATATGGGGGCTATATCAAGATATAGTCCGATATAGCCCATCTTCGAACTTAACCTGCTTGTGGACAAAAAAAGAATCTGTGCAAAATTTCAGCTCAATATCTCTTTTTTTGAAGACTAGCGTGATTTCAACAGACAGACGGACGGACATGTCTAGATCGTCTTAGATTTTTACGCTGATCAAGAATATATATACTTTATAGGGTCGGAAATGGATATTTCGATGTGTTGCAAACGGAATGACAAAATGAATATACCCCCATCCGTCGGTGGTGGGTATAAAAACAATCAAAAAAATTGTTCCCAGCTCCAAAAACACTACCCAACAGCACACTTTTTTGGGCTTTGGGCAATATGGGTATCCTATGAAAGGTATTTAAAATAGAGTACAAATCTGACATAAAAAAATTACTCCTTGGTGACTGAGGGGCCTTCCTAACCCGCAAAACCACCGGCAGGATATATTAACCGATTGGGACAATATGGATATCAAATGAAAGATATTTCAAAGTATAGTAAAAAGCTGATATCAAAATGTATTCCTTGGTGTCTGAGGCCCACACTAAAACCCCTCAACAGGACATATTTACCGATTGGGACAGTATGCGTATCACATAAAAGGTGTTTGAAAGTTGAGTACACATCTGTAATATGTATTCCGTCCAAGGTGTCCACGGGGCCTCTCCAACCCCGAAAACCACCAAAACGCGCATGAATGTCCAACATCACAAAATGGGTATAAAATGAAAGTTGTTGAGAGTTGCCTATGAATCTCATTAAACATTTGGGACAGAGTCTGGGACCGGCCCACTCAGCTAATACGCTTCAAGTAGTTCGATCTGGAAAATATGGGAACTAAACGAAAGGTCTATGACAGTAGAGTTCGAATCTAATGTTGATATAAGGATTCAAGTATCTGGGTCAGGTTGTGCCGTTCAGCCGTACATGTAGATCTCGACATTAAAGGACTCAAATAAATTGTCTTTTGGGTCTAAGCGTCGGGGGACCGAACCTCGCCTCCCAATAAAAACAACACCAAACTGTCATGTAGCACAACCGAAAATACATTTTATTCAAAAATTAAAGGACGTGTCAGAGGGCAATCGCCTACCCACAAAAAAAGGAATTAAAAATAATATTGGGTTGCCCAAAAAGTAATTGCGGATTTTTCATATAGTCGGCGTTGACAAATTTTTTCACAGCTTGTGACTCTATAATTGCATTGTTTCTTCTGTCAGTTATCAGCTGTGACTTTTAGCTTGCTTTAGAAAAAGAGTGTAAAAAAAAGTATATTTGATTAAAGTTCATTCTAAGTTTTATTAAAAATGCATTTACTTTCTTTTAAAAAAATCCGCAATTACTTTTTGGGCAACCCAATATAAGGCCGATCAGGATGGAATAGGACTGGAATAAAAGGCCTTTGGTAAGAGAGTAAGGGACTCAAATAAAAAGTATTTCATAGTAGGAAACGAATTTCATATCTAATTTTGAGGACAAGTGTTTGGGGGTCGTCAAACCAATTGCAATTGCGGCTCAAATAAAAGCACCCACACACAGGGCTAAGTGCCCCACCCTACTTACCCCTCAAACTGGATTTGTGGATTATGGCAAAAAAGGGGCTCAAATCAAATTCGTTTTACGGCCAAGTGGTTCAGGGACGACTCATCTCATAAACTCCCCCTGAACCACACATATAGCGACTATAGCAATATATAGCTCAAATGTGGTTTATGGGAGTAGAGTATGAATTTGATATACACTTTCGGGGCAAAGGGTTTGCCTACTCCCATCCAAAACCAAAACCAAGAGAATGTAGTGGATCTAACATCCTAACTTTGATGGACGGATCCTTCCCTTACCCTATTTTCAAAAGCGCCAGATCTCGGAAATGAATGGAGCGATTTACGCGTAATTTATTCATATTTTTTATTTTTTATACCCTCCATCATAAGATGGAGGGTATACTAATTTCGTCATTCTGTTTGTAACTACTCGAAATATTCGTCTGAGACCCCATAAAGTATATATATTCTTGATCGTCGTGAAATTTTATGTCGATCTAGCCATGTCCGTCCGTTTGGTAGTCGAAAGCAGGCTAACTTCCGAAGCAGTAAAGGTAGCCGCTTGGAATTTTGCACAAATACTTCTTATTAGTGTAGGTCGGTTGGTATGGTAAATGGGCCATATCGGCCCATGTTTTGATATAGCTGCCATATAAACCGATCTTGGATCTTGACTTTTTGAGCCTCTAGAGTGCGCAATTCTTATCCGATTGGAATGATATTTTGCACAACGTGTTTTGTTATGATATCCAATAACTGTGCCTAGTATGATTCAAATCGGTCCATAACCTGATATAACTGTCACATAAACCGATCTTGGGTCTTGACTTCTTGAGCCTCTAGAGTGCGCTATTCCTCTCCGATTGGAATGAAATTGTGCATCACGTGTTTTGTTATGATATCCAATAACTGTGCCAAGTATAAGTTATATCGGTCCATAACCTGATATAGCTGTCATATAAACCGATCTTGGGTCTTGACTTCTTGAGCCTCTAGAGTGCGCAATTCTTATCCGATTGAAATGAAATTTTGCACAACGTGTTTTGTTATGATATCCAATAACTGTGCAAAGTATAAGTTATATCGGTCCATAACCTGATATAGCTGTCATATAAACCGATCTTGGGTCTTGACTTCTTGAGTCTCTAGAGGTCGCAATTATTATCCGATTGGCCTGAAATTTTTTAAGACAGATTCTCTCATGACCATCAACATACGTGTTTATTATGGTCTGAATCGGTATATAGTCCGATACAGCTCCCATATAAATCGATCTCACTATTTTACTTCTTGAGCCCCCAAAGGGCGTAATTCTTATTCGAATTGGCTGACATTTTACACAGGTCTCCAACATATAATTTAATTGTGATCCAAACCGGACCATATCTTGGTATCGCTCTAATAGCAGAGCAAATCTTTTCTTATATCCTTTTTTTTGCCTAAGAAGAGATGCCGGGAAAAGAACTCGACAAATGCGATATATGGTGGGGGTGTATATAAGATTCGGCCCGGGCGAACTTAGCGCGCTTTTACTTGTTATTTATAATAACTCGAAAACAGGGGCGGCTGGCCCAACTCCAAAGCCCGCTAAATGGAAATTAAAACCAATTTTTACAATATTAGGCTCAAATGAAAGATATTTGAGATTAGAGCACGAATCTGATACATGGGGTACCACCTCACACCCAAAAACACCCTCATACCGGCCATAGCAATATAAGGCTCAAATGAAAGAAATTTGGGATTTGCACACCAATATGATATCCAAACTTTGGCGAAGGGCCTAATGTCTAGCACCCCCAAAAATTACTTTCTTTCTGACAGTACTAGTATAGGGTTCAGATAAAATAGGAGATGAAAGAAGCCAAAGCGGAGATTTTGACAACATTTTTTTAATTTAATTTTGGTAAAATTTTCCACAAAAATAAAATAGAAAATTTTTTTTTCGCCAGAACCAAGTTTTGACAAAGTCTATTATATAACAAGTAAGGACAGGCTAAAGTGGGGGGGGGGGGGGGGGGGGGGCGAAGCCGACCAATTGATACCCTATACCTAATATTCAGCAGACAGTGTTTGCTTTTTTTAGCAAACTTTTTTCTATGAGTGTATGAGTTTATCAACTGGTCTTCTCTATATTATGCACTAAAATTTTTTTTCTATAACTCCCACAATAAGTCCGGATTTGGTTCAACTTAACCTGCGTACCCATACGCAGATTAAGTCTTCGACATTAAAATTTGCTTAAATTTTAAATGTAGAATTTCAACCAAAATCCGGACATATTGTGGGAGTTATAGAAAAAATTTTAGTGCATAGTACAGAGAAGACCAGTTGATAAATTCGTTATGCTCATAGAAAAAAGTTTGCAGAAAAAAGCAAACACTGTCTGCTGAATATTAGTAGTTAAATTTACTGCTATTATAGCAGTAGTTCTGCAATTTCAGAGCAGCAGGCTGACAGCTGAAAAGTCTGTTGTTTGCTGAAAATCACTGCTACTCAGTTATGAAGGGGATGTCAGTGGATGTTTACAACCACCACTAAATGTATACTTTTCATGAGCCTTTTTTTTTAAATTTAGAAACAAAAGGCCATGCCAGTCATGTACAATCATTAAAATCCACTTTATTTCGCTAAATGGTAATAAAATATTAAAGAGAAATATTTTTTTTTTTGTTAAAAAGCATATTGGCTTAGGAAAAAAGGGATTTTTTTTAGTTTTTATTTTGTTGAAAATAATTAAAAGCTTGGAGTCGACTCCGGAGTAAGAGTCGAGGAATCTTCCCGGAGTCGGAGTCGAGTAAAAATTGCACGACTCTGCAGCCCTGCTTAAATGTAAGATTTTATCTAATCTTAAGTAAAAACTCATCGAAATATGATACAGGCATATGAGGTTGTAAAAAAGTCATCACCCTAATGTAGTTATACTATCTTCGTCTTTTCACCGAAATATTGGTCCAAGACCCCATAAAGTATATATTCTTGATCGCCATGACATATTAACTCGATCTAGCCATGTCTGACTGTCTGTCTGTCTGATTCTGGAAAGCTCGTTGAATTTTGAAGGAATAAAGCCAGGGGCTTGAAATTTGGCACAAATACTTCCTATTAGTGTAGGTCGGCTGGGATATGTGGCCATATCGACCCATGTTTTGACCTATCTCCCATGTAAACAGATCTCCCGATTATACTTTTTGAGGCTTTAGAGAGCGCAATTGTTATACAAATTGACAAAAATTCTGCACAATAACTTCTGTTATGACCTTCAACATACGAACCTAGCTTGGTTTGAATCGGTCTAAAACCTGATATATCTGCCACATAAACCGATCTCCCGAATATAATTCTTGAACCTCTAGGAAGCGCACATTGACTTCAACTATAGCCTCCAACATTCGTGCTTAGTATAGTCAGAATCAGTACATAACCTGACATACTAGCTCCCATATAAACTATAGTTCGATTTAACTTCTTGAGCACCTACGAATAGCAATTCGTATCTTTTTATTGTCTAACTGTGTATAAAGATAAAAACTTGACATCGGCCCGGCCGAATTAAGCAAGCTTGTACTTGTCTTATTTAAAATCGCAACATTTTTTGGACACTATTTTTTCGCAAACGCTTTCACAGAATTTAGATTTAGACAAAACTGTTTTGTAGAAATCAAATTTTGATTCTTAAGCAATACTTTTTGTTTTATTCCACTTTTTTTCTATTATGCACCAATTTTTATACCCACTACCATGAGATTGAGGTATAACAATTTAGTCATTCCGTTTGTAACACCTCGAAATATTGATGTCGAAATCACGACAGCGATCGAACCCGTAGCTACTTGAAATATTGAACAGATATTTATTACTAATGTAAGTCGTTGGGGATTGCAAATGGGCTATATCGGTTTAGATTTGAATATAGCTCCCATATAAATCGATCTCCTGATTTGAGTTCTTGAGACCTTGGAAGCCGCAATTTTTGCTCTATTTGGCTGGAATTTTGCACGTAGTGTTTTGTTATGATTTTCAACAACTGTGCGAAGTACGGTCCAAATATGTCTGTAACCGGATATAGCTCCCATAAAAACCGATCTTCCGATTTGACTTCTTGAGTGAATACAAGCCGCATTTTTGTTCGATTCAGCTGAAATTTAGCATGTAGTGGTTTGTTATGACTACCAATAAATGTGCCAAGTACGGTACGAAACGGTCTATAACCTGATATATTGGGTTGCCCAAAGAGTAATTTTTCATATAGTCGGCGTTGACAAATTTTTTCCCCTATTGTGACTCTGTAATTGCATTCTTTCTTCTGTCAGTTATCAGCTGTTACTTTTAGCTTGCTTTAAAAAAAAAAGTGTAAAAAAAGTATATTTGATTAAAGTTCATTCTAAATGCATTTACTTTCTTTTAAAAAATCCGCAATTACTTTTTGGGCAACCCAATAGCTGGCATATAAACCTATCTTCCGATTTGGCTTTTTGAGTAAATTTTTAGCAGAATCCATGGTAGTGGGTTCCCAAGATTCGGTCTGGCCGAAATTGGCACGCTTTGCTTATTGTGCTTGAAACAGCAGATTTTATTTGCTGATTTAGCTGACCAAAATGTTTGTTTATACAGCAGCCCTATGTTTGCTGAAACAGTAGTTATGCCTGCTTCCCCATTTTCAGCAGACAAACACTGCTGTTTTTGCAAACATTTTTTCTGTTTTGAATAAATAATATGGTAGAATGTAGCAAATACCTTAAAGATGAAAATCGGGAGATACATATATATGCGAGCTATATCTAAATCTGAACAGATTTCTATGAAATTTAATGAAATGAAGGATGACGAAGAGTCTAGCACAACTCACAGCCCCAAATTAAGGCAAAAACGAACAATATATGCGCCTTTTAGGGGCCCAAGACTTAACATGGAGATATGGGTCTATATGGCAGCTATATCCAAATTTGGACCGATCGGGGTCAAATTGAAGAAGGATGCTGAGTAGCCTAACACAATTCACTGTCCCAAATATCAGCAAAATCCGATAACAAATGTATTTTTTTTTCTTTGGCCTAAAATCTTAAATCGGCGCATCGGTCTATATAGTCCGATATAGCCCATCTTCGAATCTAACCTGCCTATGGGCAAAAAAGGGTATGTGCAAAGTTTCTCTGTTTTTAAAGACTATTGATTTTTCGGAATGACAAAATGAATATACCCCATCTTTCGGTAATGGTTATAAAAAAGGTCACGCACAAACCACTTTAAAATTATATTTTTCTGATAAAACTAAATTGTTTTCCTATTTTTTAAACCAAATCCAAAACGGAAAAATTTGTCAAGTCTTACAACTTTGAACAAAATAAGATATTGATCGTATAAATCGGTTTACATACTTCGTTTTTGTTAACATTTAAATGGAGGTACCTCATTTGGAAGCATCTTTATGATACTCAGATTTAAAGAAAATTAGTAAGAAACAAAAGGTTATGTCATTGTTAAACTCACCCCCATAGGATGGGAGTATACTAATCTAGTCATTCCGTTTGCAGCACCTCGATATATTGATCTGCTACCCCATAAAGTATATATATTGGGTTGCCCAAAAAGTAATTGCGGATTTTTCATATTGTCGGCGTTGACAATTTTTTTCAAGCTTGCTTTAGAAAAAAGTGTAAAAAAAGTATATTTAGTTTAGTTTATAGTTCATTCTAAGTTTTATTAAAAATGCATTTACTTTCTTTTAAAAAAATCCGCAATTACTTTTTGGGCAACCCAATATTCTGGATTGTCTCGACATTCTGAGTCGATCTAGCCTTGTCCGTCCGTCTGTCCAAATCATGATAACGGTCGAACGCGTAAAATTAGCCGCTTGAAATTTTGCACAGATACTTACTATCGATATCGTTGGGGATTGCAAATGGGCCATATCGGTTAAGATTTCGATATAGCTCTCATATAAACCGATCTCCCGATTCTTGATTTCTAAAGGGTGATTTTTTTGAGGTTAGGATTTTCATGCATTAGTATTTGACAGATCACGTGGGATTACAGACATGGTGTCAAAGAGAAAGATGCTCAGTATGCTTTGACATTTCATCATGAATAGACCTACAAACGAGCAACGCTTGCAAATCATTTTCAGTGAATGGGCCCTAGAAAAGTTGGCAGAAAATCCGCTTTTTTATCGACAAATTTTGTTCAGCGATGAGGCTCATTTCTGGTTGAATGGCTACGTAAATAAGCAAAATTGCCGCATTTGGAGTGAAGAGCAACCAGAAGCCGTTCAAGAACTGCCCATGCATCCCGAAAAATGCACTGTTTGGTGTGGTTTGTACGCTGGTGGAATCATTGGACCGTATTTTTTCAAAGATGCTGTTGGACGCAACGTTACGGTGAATGAACACATTTCGAACCGAACACTGATTTTGGTAATAAAATTCAATGATTTGCAAGCGTTGCTCGTTAGTAAGTCTATTCATGATGAAATGTCAAAGCATACTGAGCATCTTTCTCTTTGACACCATGTCTGAAATCCCACGTGATCTGTCAAATACTAATGCATGAAAATCCTAACCTCAAAAAAATCACCCTTTAGAGCTCCTAGATGCCGCAGTTTTCGTGCGATTTGGTTGAAATTTTGCACAACTAAATTTAGTTAGTATAAATTTTTAGCAGAATCCATAGTGGTGGGTTCCCAAGATTCGGTCCGGCCACGCTGTTACTTTTTAATTTATATCCCATTTTCACATTTCTATATTTATCCATTTTGTCCTAAATATTGCATGTATACTTCATTTAGTGATAAATTTCATGCAGACAATGCCAAGGTATAATTTAATTGAACTAAAGTTAATTTCACACAAGAGATAAATGATGACAAAGTGCCACAACACACATTATGGGCTGATGTTGCCACAAAACTAAAACCAATTGTCTCGTATATTGTTGAATGTCAAAGTGTCAACTTTGTGGAAATTTTCCCAGAACCAATAGTGATTACGACAATCGGTGATTATGAATGGTTTTACTCTGAATTATTGGATTTCTGTGAAATGTTATGGAAATCTTTTTATAATTAAATCGATTTTTTGTATGATTACAGCAAAAATGTAATTATTAATTCAATTTTAATGTGTGAAAGGGAGAAAATTTTACACAATTCTGTGGTAAACAGCTTTGTGGATTATTTATATATGTATAACAAAAAGTAGGGAGATCGCTTTCCAGAAATCATTATATGTAGTTTTTATCGTATCGGCAAGTTTTCCAATAAGACAATGAAGGGCCTTGACGGCAACGACCGTAAAGCGACATAGATCATCATTGCAATAAGAAATATAGTTTGGGCTGCAAATGTGATTCGATTTTAGTACACCTTTTACATTATAGAAAGACGGACGTACACGAAATAGTTAACCGATTATCATATTGACGTTCATGTGATACATTTGACAGCTGCATAGTTGCCATTTGACGTGATTTTGCTTAGCGCACTTATATTCCTTAGATCACGCTGTATATATGTCTTGAGTGAATGATCTGCAGATTTACAGGTTCTAGCCAGGAATACTTTCACTTTTTTTCTCTAAACTTCCGTGTGTGTCGGTTTTGCAGCCTACCATAGGGACTTCGGATTGATTTTTTACGGTATGTATGTTCTCAATGTTTTACAAGTCACTCTTGAATTTTCTTAACTCTGCTAATGATGTCCTTATGACCGGCGCCTTCTTAAATAGACTGACTAAAAACTTCTCCCAAAGATGTGTCGCTGAGTGGCGCGCTGTTCGGACTCGGCTATAAAAAGGAGATACCTTAATATTGAGCTTAAACTTGCATCGGACCGCCATCGGTGATGTGTGAGAAGTTTGCCCCTGTTCCTTAATGGAATGTTCATAGCCAAATTTGCATTTTGACTAATCTTTAATTGCACCCTAGGATATGCAGACTTTACCTGTAAGTACGTTTTCAGCGCTTTTCATTTCTCCAAATTAATTTCTATAGAAAAACAATTAAAAAAACATTAAGTTCGGCCGGGCCGAACTTTGGATACCCACCACCTCGGGTATATATGTAAACCACCTTTCATCAAAATCCAGTGAAATTTGCATACCTTTTGTCCCATAGCAGTTATATCGAAATATGATCCGATTTGGACCAAGTACTAATAAATACAAGTCAATGCTCAATTATGTATAACAAAATATTGGTCTTTTTGGTAGCTATATCTAAAAATAAACTGATCTGAACCATATACAACATGGATGTGGGAAAGCCTAACATAAGTAAATCGGATTATAAACGCGTCTTTTTTGGGACCAAGACTTTAAATCGAGATATCGGT
Source organism: Stomoxys calcitrans (assembly GCF_963082655.1). Lineage (NCBI taxonomy): Eukaryota > Metazoa > Arthropoda > Insecta > Diptera > Muscidae > Stomoxys > Stomoxys calcitrans. Next base: position 35,774,917 of record NC_081552.1, read on the forward strand.
CTATATGGCATCTATATCCAAATATTGATCGATCTGAGTGAAATTGAAAAAGGATGTCGAAGGGCCAAATATAACTCACTGTCCCAAATTGCGGCGACATCGGACAATAAATGCGCTTTTTCTGGCCCCAAAACCTAAAACCGAGAGATCGGTCTATATGGCAGCTATATCCAAATCTTGACCGATCTGTGCCATAATGCAGAACTAACTCAATGTCCCGAATTCCGGCGACATCGGACAATGAATGCGCCTTATATGGGCCTAAGACCCTCAATCAAAGGATCGGTCTATATGACAGCTATATCCAAATCTAGACAGATCTGAGTCAAATTGACGAAGGATGTCGAGGGGTCTAACACAACTCACTGTCTTAAATTTCAGTAAAATCGGATAATAAATGTGGCTTTTATGGGCAAAATCCCTTAAATCGAGAGATCGTTCTATATGGCAGCTATATCCAAATTTGGACCGATCTAAGCCAAATTGACGAAGTATGCCGAGGAGACTAACATAACTCACTGTCCCAAATTTCAACAACATCGGATGATAAATGTAGTTTTTATGGGCCTACGACCCTAAATCGGAGGATCGGTCTATATGGCAGCTATATCCAAATTTGGACCGATCTGAGCCAAATTGACGAAGGATGTCGAGGGGTCTAACACAACTCACTGTCTTAAATTTCAGTAAAATCGGATAATAATTGTGGCTTTTATGGGCCTAAGACCCTAAATCGGAGGATCTGTCTATATGGCAGCTATATCCAAATCTGGACCGATCTAGGCGAAATTGACGGAGGATGTCGAAGGGCCTAACACAACTCACTGTCCCAAATTTCAGCAAAATCGGATAATAAATGTGGCTTTAAGGGGCCTAAGATCCTAAATCTGAGGATCGTTCTATATGGCAGCTATATCCAAATCTGGACCGATCTGGGGCAAATTGACGAAGGGTGTTGAAGGGCCTAACAAAAGTCAGTGTCCCAAATCTCAGCAAAATCGGATAATAAATGTGGTTTTTATGGGCCAAAGGCCCTAAATCGGAGGATCGGTCTATATGGGGGCTATATCATGATATAGTCCGATATAGCTCATCTTCGAACTTAACCTGCTTATGGACAAAAAAAAAATACTCTGTGCAAAATTTCAGCTCAATATCTCTATTTTTAAAGACTGTAGCGTGATTTCAACAGACAGACGGACGGACATGTCTAGATCGTCTTAGATTTTTACGCTGATCAAGAATATATATACTTTATAGGATCGGAAATGGATATTTCAATGTGTTGCAAACGGAATGACAAAATGAATATACCCCCATCCTTCGGTGGTGGGTATAAAAAAAAAAACAAAATATATTTCTTGAAAAAATTTGGTCAAACAATCGGATTGTGTACGGCTGCAGACCGTAGGCTTATCTGTTTCTATTACAAATAGAAGTTTTTGCTTTGTAATAGCATTTGACAGGTTGCCTAAATCACGATTTCGTTGGTACCACCAAACTCGTCAGTAGGATTTGTCAAAAAAGGTATGTCTTTTTGATTGGAACTATGCTCTTGAGAGTACTTGCCTTTTGTAGCGCAGCAAGAAAGAAATATACGAATTGGAGAATTTTCTTTCTTGCTGCGCTACAAAAGGCAAGTACTCTTCAGAGCACTTAATAACGCAAAAATAAATAATGGCCGCAAATTTTCAAAGATACCCATTTTGGACGAATATAGTGTACACATCGTAATTTTGTAGTAAATTAGGTATGAAAGCTACAAAATTGCTGCGGATGCGCAGACATCGTTAAATTTTCTTAGAATTTTACAACAATCCGAAACATATATACTTCGGAAATGGACATTCTAATTTCTGACAAACGGAATATTTAAATGAATAAACCCCCTACCCTATGGGGGTGGGTATAAAAAATTCCAAAATAAAAGGGTAGTTTTTTAGCTATTATCTTTTTGGCAACACTGGTTTAAACAGCTCGCGCACGTTTCGTGTTTCGGTTCACTGTCAAACATCTTCAGTTTGGTATATAATTACAAACGACCAAGGCTTGCAAATTTTTGAATTTTATTATCAAAATTCGTGCTCTTTTAGAAAGTTCATTGCGCGCTTCAGCCATTTTACGACGAAGTTCATTTTAGGCTCAATGGGTACGTAAATAGGCTGAATTGTCGATTTTGAAGTGAAGATCAGCCGGAAGCGTTGCAAGAGCTACCAATGTATACAGAAAAAGTCACAGTTGTGTGCGGTTTATGGGCTGGTGGCACCATAGGACCGTACTTCTTCAAAGATGAGGCGAATCGTAACATAACTGTGAATGGTGAGCACTACTGTGAGATAATATCCACCTTTTTTTTTTTTTTGCTCAAAATGCAAGAGCTTGACTTGCATGACATGTGGTTTGAACAAGACGGTGCCACATGCTACACAGCACTCGTAACAATGGACTTATTGAGAGGCGAGGTCGCTGAACATTTTATTTCACGTTCGGGACCCGTCAATTGGCCGCCTAGAACGTGCGATTTAACACCTTTATACCATTTTTTGTGGGGCTATGTTAAAGCTCATGTCTATACAGACAAGGCCGGTTCAATTGACGCATTGGAAGAGAACATTGAAGCGTTTATTCGTGAGATACGAATATAAAAAAAACGTTAATAAATATTACTTGTAGATATTTTTGTTCTTTTTGAGCCTAGACTTGGATGTAAGATTAGTCGTTGCTTTTCCAATATCAAAAATTGACAGACAGTTTTTGTACTAATACATTTTTGGCCTCAATTTTAAACAAACCACAAATTTATGCCATTAAAAGGTTTAGAATGTATATTTGTGTGTGTGTGTGTGTGACTGCTATTTATATATTTCTGTGCTTGAACATGTATTCATTCCATTTAACAATGTTCGCTAACACATTATCACATACCTGACAACACTTTATAACATTCACTCGAATAAGTGTGGTAAAGTATGCCGCACAATATATAAATTTGATGCTAGCTCCCTCACATATGCTGCCTTTTTACAATATAGCAATAATAATAATAATAATTACAATATGGGTTTCATTTCAATGTATTTCATAAATCTACTATTGTTAACATAATAATGTTAACACGCCGTAAATGTACCATATAACGAGGTATTGTTAACAATGGCAGATTTATGGTAAAGAAAATAAAAACCATTAGGGGGAAAAAATAAATATGTAAAAGGTTACATATTTCATGATGTTGGTCGTTATAAGTCTTTCATTAGAATTGATTGAATAAACATTTAAATCTTTAATATTTAATGTTTCAAATGTCAAATATTAACCAAGATTTTAATCACAATTCATAACTTTTCACTTGGCAATATATCAAACATTTTTTGTTTCTCCTTTACTTTTCACACAGATGAGCTGTTTCCTTGGAAAACATGCACATTGCCAGAGTTATATCACAAATATTCCCCTTATGATGAGCAACTGTTCTTTCAGTTTCTCCCTCTTTAAGATAAGAAAAAAATTCTAAGCCCTCATTAGAAGAAGGAGCAAAAATAAAGCGAACCCCATATAATAAAGCATACTTTAAGGTGATATCTACAAAATTCATGATAATACAAGCCAACATACATAAAAAATATATAAAAAAAAAAACAGATTTCCTTATACAAGTCAAAAACTTGTATGCGAACGTATAAAAAACGAACCACCATGCCATATTTGTCTTATTCCTTAGAAATCTACAAGAAAGGCAAAGCAGAAATGTGACCTAAGCTAACATGCAGCATATGTTAAGGAGGTCAGAGAAAGATTAAATACAAAATGATGTAGTTGTTATTGCTGCTGCTACTGTATGTGTCAAGGTGGTGGCAGGCAATAAACTTTATGTACATCATTTTGCAAAAACACGCAACATGTTGATTATTATGACAATTTGTGAACCTCCTTTTTAGAATTCATAGCAAAAGGAAATTGCTCACATCATTTTGCTGTTTTTTTTCACTTAGTTAAAAATACCTACAAGTTAACACATACATACATATTTGTGCTCGTATATGGTTTTGTATGGTATATATACATATGTTGGACGGAATTTTTCAGATGCTGTGTAATCGAATGATTTGGTATAATTTGATTTCAAATTTGTGTAACATGGACCCCTGGAGAGTTTCCAATGAAGCGTTTCATGACAATTTATCATACATCCCCCATGTCATGCCTTCAATGTGGGCAAGCCAGGGATAATGGAACTTAAATGGCCTAAAGATTTCAAGGTAAGCAATTTTATTTTGAGCAAATGCGGCATTTTTCGTATGAGCAGTTCTGTAAATTTATAGTGAATAATTTTTAAAGCATATCTAGGGGGGAGTGTGTTTAAAGAATAAATTGAATTTTGTGGTTTTTGCTGGGACAATAGAAAGGAAAACAAATACAAAAAATTAAGGGAATTGATTGCATAATGATGTACAGGATGATAACAAGGTAAATATTGAAAAAAAAAGTAAGAACGTGCTAAGTTCGGCCGGGCCGAATCTTATGTACCCTCCACCATGGATCGCATTTGTCAAGTTCTTTGCGCGGTATCTCTCTTTTTAGGTAACAAAGGAATAAGGGATAAGAATTGTTATGCTAATGGAGATATATCAAGTAATGGTCCGACTCGGACCATAATTGGATGGAGATCAAAGTAGAAGTCATTATGTAAATTTTCAGCTAATTCGGATAAGAACTGTTGACTACAAAGCCGCTTTCGGCAGCCCTAATCGTTCAAGGGTTTTTCCAGCCATGTCTGAGTTTAGTATCCCTGTAAAATTAATAAGACTCTGCAAGATGACACTTGCTGATACACGTTCCTCAGTAAGAAACGGAAAGAATCTCTCCGAACCATTTAATACCAAACGAGATTTCAGACAAGAAGACAGTCTATCGTGTGATATCTTTAATATCCTGCTGGAGAAGTTTAAACGAGATGCAGATTTGAATAGATATGGCACACTAATTACAAGAGAACATATGCTATTCACCTGTGCCGACGACATCAACATCATAGGTCGGTCACCTAAAGTATTGGGTTGCCCAAAAGGTAATTGCGGATTTTTTAAAAGAAAGTAAATGCTTTTTTAGTAAAATTTAGAATGAACTTTAATCAAATATACTTTTTTTACACTTTTTTTCTAAAGCAAGCTAAAAGTAACAGCTGATAACTGACAGAAGAAAGAATGTAATTACAGAGTCACAAGCTGTGAAAAAATTTGTCAACGCCGACTATATGAAAAATCCGCAATTACTTATTGGGCAACCCAATAGTAACTGCAACCTTAGAAAGAATCGAAAGAGAGTCAGTGAAAATGGGTCTGGCATTAAATGGAGATCAGACGAAATGGATGGTTTCAACACCCAAAACGCCTTGTACAACCGAGCAGATAAAGAAAATGGAGAAAGTTGGGAACTAACAACTTTGAGATAGCCTGCAACTTTATCTACCTCGGTACCGCGGTAACCGAAACGAATGACACCAGGTTTGAGATAAAGTGAAGAATAATACTGGCAAACAGATGATACTTTGGAGTAAATAAGCAGTTTAGAAACAAGGCCACCTCTCGACAGACGAAGATTACACTATACAAGACACTGATACTACCCGTGCTGTTATATGGTTCTGAGGCGTGGGTACTTGTGAAAGCAGACGAGGCGTGCTTGGAGTTTTTCGTAAAATATATGGACCAGTTTGCGTTAATGGAACATATAGGCGTCGTATGAACCACGAGCTGTATGACGACGATAGCATAGTTACACGTATCAAAATACAACGGCTGCGTTGGCTAGGTCATGTTGTCAGAATGGATGAAAAGCTCCAGCAAAGAAGATTTTTGAAGGCAAACACGGTGGTATACGCAAACCGGGATGAACAAAAGCCCGATGGAACAATCAAGTGGTGGGAGACACATCTAAACTTTGTGTCAGCGATTATAAAATGAGCGCAGAAGATCGAGGAGCTTGAAACGCTATTCTATGTTCGGCTAGTGGAACAAATGTTCTGTCATAGCCAATTAAAGTAAAGTACATATGATTACGAGTACACAAATGCAACTTATTTTGATGAGACGTTGGGGCATTTCCTATGACATAGCCCGTCTTTCGCGGTAGCAGACACCGGTACTTTAATGGGGACACAATACCAGATATAAACCAACTTACACAGAAAAAAATAAAAATCGGTTTCTATCACAAAATTAATTGATCCAATTAATTTTTTTATTCAATCCCGAAAATATTGTAATAATATCAATCATAGTTTTTGGAAAAGGTGATTGAAATAATTTTCAGTTAAAAAAAATTGCATATTCAGTTAAAATGAAAGAAAGTTTCATTATATTCCATAAATGATCCAATCAAAAAAAAATATTTTTATTTCCAAAATATCCAATTATATTTTTAATTGGATCAATTAAAAATTTATTGAAATTTTTGCGAAAAGCTCGCTCTATGCAGCATGATTCACATATGTAAAACTACTGGAACACGAATTTGAAGTTTATGTTTGAGTCCATGATCAATCCTTAACACCTCCGGCGGTTGCAACGGAAAATATTCTTTCCCGAATTTAAAAAAAAAAGATTAGCGTTGCAGATTTAGGTCTAGCAACCGACATTGTCAGACAGTAATTAATATATTTTTATTACAATAACTTTATGCATACATTGGGGAAGTAACCCCAACAGAAAAACTTTTAACTAGAATATGTTGTCAGTAGATCGATACCAAAGAAGCCGTTATGCCTCTAATATGCATATTTTGATAATAAGGTAGTCGAATATTGTTTGTGGGGGAGTTTTATCTTTATATATTGGGTTGCCCAAAAAGTAATTGCGGGTTTTTCATATAGTCGGCGTTGACAAATTTTTTCACAGCTTGTGACTATGTAATTGCATTCTTTCTTCTGTCAGTTATCAGCTGTTACTTTTAGCTTGCTTTAGAAAAAAAGTGTAAAAAAGTATATTTGGTTAAAGTTCATTCTAAGTCTTATTAAAAATGCTTTTACTTTCTTTTAAAAAATCCGCAATTACTTTTTGGGCAACCCAATATAAAAGAGTTGAGTGACTGACTGATTGACTGACTAACTGACGGATCATCGAAAAGGTACATACTTGCCCAGCGCGAACGGAAGGGGCTAGAATTATGTTGTTGGGCTTAAATTAAAGAGCCTCCCGAAAAAACAAAAAAATTTCGAAAAATGTACCGAAAGTGAGAGAAATAGTACTTTAGTACCACAATTGGTACAACTTGGTACTTTCTTTGTTAATTGAACCAGTATGGCAAACTTAATTGGTTGACTATAAGAGTTTTAAGAAATTTGTACATTAAGGTACTAAAAAACCTACCAAAATGGTACGAAATGGATGGACTTTGTACAGGGCGGATGGATAGAGGTAGAATTTTGAAATTTGACTTAAAAGACATCTGGTGCAAAAGGATTAGGGTGAAAAGAAAAAATGGAAAAATAGTACTGGTAACGGAAGAAAACGTACGTTTAGTTTTGCAATTGGTACCACGTGGTACTTTCTTTACAGATGAAGCTAGAGGTCTGAAATTTACCCTATATGTACAACTATGAAAAATATGATCAGTGACTATGATTTGTACATTTTGTTACCAATGAGCTAGAGGTCTGAAATTTGGCATGCAGGTTAAACTTAGAAATATATAATGGACGACTAAAAGATTTTTTCACCATTAAAACATTTTGGTACCAAAATTAGTATTATTTGCTACTCTATTTACAGATGGAGCTAGAGGTCCGAAATTTGGCATGCATGTACAACTAAGAAGTAAAAGATAGATGATTATATAATCTATTCAAAATTTGTACATTTTGGTAAAAAAAATTGACACCTTTCGGTACTTTCTTTATGTATGGAGCTAGAGGTCTCAAATTTGGCATGCATGTACAACAATGAAAAATATGATGGGTGACTATGGGTGACTTTTTATACCCTCCAAAATAGGATGAGGGTTTAGTAATTTCGTCATTCTGCTTGTAACACCTCGAAATATTCATCTAAGACCCCATAAAGAAAATCTATTCTGAATTGTCATGACATTTTAAGTCGATCTAGCCATGCCCGCCCGTTCATCCATCCGTCCGTTTGTCTGTTGAAAGTACGCTAACTTTCGAAGGTGTAAAAAAGCTAGGCGCTTAAAATTTTGCACAAAGACTTTTTATTAGTGTAGGTCGGTTGGGATTGTAAATGGGCCAAATCGGTCCATGTTTCGATATAGCTGCCATATAAACCGATCTTGGGTCTTGACAGAAGTCATGCACGAGGTGCTTTATTGTGACTTCCAACAGCAGTGGCAAGTATGGTTCAAATCGTTCCATAACCTGATATAGATGCCATATAAACCCATTTCGGATCTTGACTTCTTGAGCCACTAGAGGGTGCAATTATTTTCCGATTTGGCTGAAATTTAGCATGAGGTGTTTGGTTATGACTTTCAACAACTGTGCTAAGTATGGTTCAAATCGGTCCATAACTTGACTTCTTGAACCTCTAAAAGGCGCAATTATTACCCGATTTGGCTGAAATTTTGTACAACGGCTTCTCCCATCACCTTTAACATACGTGTCGAATATGGTCTGAATCGGTTTATAGCCTAATACAGCTCCCCTATAAAGCGATCTCCCTATTTTACTTCTTCATCCCTTAAAGGGCGCAATTCTCACTAGATTTGGCTGAAATTTTACACAATGACTTCTACTAAGGTCTCCAATATTCAATTCAATTATGGTCCGAAATGAACCATAACTTGATATTGTTCCAATAACATAGCAATTCTTTTCTTTTATCCTTTGTTTGCCTAAAAAGAGATACCGGGAAAAGAGCTCAACAAATGCGATCCATGGTGGAGGGTATATAAGATTCGGCCCGGCCGAACTTAGCACGCCTTATCTTGTTGGTTTTGCTTTGATTACTTTCTCGTTGTTGTTTTTTATGCACACACAGATGAAAAAGAAATAAACCAATTTATTTAATTAAACAAGTTACTGGTCTACATTGAACCGCGAATGAAAACACGTCTACTCTCGTCTTTTTTTTTACTCGATATTTCCCATTCTACTAAGGAACAGGAGATACTTCTCTCATATCAATCAGTGCAGTGTATGCTCAAGAGTAAGCTCAATGATAAGACGCCTCCTTTTTTATGCCGAGTCCGAACGGCATGTCGCATAGCGAAACCACTTGGTAGAGAAGTTTTAACATGGCAGGATACCAGCCAGAACCATTACTTGTTTTGCTATATTTTAAAGCTCTTCAATATTGTGTCCTTTTAAATTTTTTCAGACTCTTAAAGGCAGCTAGCATATAAATCGATACACACTTCCCTTTAAACACATACAAGCAGCTTCACTTATGCCATTCCTAATCATGGCAATCAATAGCTTAAAAATAGCCCCAGCATTTCTTATTAAGAATATAATATTCTATAAGCCTGAGTATAAACTTTAATAAACTCGAGCAAAGAACACTTTAACTGCTGGAGTTAGTGATTATAAAGATCTCATAAAGGAATCAATATTTACAAGGAAAATCCTTCAAGTGGATAATAAATGAATTTAAAGTGTTCTTCATGCCTTAAGTAGATATAAAGTTGGCAATGAGTAAATGTATTATGAGTCTTCTACTTCTTCTATTATATAACAAGTAAGAGCGTACTAAGATGGGCCGAACCGAAACTTGGGAACACATCACCATGGATTCTGGAAAAATATGGGAGCTATATCAGGTTCATGACCGATTTGAACCGTACCTGGCATAGTTGATGAAAGCCAAACCAGAACACTATGAGCAAAATTCCAGCCAAATCGAATAATAAAGTGAGGCTTGCACGAGCTCAAGAAGTCAAATCGGAAGATCGGCTTATATGGGAGCTATATCAGGTTGGCACAGTTGCTGCAGGCCATAACAAAACACCACATGCAAAATTTCAGTCAAATCCGACGAAATTTGTGACTTTCAGGGTCTCAAGAATTAAAATCGAGAGATCGGTTCACATAGGAGCTATATCAGGTTATTGACCGATTCAGACCATTTTTGGCTCATATGAGGAAGGTCATAGAAGAAGTAGTTAAAATAAAGTTTAGCCAAATCGCATAAGAATTGCGCCCTCTAGAGGCCCAAAAAAGTCAATCAGGAGATCGGTTTATATGGCAAGTATATCAAATTATAAACCGATTTTGACCATACTTGGCGCAGATGTTGGAAGTCATAACAGAAAACTATGTTAAAATTTTTAACTTAATCGGACAAAAATTGCCGAAATTTAAGGGCTGAGGAAGTCAAATCGGGAGATCGGTATAGTTGTTGGAAGTCAAAACAGAACGCTATGTGCAAAGTTATATCTGAATCTGACGCGATATGAACAATTTGCAATCCCCAACGACCTACATTAATATTAAGGATTTGTGCAAAAATTTCAAGCTGATAGCTTTACGCATTCGACCGCTATCGTGATTTCGACAGACGGATGGACGGACATGGCTGAGAATATTAGGACGATCAAGAATATATATACTTTATGGGATTTATTATTAGAACAATATTTCGAGGTGTTACATACGGAATGACTAGATTAGTTTACCTCTATCCTATGGTGTTGGGTATACAAATAAAAGTGTTGCCCTTTGTTCGTTTGTTTGTTCCGAATAGATTAAAAAATGGGTGAGCCGATTTTCATGAAATTTTCACAGATGGTAGAGTTCAGCCCCCCGGTGAATATGGGAGGGGCGGACCCTCCTCCTAACCACAATGTTCAAAAACACCAGATCTCGGAGATGGATGTATTAATTTAAATGAAATTTTGAATCCCACCTTATGGTAACTCAAAATTGATTTGAAACTGTGGGGTTAAATAACCGAGGGGGACGCCTTGCCCCAAACCACCCAAGTGGGGGCGGACCCTCCCCCTTACCCTAATTTTTAAAAACGCCAGATCCCGGAGACGGATGGTGCAATTTAAGCGAAAATTTGTGTGCTCTCATATAGTACCCTAAAAATAAAAATTTGGTATCCAAATTTCGGATGGTGTACCTAGGGGGGCTGCCCCACCCTAAAACCTACCAAACATATATTTACACCAATCACGACAATATAGGACTCAAATGAAAGGTATTTAGGATAAGAAAACGTATCTGATATCCAATTGTCGGACCAAGTGGTAGGGGGACCACCCCAACCCCCAAGACACCCCTAAATCGGACATATTTACCGACCATAGCAATATGGGACTCAAATGAAAGGTATTTGCGAGAAGAATACGAATCTGATATCCAAATGTGGGACAAAGTGTGTTGGGGTCCACCTCTTCCCCAAAACACCCCCCAAACAGGACTTATTTATTCACCATGGGAATATGGGGCTTAAATAAAAGGTATTTGAGTGTAGAATTCGAATCTGATATCCAAATATGGGACCAAGTGTTTGGGGGGCCGCCTCTCCCCAAAAACATCCCCCAACGGGGACAAATTTACGACCATAGCAATATGGGGCTCAAATGAAAGGTCTTCGGGAGTAGAATACGAATCTGATATCAATACTCGAGAAAAGTGTTTATGGGGCCACCCCAACACCACGCAACTAGGAAGTATTTCCTGACTATTGCAATATGAGGCTCAAATAAGAGCCTCATTTTTAGAGTAGAACATAAATCCTATATATATTTTCAAGGCCAACTCACTGAGTGGCCGCCCATCCCTCAAAACACCCCCCAAGCCGGCCATGTTTGCCGGCTATGGAAATATGGGGCTCAAAATTAAAGGTATGTCAACATTAGGGGACAACTGTCTAGCGGACGTCCCACCACCATAACAACCCTCAAATAGGACGTATTTGCTCACCAAGACAATTTGAGTCTTAAAGAGAGTGGAACTAAATATTCATAGTTTTTAGGACCAAACGAATTTGATATCTAATTTTGAGGCTAATGGCATATGGGGTTCAAATAAATTTGAGGCTAATGGCATATGTGGTTCAAATAAATGATATATAGATATATGAGAATAGAGCACGTTGCTGATATATTTTCAGGGGACTACCCCACTCCCCAAAACACCCTAAATCGGGCATATTTACCGACCATGACAATTTGGGGCTTAAATGAAAGATATTAGGGGATAGAGCAAGAATTGATACCCACTTTCGGGACCAATTTTCTGGGGGTCTACCCCTTTCCCAAAATACCCCACAAACAGCAATTTTTTACTGACCATCGTAATATGGGGCTCAAATAAAGATATTTGGAAGTTGAATACGATTTTGATATCCAAATGTAGGACCATGTATTTAGGGCATCACCTCTTTCCCAAAACATCCACAAAGGGAAAAAATTTTTCGACCATGCCAATATGTGGCTCAAATGATAGATATTTGAGATTAGAAAACGAATTGGATAACCTATTTTGGGGCCCTGTGTTTGGAGGACGTCTCATCCTGTAAACTCCTCTTCAGCCAATGGCAATATGGGGTTTAAATAAATGGTATTTGGGAGAAGAGCACGATGCTGATATTTTTTCAGGGCCAAGTATCTGGGGGACCACCTCTCCCCCTAAAACACCACTAAATCAGACATCATGAGAATATCGGGCTGAAATGAAGTATTTTAAGAATGGATTACACCTTACATCCAAACTTAAATTCGTAGACCAATAAAGACCATATGGGACTCACATAAAGGCACTTATATTGTTAAACTGTTAGTCAAGCGATGTACTATTTTCATAGAATGGTATTTCACTAAAAGCTCTTTAATTGTCGAAAATAAATATTCCAAGGAAACTTTTGTTCCATATAAAGTAAAAGAAGTCGCAGCGAAGCGGGCCCGGGTCAGCTAGTATGGGTATAAAATGAAAGGTGTTTAAGAGTATATATATAACAATTAGACCGCACGTGTCGAAGGACCCGCCCCACCCCCAAAAAACCGCCCATAAACGACATATGAAAGATAATTGGTAGTAGATTACGAAACTTATATTAAAATTTAGGGTTATGCCCCAGAGCGGCCGCCCCACCCCAATATTATGCACCAAATGGACATGTATATTGAACGGGACAAGATGGAACACAAACGAAAGGAATTTGAGAGCAGAATACGAAAATTATGTAAAAATTTGGGTCAATTCACGGGGAGTCGCTCCATCCCAAAATTATGCCACAAATGGGGATATGGAATTCTATTGAAAGTTATTTGAGAGTTATATGCGAATATAAATAATTTTATAATTTGGAACAATTTAAAAGGCGTCCGAAAGCACTTATGCGCGTAGCGTAGCACACCGGCTCAGCTTGAATTTAAATAAAATAATGATTTCTTGTTGCATCAATGTCCCAAAGAATGTTGAAAACATTTTTTTTATAAACTGAGAAAATACACAATAAACAGCTTTAGGTTGAATTTAAAGCATACTTTTGGGAGGGTGAATTATATAAAAGGATGAAATCTACCACAAAATAAATCAAAAATGTTTAATTCAATAGAAACATAAGATAAGAGGACTTTGTTTAGGAATATGAGACATCTTGAAATTCGTTGGCATACATTGAAAGAGATAGAGAGAGAGAGAACGAGAAATTTATTAAATTGATAGAGTTTTGTTTTTTATTTACTGTGACATTTGGTTTGTCTCACATGTATCATATACTTGGCACACTTTAACCCTTGATTGTATGAACAGCAAACAAATATGAATTTATTTCTTAAGGTATAAAATTTTATTGCTAGAATTTACATATTTATGAATAATAAATTTGCAATCAATATATGTAAAGTAAACTTTTGGGAGAAGTGAATTGAGTTCTTGGGAATATTTAAATATAAGATAAAGTGCGTTGTACATGAAGTAGATATGAGACACTTTGGTTTAATATAAAATCAAAGATACAAAGAATGTAAACATTCACCCTTATATATGTCGTAGTCGAATTTTCGACTTCGATTGCTGCAAAGTAAAGTTAATATACTACTGGCATTATGTGCAAAATCGAGTTGTTTGGTTTTTGTAATATATGATGCTCGCAAGTAGCTTATCTGTTAAGAAAGCAATCACCTCAATTATGTTCATAATACCGACAAAATAAAACCGCGAATTTTCGGCAGTCGTAGTCGAATATTCAAATTCGACATACATAATAAGGGCCATTATTTACTTTGTAGTTTAAAAAACAACAAAACAAAACGCAAGGAACTAGTACTAAAGTTGTTGTATGTTAAAATTCTCCTTTTCTGAAAATAAGCCCCAAAGCCTGGTTGTTATTTAGTAGAATTTAAGGCAGCACTCACGAAAATGATAATGGTTGTATTTAAAGCATACTTTTAGGTTTTAAAATTTAAAAGCATGTATTTTTAGATAATGGTATATAAATAATCTCATTTGAAAGACAGTTGTCATAAAAGCAAAATATTAAATGAAACAAATACAAGGGAATTAAGTTCGGTCGAGGCGAACTTTGGATACCCACCACCTAAGGTGTCTTTATTAAGCGCATTTGGACACAATCGGGTAAAAATGCACAATTTATGAACCCGAACTAGATATATCGAAATATGGTCCGACGTCGAGAGCCTAACGCAGCTCAATCACACGAAACGGGTAATAACTAACCGAGTTAACGGTGAGAGACCGAAAATCGGGAAATCGGTGTATATGGCAGCTATATACAAATATGATCCGCTTAATGCCATGATGTTGCTGTTGTAGAAGGAGGCGATCCTCGTCAAGCTCTTGTAGGTCAGCAAGCTCGTTCCGGATCAAAGGACCGATCGCCGCGGGAACAAGTCGTGCAGTGGTTATTTAAAGGCGTAAGTAACTCGCCTCATCATATCGAGCATCATAGGCACTCAGTATTTGTGCAAGAGCCAGTGCCATCCGGCCTCTCACTGTAACTCTCCACTCGATGTCGCTGATTGTCCACGACTGCCGATGCAGCCACTCCGTATGGAGCATTACACTATCCGAAACCAGTGGACACGCCCGGTAGCACGCAGTTAAGCTTTTTGTGGCAGCAATGAAGACCATACAGATCGGACCCCAATGCTCCAGCAGTCACAGCTATCCCGTGCCGTTATCTACCATATTCGGGAAGAGTGTATAGGGGTCTAAAAAATCCTCGCCAAAATCGTGCAATAAATACGCAGTTTATAAATGAAAGACACGATAAAACGGTACATCGGTATATATGGCAAATATAGCAAAAAATGGTCATATCTGAAACATACTACGCACGGATGACGAAGGGTTAAACAAAGCTCACAGTGCCAAATTGCCCGAAATTGGTTATTAAATACGGATTCTGTGGGCCTTAAGCAACCCATGGGTCTTCAGGTACGTTTCTTCATAATCCAGTGAAAAATGCATCAGTTCTAAGCCCTTAGTCCCATTTGGACCAAACTCGGCACGTCGTCAAGGGTTCTAATTTTATAATTCATTGTTCTTGAACGGCTAAACAGATATAGTAAATAACAGATATAATATAGTCCGATGTCCACCATATTTGGGAAGAATATGTAAGGGCTTAAAAAAGATTTGTATTAAATTTCATTCACCCAAAAACTGATATCGAGAAATCGCAGCTGTATCCAAATGTAGACCTTTCAATAAGAAGTAAGTGTGCAAAATTTAAAGCGGCTAGCTTAACGCGTTCGACCGCTTTTGTGATTTCGACAGACGGACGGACATGGCTAAATCGATTTATAAAAAACCTCCGATAAAATCTCCGCTTGAAATTTTGCACAGATATTTCTTATTGATGTAGGTTGTTGGGAATTGCAAATGGTCCATATCGGTTCACATTTGGATATAGTATTCATATAAACCGATTTCCCGATTTGACATTTTAAGCCCCTAGAAACCGCAAATGTTATTTGATTTGGGTGAAGGGTGGTGGGTTGAGGATCCAAAAAGACAGCATTTATCTGGATCCTATACCGTAATGGCATCTCACCAATAAATAGCGAAATTAGAAACGGATACACCTGGGTGCAGCTTCTTAGTTGCTTTCTCACCCCTAGTGACAGAATAGACGCTTTTGAGGCAAAACTTGATGAGATCGAAGACACAATGCAAGGATTAAACCGGCATTACATAGTAGCTGGCGATTTCAACTCTCAAGTGTTAGAATGGGGCATGCCAACGACCGACTCATGAGGAAGACGAGTTGTAGACATGGCGGCAAGAACTGGTTTACTCGCTATGGCACTATACCAGACGTCACCTTTGCGTCCGAGAAAATCATCGGGAAGAAAACAGAGTAGAGTGGAAACTTACACAGCCAGCGACCACCTGTATATAATGTCTCATATAATACTGGAAAGGAATGAACACCAGTACAGGAAAGTGGAACGTGAAAAAGCTCGACACCTCGAAACTCCTAGCGGAAATTGACCAGCAAGCCCAGCGATCAGAGCAGATTAGACTAGACGTTCCGTCGACAGTGGGACGAGTAATGGGCATCATAGAGAACGGATGCAAAAAATCCATGCCAAGACTCAAAAGGCCGAGGGGAAATAGAATCGCAGCACACTGGTGGAATAATGCTGTAGTTGAGCAATGCAGTTGCTTGCATTAAACTAAGACGTAGATGTACCCGAGCTCGCTGCAGAAGCACGGCTGAGACAGAACACTCTCTATACAAGGAGGCAAAAAAGTTACACGCTGCAGCAATAGAAAGGAGCAAAAAAGAAAAGTGGGAGGAATTAAGAGAAGATATAAACCGAAACCCTTGGGGCCTCGAATACAAAACTGTGATGGAAAAACTCGGCGCACGGATCCCAACGGCAGTGATGGACGGCAGACACGACCGTAGCAAAATGAAGTTAATGAAGAGCCCACTGGCAACATAAACCCGTTTACGATAGAGGAGTTAAGGAATGCTTCCCGCAGCCTTCAGAGCAGGAAAGCCCCTGGCCCTGACGGAATACCGGCCGAGATCATCAGACCGACAGCTGAAAACAGACCAGAATTTCTTGGAAAACGGGTGTCTTTTGGAAGGTGTTTGGAAGAGGAGGTATGGAAGAGACAAAAGCTGGTGCTCATAAGCAAGGGTAAAGGTGATCCAAAATCTCCATCCTCATAGGGACCACTAGGTAAGCTGAATGCGGTCGGCAAGCTTTTGAAGCAACTTATAAAGCCACGGCTCCAGGAGGAAGTAAACTCTCAATGGGACAAGATGGCTTCCGGGCACGAATGTTCACGATCGGAGCTCTCAGAGATATGATGGAGATAGTGAGGCGGCTAGGCAAAGGAACCACTACTCTAGGCCGATTGTCCTCTTGGTCACACTGGATGTGAAGAACGCATTCAATAGCCTCAGATGGTCTGACATCCTCCAAGCGCTCAGAGAGGACTTAAATATCCCGACGTATCTGATGTGAATAATGAGAAGTTACAGGGCACTTATCTATAACTCTCAGGATGGAACGAGTGAATATGAGGTCACATCAAGAGTGGCGCATCTTTGGAATGCCAGTTATAGATACTTTGAACAGAAATGCCAGACGGAATCTTTCTAGTAGGATTTGCTGACGACATTGCCGCAGTCATCACGGCAAAAGACACGGAAGGTGCAGATCGCAAACTATGACAGGTGTTGCTTAGAGCCAAAGACTGTCTGGACTCCCACGACTTGCAAATTGCCATGCAGAAGACGGAATTGCTACTACTAACAAGAAAAATATACCAGTGGAAGTGGATATGTACATAGACGTCATGGTGGTGAAAACCAAGAGATGGGTCAAATTTCTAGAGATTCGAGTAGATATAAAGCCAACCTAAGCAGAGTAAATTCGGCATGCGACAACAAAGGCCGCGAGGATAACGGCGCAACTTAGCCGAAAACATAGATGGGCCTCTCCTGAGCAGGCGCAGACTCTTAATGAAGAAACGCAATAGCATCCTCCTCTATGGGAGTGAAGTATGGGGTCAAACATTGCAGACAGTATGCCGAGCGAAATCTCTGCCATCGATACAGAGGACGGTGGCTCTTAGGGTCACGACGACTAGTACCCGATGTACGGATGTGGATAGAAAGGAAGCACGGTGACGTCAACTACTACGTCAAACAGCTGTTTACATGCCATGGTTACTTCTGGAAATACCTGCATAGAATGGGCAAATTCTCCTCAAGCAGGTGCATTTATAAGGAGCTAGAAGTTGTAGACGGCGTGGAACATACATTCTTCCACTGCGAGCGCTGGGTCGAAAGACACGGGGAATTGGAAACAGCGATTGATGTCGTTTCGTCTGGGAAAATAGTCCAATGAATGCTGAAAGACGACAGGAAGTGGGAGGCGGTGATGAGATACGCCAAACAAGTACTGCACATGAAGGAGATAGACCTGGACGCAGCGGCCTAGAGTATGAATGCGTAGCTCTGGGCGAAGACAATATGATGATGATATGGATAATCACCAGATGTGGGGTCCTCCTCGAAGTAATGCGAAAGCCGAGATGGAATTAATAACCAGGGGTGACATAGGGTGGGTTTGTAGTCGGTACCGTTGATAACGGAGTCCAGCATAAGGCGAGAGACATATTCATCCCATGCGGAAAGCATTTTCTCTCCTGACCCGCAAAAAAAAACTTAATTAACAAAAAAATACATTTCATAAATTTTCAACTTAATAAACCCTCAAAAATCATCCTAGACCCATGCATGTGTTTTGTAAATATATTCAGCAAAAGATTCTTTATTTTAAAATCGCGAAAAATAATTCACTCAGTGTCGTATATAAAAGAACTACAGTTTCACTGTCGTGCGGAAACGTACGACGTGGCACTCAGTGTGCTAACCATCTGTTTCCAATAAAATCAGCCTCCTATAGTAAATACCAAATTGTGGCAGCTTACCTACTTTTATTATGAATTAACCAAATGAAGATGAATTACCACTAAAGTTCATTAGAAGTGGTGCTTCATCATTTCAGCGGAGAAGTTTTGACATCTCGGTGCCAAAGTTAGTCTAGATTATTTACATGACTCTTGAATGGCATATACATATATTTATATAAAGTGCTACACAACATATTAACATAAAACTTTAAAGCAGAGCGGAGAACAAATTAAACATTAAACAAAGAATACTTTTAGGAGCAAAAATTAACATATCAAACATTCTATTAAAGGAAAAGCTTAACCGTTAGTGACTACAAACCTTAGGAAGTAAATAATTTCTTCAGTAAATGTGGAAAACAAAACAAAATAAATAATTGAGTAAGAAACGTTAAGTTATTATGCTTGGGATATTTTCACTTGAGCAAGCTAATGTTTTAAATTATGCATGCAATATACCAGATAACATAAAAACATAGAAAGAAGCATGGAGTTTGTTTGAACTGCACATAATAAAATATGGGTGCTGATGTTAATCCGCCTCATGCCACTATGGACATAGATCTAAGCCAGTAATCGGCTTGTTGTGCGCTCTTCATTCTAAACAAGTAAAAAGGCGTTAAGTTTGACCGGGCCGAATCTTATATACCCTCCACCATGGATCACATTTGCCGAGTTCTTCTCCCTGCATCTCTTCTTAGGCAAAAACAAGATATAAGAAAATATTTGCTCTGCTATTATTATATTATTACGAATAAGAATTGCGCCCTTTGGGGGCTCAAGAAGTAAAATAGAGAGATCGATTTATATGGGAGCTGTATCGGGCTATAGACCAATTCAGATCATAATAAGCACCTATGTTGATGGTCATGAGAGGATCCGTAGTACATAATTTCAAGTAAATCGGAATATAATTGCGACCTCTAGAGGCTCAAGAAGTCAAGATCCCAGATCGGTTTATATGGAACCATACTTGGCGCAGTTGTTGGATATCATAACAAAACACGTCGTAAAAAATTTCATTCCAATCGGATAAGAATTGCGCACTCCAGAGGCTCAAGAAGTCAAGACCCAAGATCGGTTTATATGACAGCTATATCAGGTTATTGACCGATTTGAACCATACTTGGCACAGTTGTTGGATATCATAACAAAACACGTCGTGCAAAATTTCATTCTAATGGGATAAGAATTGCGCACTATAGAGGCTCAAGAAGTCAAGACCAAGATCGGTTTATATGGCAGCTATATCAGGTTTTGGACCGATTTTAGCCATACTTGGCAAAGTTGTTGGATATCATGACAAAACACGTCGTGCAAAATTTCATTCCAATCGGATAAGAATCGCGCACTCTAGAGGCTCAAGAAGTCAAGACCCAAGATCGGTTTATATGGCAGCTATATTAGAACATGGACCGATATGGCCCATTTACCATACCAACCGACCTACGCTAATAAGAAGTATTTTTGCAAAATTTCAAGCGGCTAGCTTTACTGCTTCGGAAGTTAGCGTGCTTTCGACAGACAGACGGACGGACATGGCTAGATCGACATAAAATGTCGCGACGATCAAGAATATATATACTTTATGGGGTCTCAGACGAATATTTCGAGTAGTTACAAACAGAATGACGATATTAGTATACCCCCCCCATCTTATGGTGGAGGGTATAAAAAGGCTTTAAGTTTGACCGGTCCGAACTTTGGATACCCACCACCTCGGGTATATATGTAAACAACCTTTCGTCAAAATCCGGTGAAAAATGCATACCTTATGCCCCATAGCAGCTGTATCGAAATATGTACCGATTTGGACCAAATCCTAATAAGTAAAAGGCATTATGGTCCCAACACCTTAAATCGAGAGATCGGTCTATATGGCAGCTGTATCCAAATCTGAACTGATCTGGGCCAAACTGGAAGAAGGATGTCGAAGGGCTGTTGTTGAGCAGGTTGTGGTCGAAGATAGGCTATATCGGACTATATCTTGATATAGCCCTCATATAGACCGATCCGTCGTTTTAGGGTCTTAGGCACATAAAAGCCACATTTATTATTCCGATTTTGCTGAAATTTGGGACAGTGAGTTGTGTTAGGCTCTTCGACATCTTTCTGCAATTTGGCCCAGGTCGGTCCATATTTGGATATAGCTGCCATATAGACCGTGTCTCCAATTTAGGGTCTTAGGCCCATAAAAGCCACATTTATTATCCGATTTTGAGAAAATTTGGGACAGTGAGTTGTCTTAGGCCCTACGACGTCCTCCGTCAATACGGCTCAGGTCGGTTCAGATTTGGATATAGCTGTCATATAGACCGATCCTCCAATTTAGGGTATTAGGCCCATAAAAGCTACATTTATTACCCGATTTTGCTGAAATTTGGGACAGTAAGTTGCCTTAGGCCCTACGACGTCCTCCGTCAATACGGCTCAGATCGGTTCAGATTTGGGTTTAGCTGCCATATATAGACCGATCCGCCGATTTGGGGTCTTAGACCCATAAAAGCCACATTTATTATCGGATTTTGCTGAAATTTGGGACAGTGAGTTGTGTTAGGCCCTCCGACATCGTTCGTCAATATGGCTCAGATCGGTTCAGATTTGGATATAGCTGCCATATAGACCGATTCTCCAATTTAGGGTCTTAGGCCCATAAAAGCCACATTTATTATCCGATTTTGAGAAAATTTGGGACAGTAAGTTGTCTTAGGCCCTACGACGTCCTCCGTCAATACGGCTCTGATCGGTTCAGATTTGGGTTTAGCTGCCATATAGACCGATCCGACGATTTGGGGTCTTAGACCCATAAAAGCCATATTTATTATCGGATTTTGCTGAAATTTGGGACAGTGAGTTGTGTTAGGCCCTCCGACATCGTTCGTCAATATGGCTCAGATCGGTTCAGATTTGGATATAGCTGCCATATAGACCGATTCTCCAATTTAGGGTTTTAGGCCCATAAAAGCCACATTTATTATCCGATTTTGAGAAAATTTGGGACAGTAAGTTGTCTTAGGCCCTACGACGTCCTCCGTCAATACAGCTCAGATCGGTTCAGATTTGGGTTTAGCTGCCATATAGACTGATCCGCCGATTTGGGGTCTTAGACCCATAAAAGCCACATTTATTATCGGATTTTGCTGAAATTTGGGACAGTGAGTTGTGTTCCTCCGACATCGTTCGTCAATATGGCTCGGATCGGTCCAGATTTGGATATAGCTGCCATATAGACCGATCTCTCGGTTTTAGGTTTTGGGGCCATAAAAAGCGTCTTTATTGTCCGATGTTGCCGAAATTTGGGACAAAGAGTTAAGTTAAGCCCCTCCACATATTTCTGCAATTTGGTCTAGATCGATCAAGATTTGCATATAGCTGCCATATAAACCGATCTCTCGATATAAAGTCTTGGCACCATAAAAGGCGCATTTTTAATCCGATTGCACTGAAATTTGACTCGGCCCGGCCGAACTTAACGCCTAATTTGGTTAATTATGTTTTTGCCTGTCAACAGTTCTTTCATTTATGTCCTTTATTGATCACAAATATTTAAATCACTGTCCAAGTCCAGGCTTTTTGACCCATTTAATTTTTTAAAAAGTAGCTAATAAATCTAAAATACATGTTTATTACTGTTTGTCATAGTCCTTCCAACACTAATACCATTGGTTATCCTGCCACATTTCTCACTATAGTGGAGACGATCAGTATTTTTTGCCGGGAGAAGACGTGTTTTTTATCGAGCTCCAGAAACTGCTTGGCTTACCAGTGGAAGTCGTCCTTATTTCATCTTAAACTGTGACGAGTATTGGGCTTTGCTGACTGCGATTCATCTCAGGTCAGTGACTCGATCAGTTGATTGGAGTTTTTTGAAGAAAATTCATTTTAAAAACTCTAAATTATGCACAATTTAACTGGAAAGCTAAACACAAAACAAATCACTCAATTGTAAAAGGAGTATCAACAATCAGGTGTAGCAGTCACAGCTGTTATTTCTTTCTGCCAAATAATGGTAAAGTGGATATAGCTGCCGTATCAGTTCAAAAAACATTAGTAGGGTGTTATCACCGATGATTGGATACAAAGAAGAAGCATACGGAAGCGCCTAAAAATATACCTTAAATCTAGTTTGTCGAGTCTTGAACAGTTTTACCAACCACAAGACAATAACAAATATGTGGGAGTCCCCTGCTCATAGTAAAAATACTCCTACTGGCACAGTGGGAGTCGATGAACAAAAAGCAAAGCGTAAACTCGCAGAAACATCTCCGGAAATTGCTACGGTAGGAAATATGTCCACAGCAGCCTTAATGAAATTAATGAACGATACGATGTCAATGTTACTAGATAAAAAAATTGCTAACTTACCAACCAAATCTGACATTATGGAAATAAAAAATAACATTGAGGGAGTAAAGGAGGAAGTCACACGTTTATCGGAGGAAAATAAAACAATGAAGGCGGAAATTAAACTCTTGAAAGAAATCAATGATGCCAATGAACGAAAATTAGAGAGACTTGATGTACAATCAAGAAGGAAAAATATCATCGTGAGAGGGTTACCACTCAAAAGTTCTCTATACGGAGCGGTAAAAGATTTTTTCAGGAATAAATTAAAAATTAACATGGATGTGGAGATAGAATATGTCAAAAAATTGAAACAGGCCAATGACAAAATGACGGTTCTGATAGAGCTTAAATCTGGAAAAATGATAGCCGATATATTCAAAAACACGAAGCACCTTGCTGGATCCACAATATTTGTGGAAAGAGATTTGTGCGGAATTCGGCTAGAAAGGAAAAAGATTATGATGCAGCTGAAGAAGGAAATTCTGCAAGTTGACAAGAGCAAGAAAATTGGAATTCGTGGAGACCAACTAGTAGTTGGTGGAAAGATCTTCTTCTGGACGGGAAATGATGAGCTGATGTGTGGTCAACGAAAAGGCAAGGAAGTCCTTGCAGAGGAATATGGTGTTGTAGCTCAAAATATACTCTTAGATTATAATAACTTATTGAGTAAATATAATTCAAAAAACTAATAGACTATGATAAATGTAAAACGAATAGCACCATAGATAGAAAGCCAATTGAAAACAAGAAATTTATTTTGAATTTAGTATCATATAATGTACATGGGCTGGGAGGAAAATATCTTCACCACGATTTTTTTAAATATTTAGAGGATTTTCATGTATTTATCCTGCTAGAGACACATGTCGAAGAGAGTCAAAAAAGTAAATATGAAAGTAGATTTAAAAATTATTTGTTGTATTGGAAAGCCGCTACTAGAATCAGTAATAGGGGAAGAGCAATAGGTGGGCACGTTTGTGGCATAAGAAAAGATTTACAATCTGTCGGATTCAGACATAAGTTGATTCAAATTGGAGGTATAGATATTATACAATGTCGGCTAAATCAGATGACTTTTGAAATAGTTCCTGTGTATCTAAGAGGAGCAAACTGGATGCAAGACTTCGGGAGTTTAAAAGAGGCTGTGGAAATGTCAAATTTGCCAAAAATTGTTATAGGCGACCACAATGCCAGAATTGGAGAAGAACAGCAAATTTGGGAAGAGTCAGTAGAAGAATTCATCGCATGCAGCAAAATAAGGAGATCGAAGGATAAAACTGTAAACTCATGCGGAAGAAAGTATGTTGAGTTTTGCAACAATAACGGGCTAATAATTCTTAATGGAAGAATCACAGGGGATGCAGAAGGAAATTTCACCTTCGCAAACCAAAACGGCAGTTCGGTTATTGATTTGTGTGCAGTCTCACATGACATGGTTGCGAATGTTAGTAACTTTAATGTTGAAAATCAAGTGTGGTCGGATCACTGGCCCATAACATTAAAATTGGAATGTAATAACGATTTAAAGTCAGACACTGAAAAATTGCACCAATTGCCGAGATTATACTGGAAAAATACCAATAAAGCAACTTATCAGCAAAAACTAAATGCAAATGTAACCACTGTATTATCCGACTACGCATGTTTAGCAGATTTTATAAGCCTCATTTCAAGCTCTTACCCTAAAAGTACAATAAGCAGGAAAGTAGAGTACAAAAACAAATGGTTCGACACTGAATGTTTTCGGGCAAGAGAGAAATCTATGAGGTTGCTAAATATATATAGATCTACAGATCTGATACAAGACAGAAAAGCCTATAGTGTGCAAAGAAAGGAATATCATCTCATTTGTAAGCGAAAACAATGCGAGTACAATATAAATCTAACCAGAAGATTGGACACGGTTAGCGATAGTAAAACATGGTGGGCATTAGCAAAGGAAATTAGACAACATGAAAATCCGATTGGATGCGAAATAACTGCCGAAACATTAAAGAATTATTTTGAAATTCTACTCAACCCTACTGATAACTCGAAACCTATCTACTTTGCCCCACCACTTTTGGAGGAAGTTCTTCTAGACAGTGACTTCACTTTAGAAGAAATAAGGGAGCAGCTGAGTAAGTTAAAGGAAAGGAAGGCCCCAGGTGAAGACGGTATTCCATACGAGTTTTTTATCAATGCTACGGATGACTTTCTCTCAGCTTTATGTCAAACTTATACAAAAATTTTCAATGGTAGCCAAGACTTCGATACTTTCCGCACCAGCGTTATATTCCCCATACATAAAAAAGGTGATATTAATGCAGTCGGAAATTATAGAGGAATAAGTTTTATGAACTGCATAGCAAAGCTTTTGTTGGGCATGATAAATAACAGAATAACTGAGTGGACGAATAGACTGCAGGTGTTAAATGAGTTTCAAGCTGGTTTTAGAAAAGGATATTCGACAATTGACAATGTTTTTAACCTAGTGTCAATTATAAATCTAAAGCTTGCTGAAAGAAAAAAAGTTTACTCATTTTTTGTCGACTTCAAAGCAGCGTTCGACAGGGTTCCAAGACAGCAACTTATATACAAAATGCACACAATAGGGCTCTCATCAAAAATTGTGGATTTTATTGCTAAAGTATATAAGAATACAAAATCAACGATATGGAACGGTAAGGAGTTGTCTGGATATTTTGAAACAAAATGTGGAGTGAAACAAGGTTGCCTGCTATCGCCCTTACTCTTTGCCCTTTATTTAAATGATCTGCACGATGCTTTAGGAGGTGGTCTATACATAGACAATTTGAATGTCCGTCTTTTGATGTATGCAGATGATATTGTTTTAATATCAGATGATAAAGATATACTACAAAAAATGATAAACAATCTGGCAGAGTATTGTGATCTCTGGGGAATGGAAGTAAACAAAGACAAGTCAGAAGTGATGGTATTCAGAAAAGGAGGGAGAATTGCTGACGTTGAAACATGGAAATATAAGGGAGAAAGTCTGAGGGTTGTAAATGAATATCAGTACCTTGGCATAACTTTGACACCAAAGCTTTCTTTCGCTAAACATATTGAGAATAAAAATAATGCATCCAAAATTTGTCTGAATGTAACATGGAAGGATTTCACAGGAAAACCGAATATTTCACTAACTGCTAAGTGGAAAATGTTTCTGTCAGTTTGTAGAGCGATCCAGAGTTATGGTTCACAAATATGGGGAAATGCTTATTTTGAGGACGTGGAAAAATTATACAGATATTTTATTAAACGTATACTGAAGCTACCAGAAAATACGCCCAATTACTTATTGGCTTTGGAAACAAGCTACGAGGAAGGATATGTGTACACTTATTCAATGCACTTAAAGTACTTGCAAAAAGTGATATTTGAAATGCAAGGGCATCGATTGCCAAATAAACTTTCTCTGAAAGTTATAGAAAGAAATATTTCTTGGTACAATGATTTAAAATTAATGCTATCAAAATACCAAATCCAAAGTGCTGATATTGGCGAAAGCAAGGAAACATGGAATAATGCATGCTATCAACTTATTGAAGGAATAAAAATGCGTAGCCTAAGGGATCACATGACCAAAGCCCGTGAGAGTGCTCACAGAATCTACAAATACCTTAATTATGAAGTAGGACCAATATACTGCAACAACAGTTTTAAACTAAGTCAAATATCATGCATTATACGAGCCAGAGGAGATATTTTGCCTTTAAACGGATCTATCTACCGAAATAACATTAGTCGTATATGCTCTATTTGTAATATGGGAGAAGAGGAATCAGTATGTCACTTCGTGGGCAGATGCCCAATATTTTCCAATTACAGACTAAAATTTTTTAACAAAACTTTTCTTGATGAAAATGAGGTTATCTTTCAGTTAGATGGAGGTGAAGATATGTCCTGGTCTACTTTATATAATTACCTTAGAGAAGCCCTTAAATACAGAGATTTATTGATAAATGAATTTAATTATTAATTTTAACGTAAATTTTTAAACTCAATTTTCCA
Organism: Stomoxys calcitrans; assembly: GCF_963082655.1. Taxonomy (NCBI): domain Eukaryota; kingdom Metazoa; phylum Arthropoda; class Insecta; order Diptera; family Muscidae; genus Stomoxys; species Stomoxys calcitrans. The sequence goes on from NC_081552.1 coordinate 35,802,146, forward strand.
GCAGACGGTTTAAGAAAAACCATGCTGAATATTCTTTATAGATAATAAATAAAACATATAGTATTATATATTTTTATAACGTTTAATAAAATAAAATAAAGAATGAATACTACTACTACTACACTGAAATTTGACTCGGCCCGGCCGAACTTAACGCCTAATTTGGTTAATTATGTTTTTGCCTGTCAACAGTTCTTTCATTTATGTCCTTTATTGATCACAAATATTTAAATCACTGCCTTTTCCACGGACACAAACAACCTATCGCTCAAGTCCAGGCTTTTTGACCCATTTAATTTTTTAAAAAGTAGCTAATAAATCTAAAATACATGTTTATTACTGTTTGTCATAGTCCTTCCAACACTAATACCATTGGTTATCCTGCCACATTTCTCACTAGGAAATACGCAAAAAAGTTAAACTTTACGACTGCGTGTAATAAAATCTGACCAATGTCGTCTTGTGGCGTTGATTTGTGTGACGCTGACATAAAAATCCGTCACAGCCATTGCCATAACGTGAACATAATTTTTAATTAAATTTTCCTGCTACGACTACTACCAGCATTAGGCATTATTTAACTAAATTTAATTTGACATTTCTTAGAGTTAATAACGCAAAACAGTCCAACGATGCTGCTGAAGACTTTTCTTTCATTAGGTTGAAGGCATAATATAAAGGATTAATTTTTTGGCAAATGTTGCATTACTTTGCGACCAAATGAGGCCAGCTGAAAAAATTAATTGTGTGGCCACGATTTCAAAAGCATACTCTAGGGAGGGGACATATTTAACTAAATTTACAGTATCATCACCACGTGCATACCAAAGAACATGGAGTAGAATACTTAATGCGCAAAAAAACTTTCGGTATTGTATTGTTGTGCCGGCCCTAAAAACAGAAAAAGTTTTGAGGAGTTGTAGTGGAACTTGTTTTCTTTTTTCGACGATGGGGATGAGTTCGGCCTACGGCAATTACGAATAGCATAAACAATGTTGAGATGTCAAATTTTGTTTTTGTTTTTGGGGCAGACTTGAAATTGTAAGTATCTTTTTAATGTTAAAATTAAAGTAATAAGTTTACAAACGGAGAACTTCTGTGGGATTAAGATTGTGATGAGGAAAAGTTTAGGGAAACACACAAAATATTTTCCTAACGAGTTGCCAAGTCACATATTTTTCCGGTTCAGATGAGAACTCTCAACGGACATAACAATTTGAGATCCTCCTCCATAGGATGGAGGTATACCAATTTCACCATTCCATTTGTAACATCTCGAAATATTCGTCAAAGACCTCATAAAGTGTATATATTCTTGATCGTCGTGACATGTCCGTCCGTCTGTGTGTCGACGCTGACATTCGAAAGGGTAAAGCTAGGCGCTTGAAATTTTGCACAAATACTCCTTATTAGTGTGGGTCGGATAGGATTGTAAATGAATAGAACTGGGCTTCTATCGGGTAAAAACCCAACGTTCTCTTTTATTCACATACGTTGCTACTATTTATATTCAGATGGCGTTTTACAAAAGATCACTTTGGCTCATATACGATGCTAATGTACCGAAATAAGTATTTCAGTAGGCTATATCAGTATAAGTTTGCAGACATCTTGGGTATAAACACATTTTGTAAACAATTTTTGATGATGACGTATTCTTTGTATACAAACCTGACCTTCTGATCTCATAAAATCAGATTTTAGTTATATATTTTTGAGCTCAACACTCTATATCGGGAGATCGGTCTATATGGCAGCTGTATCCAAATATCGTCCGATCTGGACGATGTTCAACACAAAGGTGTAGAGGTCTATCAAAACTCACCGTTTAAAATTTCATCAAAATCGGATAAAAAATGCTCCTTTTATAGGCTCAATACTCTATATTGGGAGATCGGTCTATATGGCAGCTATATCCAAATATGGTTCAACCTGAACCACATTTGACAGGAATGTGTAGGGGTCTACCAGAACACACTGCGCCACATTTCATCGAATTCGGGTAATAAATGGATCTTTTATGGCCTCAATACCCTATATCGGGAGATCGGGCGGTCGGTCTATATGGCAGCTATATCCAAATATAGTCCGTTCTGAACCACACTTCACAGAAATAAGAAGGGGTCTACCAGAACTCACTGTGCCAAATTTCGTCAAAATTGGATGAAAAATTACCAATTTATTGCCTTAAGACTTTAAGTCTGGAGATCGGTCTATATAGCGGCTATATATATATCTAAAATCCAATGTTATGAGATCAGAAGGTCAGGTTTATATGCAAAGAATACAAAATCATCAGAAATTGTTTGAAAAATGTTTTTATACCCAAGATATCTGCAAAATTATAAATACCCAGCTTTTGGGTATATATATCGGTGAGTACCCGGGTATTTACCGAATTTACCGGGTAAATGCCTTTTGGGTATATACCCATCGCCCATCTCCATAAATGGGCCAAATCGGTTTATGTTTTGATATAGCTGTTATGTAAACCGATCTCCCGATTTGACTTGTTCAGTTTCTAGAGAACGCAATTCTTTGCACATTGTGTTTTGACTTCCAATAACTGTGCCAAGTATGGTTTAAATCGGTCTAAAACCTGATATAGCTATCATATAAATCGATATCTCGATTGATTGATTGACGATCTCCCAACTTGACTTCCTGAGCCGCTGCAGGTTACAACTTTTACTCGATTTGCCAGAAATTTTGGACGTGATATTTTCTATGATTTCTAACAGCCATAACAAGTACGGTTCATATCTTCCGTTTGCAACACATCGAAATATCCATTTGCGACCCTATAAAGTATATATATTCTTGATCAGCGTAAAAATCTAAGACGATCTAGACATGTCCGTCCGTCTGTCTGTTGAAATCACGCTACAGTCTTTAAAAGTAGAGATATTGAGCTGAAATTTTGCACAGATTCTTTTTTTGTCCATAAGCAGGTTAAGTTCGAAGATGGGCTATATCGGACTATATCTTGATATAGCCCCCATATAGACCGATCCGCCGATTTAGGGTCTTAGCCCCATAAAAGCCACATTTATTATCCGATTTTGTTGAAATTTGGGGCAGTGAGTTGTGTTGGGCCCTTCGACATCCTTCGTCAATTTGGCCCAGATCGGTCGAGATTTGGATATAGCTGCCATATAGACCGATCTTCCGATCTTGGGTCTAAGGCCCATAAAAGCCACATTAATTATCCGATTTTGATGAAATTCGGGACAGTGAGTTGTCTTAGCCCCTTCGACTTCCTTCGTTAAATTGGCCCAGATCGGTTCAGATTTGGATATAGCTGCCATATAGACCGATCCTCCGGTTAAGGGTCTTAGGCCCACAAAAGCCACATTTATTATCCGATTTTGATGAAATTCGGGACAGTGAATTGTGTAAGGCCCATCGACATCCTTCGTTAATTTGGCTCAGATCGGTTCAGATTTGGATATAGCTGCCATATAGATGGATCCTCCGATTTATGGTGTAAGGCCCATAAAAGCCACATTTATTATCCGATTTTGCTGAAATTTGGGACAGTGAGTTGTGTTAGGCCCTTTGACATATTTCTTCAATTTGGTCCAGATCGCTTCAGATTTAGATATAGCTGCCATATAGACCGATTTCTTGATTTATGGTTTTGGGCTCATAAAATGCTCATTTATTGTTCGATGTCGCCGAAATTTGGAACAGTGAGTTAAGACCCTTAACATACTTCTGCAATATCGCACAGATCGGTCCAGATTTGGATATAGCTGCCATATAGACCGATATCTAAGTTTAAGGTTTTGGGGCCATAAAAGACGCATTTATTGTCCGATGTCGCTGAAATGTGGCATAGTGAGTTTGGTTAGGCTCTTCGACGTCCTTCTTAAATTTTGCCCAGATCAGTCCAGATTTGAATATAGCTGCCATATAGACCGATCTCTCGATTTAAGGTTTAGGGCCCATAAAAGAGGCATTTATTGTCCGATTTTGCCGAAATTTGGGACAGTGCTTTGTGTTAGGCTTTTCGACATGTTTATGCAACTTGGCCCAAATCGTTTCAGATTTGGATATAGCTGTCATGTAGACCAATATCTCGATTTAAAGTCTTGGCCCCATAAAAGGCGCATTTATAATCCGATTTCACTGAAATTTGACACAGCGACTTATGTTCGGCTTTTCGACATCCGTGTCGTATATAGATCGGTATGAGGTATATGAGTATAAGGTATGAAATTTTCACCGAATTTTGATGAAAGGCGATTTACATATATACCCGAGGTGGTGGGTATCCAAAGTTCGGCCCGGCCGAACTTAACGCTTTTTACTTGTTTTTTGTTTTGTTTTGGTTATTTACATTCAAAATCACATTTCAAAGCTACCACTTGGGATACCACATTTTTAAAGATCCGTAGGTCCTCCTGTCTCTATCCTAATTTGATTCTCAAAAGTGTACTCTACTTTCAAACACCTTTTATTGCTGTCCTTTTCTAGACTGATCGGTCTTCATATATTATTATACCGACCACCGAAGGATGGGGGTATATTATTTTTTTTTTGGGTAGTATAAGGGGAGGATGTTTGCCCTTTGACACATCCTTTTGATTTTAGTACAATATATTCTCGGTCGTCCTACATGAGTTTCGTGTAGTTTTTATTGGGAAGAAATGATCGCTCTCCCCGACGCTAAGACCCTAGAGACGGTTTATTTCAGTCCTTTATTGTCGCGATATGCATGTCCTGTTGAACGGCTGGACGTGGCCCAGATCCATGAATCCTTATATCAACATTAGCTTCGAACTCTACTGACATAGACTGACATATTAGTGACATATTAGGCCGGTCTCAGACTCTATCCCAAATATGTATACCAGATTCGTAGTCAACTCCCAAAGGCCTTTCATTTGATTAACATGTTATGATGTTGGACATTCATGCCCGATTAAAGGGTTATTGGGGTTGGGGAGCCCCCGTAGACCCCCTTTTCACAAAATTCATATAATAGATGAGTACTCGACTTCCAAATACCTTTCATTTGTTATCCATACTGTACCCCTGCTGAGGGGTTTTGGGGATTGGGGAGGCGCCTCAGATACCAAGGAATAAATTTCAGATTCTTACTCTACTTTTAAATACCTTTCATTTGATACACATATTGGCCAAAGCGGTGAAAGAGTCCTATTGGGGAGTTTTTTGGGGGATGGGGGACCCCCTCGAACACTTTGGGCGAAATTTCTATACTCTTATATACCTTTTGTTTAATACCCATATTCTTCCAATCGGTAAACATGTCCGTGCGGGAGTGTTTTGGGGGTGGGGAGGCCACTCAGACACCAAGAAATAAATTTTCTATGTCAGATTTGTACTCTACTTTTAAATGCCTTTCATTTTATACTCATATTGCCTAAAGCCGTAAAAGAGTTCTGTTGGAGGGTATTTTGGGGGTGGGGGACCCCCTGAGCACTTTGGGCGAAATTTCAATATTCGTACTCTACTCTTAAATACCTTTCATTTGATACCCATATTGTCCCAATCGATAAATATGTCCCTCCGGGTGGGTTTTGGGATGGGGCGTCCCCCCAGGTTATTTTAACCAAAAATTTTATACCAATTTCGTGTTTTTGGGGTACCATAAGGTAGCATAGAAAATGTCGCTCAAATCGGTGCCACATCTCCAAGATCTGGCGTATTTGAAAATTGGGTTATGGGGGAGGGTCTGCCCCTCTTCGGATATCAAAAAATGTAGTACCCTATTTCCACCGGGGGCTCAAACTGTACCATCTGTGAAAATTTCAAAAAATCGGTTCAGCCGAACAGACAAACAAGCTTACAAACAAAAAAACAAGCAAAGCGCAACAATTTCATTTTTATAATTTCAGTCGAATATGTATTCCAATTCTCAAATACCTCTTATTTAAACCTCAATAAGTGAAAGTCCTGTTTAAGGGTGTGGTGGATCCCCAGAGACTTGGTCTCAAAAGTGGAATCCAATTTCGTGCTCTACACCCAGAGACCTTTCATTTGAGATCCATACTGCCATGGTCGGTAAATATGTCCGATTTGAGGGGTATTTTGGAGGTGGTCTGACCCAGCAACACAAATTGTAATGATTGGTCTTTAATTGGAGTGGGCGGCCCCCACCTCAGATTCTGTTAACAAATTTTTGATTTTCGGTTAATGTAAGTGTGCCAACAAAATTTCGCTTAAATCGTCCTACCCATCTCAGAGATGGTGTAGGTGTTTTTGAAAGTGGAGTGGCTTAATGCCTATATAAAATTGATAGTCATGTGAAAATTGTCTATAACCGACTATATGACTACCTATTAAATAGTCGTCATTTTGTCTTCTTTTAAATCAAATCAAATTGCCATTTTAAACCATTCTCTGTGGTAAAGAACTAATTTGCCGGTCTATGTATTTGGTGCGGTGGCGACAGTTCTTAGTAATTAAATTATGTACAACTTTTTAACAAAAAAGTGTTGCCCAGCAGTCCAATCACGACAATATGGCACTCAAATGAAAGGTATTTAAGAGAAGAAAACTTATCTTATATCCAATTGTCGGACCAAGTGGTTGGGGAACTACACCATATTTACTAACAATGACAATAGGGGACTCAAATGAATTATGGTAGATTACGAAATTGATTTATAAATGTGGGACCAAGTTTCTGGGGGTCCACCCCTTCCCCTATAACACCCCCCTTAGGGAAAAAATTTACGACCTTACCAATATGAGGCTAAAATGAAAAGTCTTTGAGAGTAAAGCACGAATCTGATATAAATATTCGGGAAAAGTTTTTATGGGCCACCCCAACCCCATAAAACCACCCAAATTGGACGTATTTGTTGACCATTGCAATATGGGCTCAGGGTTTTAGAGTAGAACAAGAATCTGATATATATTTTCACGGCCAAGTCACTGAGTGGCCGCCCCATCCCTCAAACTAAACATGTTTGCCGATTTTGAAAATATGGGGCTCAAATGAAAGGTAATTGGGAGTAGATTACGAATGTGATATCAACATTTGGAACCAACTATCTCACCGAGGTCCCACCCGCAAATAGGACGTATTTGCTCACCATGACAATTTGGGACTTAATGAAAGGGGAGCTCGATATTGATAGTTTTTAGGTCCCATAAAGGTATTTGAGATTAGCAAAGGTATTTGAGATTAGCAAACGTATTTGATATCCCATTTTGAGGCCAATGGCTATATGGGGTTCAAATGAATGATATTTGAGAGTAGAGCAAGATGCTGATATATATTTCCAGGGCTAAGTGTTTGGGCGACCACCTCACTCCCCAAAGCACCCCTAAATCGGACATATTTACCGACCATGTCAATGTGGGGCTCAAGTGAAAAGTATTGGGGCAATTTTCTGGGTGTCTACCCTTTCCCCACAAACAACCCATAAATAGCAATTATTTACTGACCGATGTAATATGGGGCTCAAATAAAGGTATTTGGGTGTAAAATGCGAATCTGATATCCAAAAGTGGAACCGTGTAATTGGGGCACCACCCCTTCCCACAAAACACCCCCCAAATAGAAAAAATTTACCGACCATGGTAATATGTGGCTCAAATGAAAGGTATTTGAGGTAAACTAATTTAATAAACAATTTTGGGGCCAAGTGTTTGGGGGATGCCTCATCCCTTAAACTCCTCATAAGCCAATGGCAATATGGGGTTTAAAAAATGGTTTTTGAGGATAGAGCACGATGCTAATATTTTTTAGGGCTAAGTATCTGGGGGACCACCACACCCCACAAAATATCCATTAATTGGACATACCGATCTTGGCAATTTGGGGCTCAAATGAAATGTATTTGGAAGTAGGGCACCAAATGCATACCCACTTACGGGACCACGTTTCTGGGGGTCCACACCACCAAGCCCTTAACTTCCCACTACCAAAATCCATTTGAGAATATCGGGCTCCGATAAAGTCTTTTAAGCTAAAAGAAGTCTTTAACATCTTAAATGACCATAAACCCTCCGAGCGAATTCATCGACGAATAATGATCATATGGAATTCGGATATAGGCATTTATATTGTTATACTGTTTCTCAAGCTATTGGGTTGCCCAAAAAGTAATTGCGGATTTTTCATATAGTCGGCTTTGACTTTCACAGCTTGTGACTCTGTAATTGCATTCTTTCTTCTGTCAGTTATCAGCTGTAACTTTTAGCTTGCTTTAGAAAAAAAGTGTAAAAAAAGTATATTTGATTAAAGTTCATTCTAAGTTTTATTAAAAATGCATTTACTTTGTTTTAAAAAATCCGCAATTACTTTTTGGGCAACCCAATATATACACATACTATTTTCGTAGCATGGTATTTCACTCAAAGCTCTTTAATTGACAAAATTAAATATTCAAAGGATAATTTTGTTCCATAGAAAGTAAAAGAACGCGCACCGCAGCGGGCCCTGTCCAGCTAGTATATATATATTTTTTTTTTCAAAATGTTCCCCTAATTTATATTTTATTATCTATTCATTTTAATTACCTGCCCATGATTGATGTGTTTTTGTTTATCCCTCCCAAAGCACTTCATTAGTCCCAAATTTCAGCTAATTCAATACGCTGAAAAACAAAAAATCCTTGACCACCTTTTATGTACCTTTTTATTGGTGGCATGGCCACAAATATGCACTTCGTGTATTTTCATTTATCCTTAGATCTAACTATCCCTAAAACTCATTATCCTACATACATGGGGCTTTAGCGCTGGTTGTTGGTTATACAGCTGCCATTCATAGATTTTGCAATGCTGAGATTGTTTTATATTTTGCCTTTTTTTGTGGTTGTTGTAGATTGCTGCTTTGTAATGGTGCTCATAATGCTACGTGCCGACAAGTAACAAATTTAACACACTTTTGCTTTTAGACGCTGTGGCCCTTAACACTTTATAATAATTATAATAGAAGCAGCAGCAAAGGCAGTGTAGCCAAGGAAAAGAAAAATATTTTGTATGTATGCAATGTAATTTCCCTAATAATTACTTACTCTACTTGGTGTTAGTCTACAGCGGCTGTGGTTACCACCACTGGTAATGTTGCTTCCGTTTCCTCACCGCTAGACAACAACCAGCAGGCACACACACAGATGGTCAGGCACAGCCTTTCGCTTAAGCTGGTTATAAAGCAACAACCTATTTTGCTGAAAAGCATATCCGTTTTTTTATTTATATTTTTTTTTTCTTCTTTCTTTCCTCTCCCTCCCAAACAAAGAAGGAAACATATACAAAATTTATATTTTAATGAACTTTGTTATATTTGCGCACAGCAATATGGCTAGCGGTATTTTTCAGGATCAGTTCATGTTAAATTGGTTGCTGCATGGTTTGGCACTGAGAGCAAAGGTAAAGCATTTATTCGCATGCCATACATTTTGGCTTTATGTTGAAAGAGCATATTTTAGTTTTAAAATCTTTTGGCGGTTTTCCTTTTTTTGTGTTAAATTTTGATTCAAAGAAAATCTAACTAATTTTATACCCACCACCGACGGATGGGGGTATATTCATTTTGTCATTCCGTTTGCAACACATCGAAATATCCATTTCCGACCCTATAAAGTATATATATTCTTGATCAGCGTAAAAATCTAAGACGGTCTAGACATGTCCGTCCGTCTGTCTGTTGAAATCACGCTACAGTCTTTAAAAATTTAGATATTGAGCTGAAATTTTGCACAGATTCTTTTTTTGTCCATAAGCAGGTTAAGTTCGAAGATGGGCTATATCGGACTATATCTTGATATAGCCCCCATATAGACCGATCCTCCGATTTATGGTCTTAGGCCCATAAAAGCCACATTTTATATCTGATTTGGATGAAATTTGGCACAGTGAGTTGTGTTAGGCCCTTCAACATTCTTCGTCAATTTGGCCCAGATTGGTCCAGATTCGGATATAGCTGCCATATAGACCGATCCTCCGATTTATGGTCTTAGGCCCCTAAAAGCCACATTTATTACGCGATTTTGCTGAAATTTGGGACAGCGAGTTGCGTTGAGCTCTTCGATATCCTTCGTCAATTTGGCCTAGATCGGTCCAAATTTGGATATAGCTGCCATATAGACCGATCCTCCGATTTATGGTCTTAGGCCCATAAAAGCCACATTTATTATCCGATTTTGCTGAAATTTTGGACAGTGAGTTGCGTTGAGCCCTTCGATATCCTTCGTCAATTTGGCCTAGATCGGTCCAAATTTGGATATAGCTGCCATATAGACCGATCCTCAGATTTATGGTCTAAGGCCCATAAAAGCCACATTTTATATCCGATTTGGATGAAAATTGGGACAGTGAGTTGTGTTAGGTCCTTCGACATCTTTCTTCTATTTGGCCCTGATTAGTTCAGATTTGGATATAGCTGCCATATAGACCGATCTCTCGATTTAAGGTTTTGGGCCCATAAAAAGCGCATTTATTGTCCGATGTCGCCGAAATTTGGGGCAATGACTTGTGTTGGGCCCTTCGATATTTGTCTTCAATTTGGCTCAGATCGGTCCAGATTTGGATATAGCTGCCATATAGAACGATCCTCCGATTTATGGTCTTAGGCCCATAAAAGCCACATTTATTATCCAATTTTGCTGAAATTTGGGACAGTGAGTTGCGTTGAGCCCTTCGACATCCTTTGTCAATTTGGCCTAGATCGGTCCAGATTTGGATATAGCTGCCATATAGACCGATCCTCCGATTTATGGTCTTAGGCCCATAAAAGCCACATTTATTATCCGATTTTGCTGAAATTTGGGACAGTGATTTGCCTTAGGCCCTTCGACATCTTCTTCCATTTGGCCCTGGTCAGTTCAGATTTGGATATAGCTGCCATATAGACCGATCTCTCGATTTAAGGTTTTGGGCCCATAAAAAGCGCATTTATTGTGCGATGTCGCCGAAATTTGGGACAATGACTTGTGTTGGGCCCTTCGATATTTGTCTTCAATTTGGCTCAGATCGGTCCAGATTTGGATATAGCTGCCATATAGACCGATCTCTCGGTTGAACAATGACTTGTACTTATAAGCATTTGGTCTAAATCGGATGATATCTATAGAGCTGCTATGGGGCATAAGGTATGCATTTTTCACTGGATTTTGACAAAATATGGTTCACATATATACCCGAGGTGGTGGGTATCTAAAGTTCGGCCCTGCCGAACTTAACGCCTTTTTACTTGTTTTACTTTATATGGAACAAAATTTTAATTGGAATATTTTTTTCGACAATTAAAGAGCTTTTGGTGAAATACCATTCTACGAAAATAGTTTATCGCTTGACTTACAGTTTAACAATATAAGTGCCTTTATCTGAATCCCATATGATGTCTATTAGTCTACGAATTTAAGTTTGAATGTAAGGTGTACTCCATTCTTAAAATACTTTATTTCAGCCCTATATTCTCATGATATCTGATTTAGGTGATGAGGTGGTCCCCCAGATACTTGGCCCTGAAAAATATCAGCATTGTGCCATTCTCTCAAATAGCATTTATTTAAACTCCATATTGCCATTGGTTTAAGGGCCCCTAAATTGGTTATCAAATTGGTTTTCTAATCTCAAATACCTTTCATTTGAGCAACATATTGGCATGGTCGAAAAATTTGTACCCATTGGGGGATGTTATGGGGAAGGGGTGATGAACTTAATACATGGTCCTACATACTTTTATTTGAGCCCCATATTGCGATGGTCAGTAAAACAATTGCTGTTTGTGGGGTATTTTGGGAAAGGGGAAGACCCCCAGAGAATTGGTCCCGAAAATGGGTATGAATTCTTGCTCTACCCCCCAAATACCTTGTATTTAAGCTCCACATTGACATGGTAGGTAAATATGCCCTATTTTGGGGTGTTTTGGGGATTGAGATGGTCACCCCACATTGCAAATGCAAATTTTGCCCATGAACATTCCACTAAGGAACAGGGGCAAACTTCTCACATATCAAAGAGTGGAGTCCGATTAAAGTTTTTAAACTCAATGATAAGGGGCCTCCTTTTTATAGCCGAGTACAAACGGCGTGCCGCAGTGCGACACCACTTGGGAGAGAAGTTTTTCATGGCATAGTACCTCATAAATGTTGCTAGCATAAGGTGGAGAAAACCACCGTTAAAAATTTTTTCTGATGGTCTCGACAGGATTCGAACCCAGGAGTTCAGCGTCATAGGCGGACATGGTAACCTCTGCGCTACGGTGGCCTCCAACATTATCCAAGATGGTCTGCCAACATTAAGCTCTGAAAATATATCAGCAACGTGGTCTATTCTCATATATCTATATATCATTCATTTGAAACGTATTGCCATTGGTCTCAAAAATTGATATCAAAATCGTTTTCTAATCTCATTTAAACTCCTTATTGCAAAAGTCAGCAAATATGTCCGGTTTGGGTTCCACTCTCTTTACTCACCAAATTGTCTTGGTGAGTAAATACGTCCTATTTGGGGGTTTTTATGGTTATGGGACGTCCCCTAGAGAGTTGTTCCCTAATGTTGATATCAGATACGAGGTCTACTTCCAAATGTCTTTAATTTGAGCCCCATATTTTCATAGTCGGCAAACATGACCGGCTTGGGGGGTGTTTTGGGGGATGGACGGCCACTCAGTGAGTTGGCCTTGAAAATATATATCGGATTCGTGTTATACTCGAAAATCCCTCTTATTTGAGCCTTATATTGCAATAGTCAGCAAATACTTACTATTTGGATGGTGTTGTGAGGGTGAGGTGGCCCCAAAGCCACTTTTCCCGAATATTGATATCAAATTTGTGCTTTACTCCCAAAGAACTTTCATTTGAGCGCCATATTGCTATGGTCGTAAATTAGCCCCCTTTTGGGGGATGTTTTTGGTGAGAGGCGGCCCCCCAAACACTTGGTCCCATATTTGGATATCAGATTCTAATTCTACATTCAAATACCTTTTATTTAAGCCCCATATTCCCATGGTCAGTAAATACGTCCAGTTTGGGGGTGTTTTAGGGAAGGGGTGGACCCCCAGAAACGTGGTCCTCCATTTGGATATCAGATTCGTATTCTACTCGAAAATACCTTTCATTTGAGTCCCACATTGCCATGGTCGGTAAATATGTCCGATTTAGGGGTGTTTTGGGGGCTTGGGGTGGTCCCCCTTGCACTTGGTCCAACAATTGGATATCAGATACGTTTTCTTATCCTAATTACCTTTCATTTAAGTTCCATATTGTCGTGATTGGCCTAAATATATGTTTGGTAGGTTTTATGGTGGGGCAGCCACCCTAGGTACCCCATTCGAAATTTGGATACCAAATTTTAATTTTTAGGGTACTATATGAGAGCACACAAAATTTCGCTTAAATAGCACCAGCCATCTCCGAGATCAGGCGTTTCTGAAAATTTGGTTAAGGGGGAGGGTTCGGGTCTTGACTTCTTCAGCTCTTAGAGGGTCCAGTTCTTATCCGATTTGGCTGTAATTGTGCACATGATGTTTTGGTATCACTTCTAACAACTGTGCTAAGTATGGTTCAAATCGGTTAATAACCTGGTATAGCTGTCATATAAACCGATCTTGGATCTTGAGTTCTTAAGCCGCTAGAGGGCGCAATTCTCATCCGACTTGGCTGAAATTTTGCGTCAGGTATTTAGTTCTGACTTGCTACAACTGTACTAAGTATGGTTGAAATCGGCAAATACCCTGATATAACTGCCTTATGAAACGATCTGGGATCTTGACTTCTTGAGCCTCTAGAGGGCGCAATTCCCATCCGATTTGGCAGAAATTTTGTACAACGGCTTCTCCCATGACCTTCAACGTACGTGCCCAATATGGTCTGTAGGGCATAAAAAGTAAATATAAATTTTAAACAAGAAAGAGCGTGCTAAGGTCGGCCGGGCCGAATCTTATATACCCTCATCCATGGGTCGCATTTGACGAGTTCCTTGCGCGGTATCTCCTTTTAGGCAAAAAAAGAATAACGAATAGGAACTGTTATGCTATTGGAGCTATATCAGGTTATATTCCGATTCGGACCATAAATGAATTGAATGCTGAACATAGTAGAAATCATTGTACAATATTTCAGCCCATTCGGGTAAGAATTGCGCCTTGTAGGGGCTCAAAAAGCTAAATCGGGAGATCGGTTTATGTGGGAGCTGTATTAAGCTATAGACCGATTCAGACCATAATAAAAACATATGTTAATGGTCATGAGAGAATCCGTCGTACAAAATTTCAGGCAAATCGGATAATAATTGGGACCTCTAGAGGCTCAAGAAGTCAAGATCCCAGATCGGTTTATATGGCAGCTATATCAGGTTATGAACCGATTTGAACCCTATTTGGCACAGTTGTTGGATATCATAACAAAATACTACGTGTCAAAATTCATTCAAATTGGATAAGAATTACGCCCTCTAGAGGCTCAAGAAGTCAAGACCCAAGATCGGTTTATATGACAGCTATATAAGGTTATGGACCGATTTGAACCATACTTAGCACAGTTGTTGGATATCGTAACAAAACACGTCGTGCAAAATTTCATTCTAATCGGATAAGAATTGCGCACTCTAGAGGCTCAAGAAGTCAAAACCCCAGATCGGTGTATATGGCAGCTATATCAGGTTATGGACCGATTTGAACCATACTTGGCACAGTTGTTGGATATAATAACAAAACACGTCGTGCAAAATTTCATTCCAATCAGATAAGAATTGCGCACTCTAGAGGCTCAAGAAGTCAAAACCCCAGATCGGTTTATATGGCAGCTATATCAGGTTATGAACCGATTTGAACCATACTTGACACAGTTGTTGGATGTCATAAAAAAACACGTCGTGCAAAATTTCATCCCAATCGGTTAAAAATTGCGCACTCTAGAGGCTCAAGAAGTCAATACCCAAGATCGGTTTATATGGGAGCTATATCAAAACATGGACCGATATGGCCCATTTACAATACCAACCGACCTACACTAATAAGAAGTATTAGTGCAAAATTTCATGCGGCTAGCTTTACTCCTTCGGAAGTTAGCGTGCTTTCGACAGACAGACGGACGGACAGACGGACGGAAAATTTCACGACGATCAAGAATATATATACTTTATGGGGTCTCAGACGAATATTTCGAGTAGTTACAATCAGAATGACGAAATTAGTATTCCCCCACATCTTATGGTGGAGGGTACAAAAATGATACGGCCAACAATTTTGTCCAAAGCATTCTACACGATCTGTAAAAATTTTAAGATATACAGTTAAGACGCATTCGGGTATAGGTAAGGTAAGAATGGAAGTCCTTTACCGACCCATAAAGCCAATTCCAAGTCCATTGTGATATCACAGTAACGACAGGTCTAGGCCTATGGTGGGAATGGAACCCACGACCCCTGCAATGGTAATCCTAGCACGCTACAAACTGGGCTACCGGGCCGATGAGGTTATGTTAGGGTAGATTTATAGGTAGTCTAAAATCAGGCTCACTTAGAGCTTTTGATACATTTCAATACCACAGTAAAACAGACCAAAGCTAGGTTGATATCCAACCTAGGATATTCACACTAGTAATCCGAGCGCTCGCTACCAACTCAGCAAACGGGGTGCACTGCTTTTATAAGATGAAAAAAAAAATAAAATTCTTTTGAAACTTACCACTAAAATTATAAAAAATTTCTTTGTCAGCACTCACCTGAAAAAGAAAAAAAAATTATTATTATGATATATAAATGCAATACGAAGCAGGTCTCGGCCAAAATTGCAAAAAAAATTAAAAGTCGAATATCCCCGAAACAAGTGGAGATATTGTAGACCTTAAGCAACATTTTTTGTAGTGATTTTTGATCACTATTCGGAAAAAACAAAAAATTGGAAATCGGACCACAAACGGAGATTTGGCAGCCTCAACAAATTTTCGAAATACCGAGGGGACCAATTTTAAGGGGACTGCCAAAAGGCGTCCGGATAATCTAGAAAATTTTACAAACGATTTCGCTTAGACCTCAGCTCAAACCATTCCCAATTTCAAAGAGATATCTCTACCCATTCTCATATGGTAAATTTTAGTCTAGTTTTTCTTCGATTTTCTTCCACCGTGAGTTGTGTGAAAAATATGCCAAACGAAGAATATCGGTCCAAGCGCCTCGATCTTCTGCGCTCCCTCTAAAATCTCTGACACCAAGTTTCGTAGAGTCTCCCACCACTTGATTTTTCCATCGGGCTCATAGTCGTCCCGGTTTGCGTGTACCACCGTGATCGCGTGCGAAAGACTTCTTTTCTGATGCTTCTTCATCCATTCTGGCAATAGGACCTAGCCATCGCAGCCGTAACGCAAACAAGTCCATATACTTTATGAATAATACTTCTATCAAACACTCCAAGTACTGCCACATCTGCTTTCACAACTACCAATGCTTCGAAATCATACAAAAGCACGGGTAGTATCAGTGTCTTGTATAGTCTAATTTTCATCTGTCGATAGGTGGATTTACTTCACACCTGCTTGCTTAATCCCAAGTAACATCTGTTTGCCAGTATTCTTCTTCTTTTTATTTTAAAACTGGTGTAATTTGTTTCAGTTACGGCGGTGCCGAAGTAGTTTCTCAAAGTTTTAGTTCCCGAATTTCTTTATTTTCTTTTTCTGCTCGGGTTTACAGCAGATTTCACTTAGTCTTATCTCCATTTGCTGCCAAACCCATTTTCGATTATTCACTTTCGAAACTTTCAACGTCTGGAACTGCTTCTTGCGGTGACCGACCCATAACATCGATATTGTCGGCATAGACGAGTAACTCCCTTGTGAGCAGTGTGCCTGCTTCTCGTCTTCGGTGGATTTACCAGGTGTAAAGACGCCCAATTATCTCATTGACTTTAGGTTTCATTCTTTCACACAGTAGGCACGAGAGTATCTTGGATGCTGTGAGGTGGAGACTTATTCTTCTTTAATTGGCACATACCGTCTCGACTCCTTTCTGAGGTTTCCTTGCCGAGGTTCCAATCGTCAGCATGCCGCCTCCGGTTTTAAATAGTTCATGGGGCAACCAATCGGCTCCAGCTGCCTTATTGCTCTTTAGTTGGGCCTCTGACATTTGGACCTCATTCGGACTAGTAGGTAAACATTTTATACCATAATCAGGGATTGGTTCTACAGTATCCTCTTCGCCGCCATCGTCGAACTACAGAAGCTGGGAAAAATATTCCGTCCCCATTCTCAGCACACTATCTGCTTAAGTTACCAGATTTCCTTCTTTGTCTCTGCCGAAGAATGTGCATGCACTAAGGCCTTCGGTATGATTCTTTGGTGAAATTTTCGGACTTCATTCCGACTCCAGTACATCCCAAATCGCTCACACTCACGTGTATCTATTTCCTTTTACTTTCTATGGAAAAGATGTTCTCTTGTTCTCCCGATACCTCTCCTTAATGTGGCGCGTTGCTAATGATTACAGGGTTGTTTTGTATGCTGCATTCTTGACTTCAGTAGCATTTGGACACTTGGACGTACCATGGGTTTCTTGGGGGAGGCTTCTGATATCCAAGTACGGATTTCGACATTTTCCATGGAGTGGGCAGTGGATTGCCACTGCGTGGCTATATCATCGAAATAAGGAATGTTTTCATCCAGCAGTTGAGTCCAGTATGCCTTTCCCATCTGTTTTGTTTGCTGCTTTTCAGTGTCCAGTGTCAAATCGTACTTTTCTCGCCATACTCAAACGGGTGCGAACTTTTGCAGCAACAAGGTAATGATCCGAATGTATGCTTGCTACTACCATCGATCGTACATCAAACACGTTGGACGAATGCCATCCATCTACCACAAGGTGATGGATTTAGTTCCTTGTGATTTTATTATACCCTCCACCATAAGATGGGGGGTATACTAATTTCGTCATTCTGATTGAAACTAATCGAAATATTCGTCTTAGACCCCATAAAGTATATATATTCTTGATCGTCGTGAAACGTTATGTCCATCTAGCCATGTCCGTCCGTCTGTCCGTCCGTCCGTCCGTCCGTCTGTCTATCGAAAGCACGCTAACTTCCGAAGGAGTAAAGCTAGCCGCTTGAAATTTTGCACAAATACTTCTTATTAGTGTAGGTCGGTTGGTATTGTAAATGGGCCATATCGGTCCATGTTTTGATATAGCTGCCATATAAACCGATCTTGGGTCTTGACTTCTTTAGCCTCTAGAGTGCGCAATTCTTTTCCGATTGGAATGAAATTTTGCACGACGTGTTTTGTTATGATATCCAATATCTGTGCCAAGTATGGTTCAAATCGGTCTATAACCTGATATAGCTGCCATATAAACCGATCTTGGGTCTGGACTTCTTCAGCCTCTAGAGGGCGCAATTCTTATCCGATTGGAAAGAAATTTTGCGAGACTTGTTTTGTTATGATATCCAACAACTGTGGAAAGTATGGTTCAAATCGGTTCATAACCTGATATAGCTGCTATATAAACCGATCTGGGGTCTTGACTTCTTGAGCCTCTAGAGTGCGCAATTCTTATCCGATTGGAATGAAATTTTGCACGACGTGTTTTGTTACGATATCCAACAACTGTGCTAAGTATGGTTCAAATCGGTCCATAACCTTATATAGCTGTCATATAAACCGATCTTGGGTCTTGACTTCTTGAGCCTCTAGAGGGCGCAATTCTTATCCAATTTGAATGAATTTTGGCACGTAGCAATTTGTTATAATATCCAACAACTGTGCCAAATATGGTTCAAATCGGTTTATAACCTGATATAGCTGTCATATAAACAGATCTGGGGACTTGACTTCTTGAGCTTCTAGAGGGCTCAATTTCTATCCGATTTGGCTGAAATTTCGCAAGACGTTTTTTATTATTACTTTCAACAACTTTGTCAAATAAAGTACAAGTCGGTTCATAACCTGATATAGCTGCCATATAAACCGATCTGGGATCTTGACTTCTTGAGCCTGTAGAGGTCGCAATTATTATCCGATTTGCCTGAAATTTTGTACGACGGATTCTCTCATGACCATTAACATACGTGTTTATTATGGTCTGAATCGGTCTATAGGCCGATACAGCTCCCATATAAATCGATCTCTCTATTTTACTTCTTCAGCCTCTAGAGGGCGCAATTCTTATTCGAATTGGCTGACATTTTACACAGGTCTCCAACATATAATTTAATTGTAGTCCAAACCGGACCATATCTTGATATCGCTCTAATAGCAGAGCAAATCTTTTCTTATATCCTTTTTTTGCCTAAGAAGAGATGCCGGGAAAAGAACTCGACAAATGCGATCCATGGTGGAGGGTATATAAGATTCGGCCCGGCCGAACTTAGCACGCTTGTACTTGTGTTTTTTTTTTTTCGAATCGGATGCTGGCAACTAAAATGTTTTGCCGCGGCGCAGTCTATTAGCCTGAACCCATTATCGGACGTTATCTCGTGGAGGCTTAATTTTCCAACTGTTGGA
The DNA here is from genome assembly GCF_963082655.1 of Stomoxys calcitrans. Taxonomy (NCBI): domain Eukaryota; kingdom Metazoa; phylum Arthropoda; class Insecta; order Diptera; family Muscidae; genus Stomoxys; species Stomoxys calcitrans. The sequence goes on from NC_081552.1 coordinate 35,821,570, forward strand.
CCAAATATAGTTTTCTTCCCTATCTTCGCATTCAAATATCCCAGAACGATTTAGTAGCATGGTCGGGGCAGCGGTCGTATGATCCCTTTAGGCGCTCGTAGATCGTCGTATGATCCGTTTTTTTCTTCTTCTTCGTTTTTGCAAAATAATTCCTTCAGGTTTTCTGGACGATGGGCTACTAACCGGACGGCCAAACCTATCATTTTATTGTTCTATGGGCGAACTCTTGGTACATTTTAGCTCACTACCTTAAACGGATGTTAAAGGTTGCTACCTAAATGACACCACGGGGAGGTTGTGTCCACATTTGAGATGAAGGAAGACCAAGATAAGCCTAACATCCTCAAGTCAACCAAGTAACTGGCGAAACTGGAACGTATGGATAAAACATTAGGTTCAGAGAACATGTTTTCTTGGCATCGGCGGAGCGATGAGAACCACGCCCACTAGGGAACTGGAGACTATTTTAGATATCCGACCCACAGACATACAGATTAGGTATGAGGCAGCCACTGCGGCTATGAGACTTAAGGCGATGGGAGAATCGATAGAGGATAGTAGTAGGTATAGGTATAGGATAGTAGTAGTATACCATCGCGGTATAATCGCGGTGACGAAAAGAAACCTTGAAGGAATGGAAGAGGTTTCCGATCGGATACCTGAGACGACACTTGAGATCGAGTGCGAGGCACTGCTGCCAGTGGCACTGTCTTGGATTGACGGAACTCTGCTATCTGGAAGATCATTCAGAAGAATCAAACCTAGAGGACAGAGTGGGCCTGGGAGTCTACATTGAGTACCCAGGGTGTGAGGGCTGTTTTCGACTGCCTGATATGGTCATGCAGGCGGAAATCCGGGCGATCATGGAATGCGTGAGTTGATGTGGTGTTAACGCGAGGACGTCGATTAGGAACATTTCTACAGACAGTAAAATGGCCATTAGGGCAATAACAACCAGGGAGGAAAGGTCCCGCACCTTTTTGGAGTGTAAGAAGGAGATTAACACCTTCTTTGAGGCGTTGTTTGAGTGCCGGCCCATAGCAGAGTAAGGGGGGGATGAAAAAGCAGATGATTCGGCAATGTTGGCCAGAGGACTGTCGTCAATAAACTTGGTTAACCCGAATCCTTTTGGGTCGACGCAGTCCAAGTTAAGGATGTGGGGGACGAATGTCGCACAGTGGCGCGGTGTGAGTATTTGTGTTGCAAAAACCATATCTTTTGAACCGACTAAGATAGGTCAATGGTTTAAAAGGCATATGATCGACAAGTGTTGAGGCTATGAAATATTGGGTTGCCCAAAAAGTAATTGCGGATTTTTTAAAAGAAAGTAAATGCATTTTTAATAAAACTTAGAATAAACTTTAATCAAATATACTTTTTTTACACTTTTTTTCTAAAGCAAGTTAAAAGTTACAGCTGATAACTGACAGAAGAAAGAATGCAATTACAGAGTCATAAGCTGTGAAAAAATTTGTCAACGCCGACTATATGGAAAATCCGCAATTACTTTTTGGGCAACCCAATAAATGTTTGAAAAGGTGCTTAGTCAAAATTTTTGGAAAAATTATACCTTAGTGGATTATTTTTTTCTTTTTAATTTTGATTTTTTTTCCTTTTTTACGGCTTTAGTATTTAAAATTATCAACCAGAACTTAAACAAATTTATTTCAGTAATTTTTTAAATTTTCTGTATAATTTTCATCATTATTCGTATTTTATTTTTTTTTCGGAAATTTTAAGTTTGTAAGCTTTCCAATGGGCTAATCAGATGGGCAAATGGTAAAGAAATAGTGCCACAATTCCAAAAATGTCGACGATATCTTGACTGAAATTTCAAAAAAAAAAAAAATAAATTTAACTCCAATATCTCAAAAACCCTTATAGGTATTCCAGACATCAAGGCTTTGTTTTTTGTAGAATTTTACGAGCTTTATCTTTTACAAAAAGAATCATGACGATCGGTCTATAAATGGTTATTTAACAGCACTTCATAATTTGAAATGCTAGAGGTGGCCACATTCACGCCCGATGTCAGGCGCTGGACCTACAAGGGTCTCCAATTTTGTTTTATTATTGGAAGCCATCTTCACATTTGCTATGTCCAGTTCCATGTAGATATCCTTATCCGTTCAAATGTTATAGGAGAATTTTTCGACTGTGAGACATGTCCTCCATACAATTCTTGAACCATGTTTTTTTTTACATTTCTTGCCTCTAAACAAAAATGAGGCAAGAACGGGCAGTTAAACTCTTTTGAATTATGTTAAGGGACCCTTTACGCATAATTCAAAAGAGTTTATTTTGAAAATATGGCGAAGGGATAAAAGGGTATATTTTTTTATTCTCCATCAAAGTTGCGAAAAAATTTATACTTTTTTAAATAGTGATTTACCTAAAGAAGCGTAAATAAATCATTACAACTTTTTTGGATAACTCTACGTTTATTAAAAATTGCAATCCCTTATCTAGTTTTCGAGATATTATACTTGCAAACGGACCAAATTACCTAAAAATTGTGGTCATATCTCCTAAACTAAAAGTATGACATTTCTATTTTTAAAATCGTTGGAAAGTGGTCATATCTTCTAAACTAAAAGTATGATATTTCTATTTTTGAAATCGTTGGAAAGTTCTACACAAGATAGGTGCTTAGAAAATTTTCTAGGCGCAAATGAAAATTTTGATTTTTGCCTCCTGTTTGCTCTGTCTGCGCCATTGTGCGTCGTAAGGGCGATGAAAATCCTATAGGACAACACCGCTGGTTGTTAGTTATGTCCCAGATAATGACCACGTTTGCCGACCCGACATTACTGTTCTACTGTCTGGCCAAATCGTCTGGTTCCAGACATAGGCGTTTTATGGCATCATTCCCTAGGTAAAGACCAGCGGGACATAGCATTGGCAGAGCAGATTGAAGGCTTCATGTTTTGCAAAGAGGATGCCCTAGCCTAAGATTACGAGGAGGTGCAGCAGCTCGAAAAACATTCCCATTTCATTCCTTAATCTCCTTAGTGACATATCCTGGCAAGCCGTCATCTCTTTGCAATCAGACCACATTCCCATAATTTTCACCATCAAACGACCACCCGACTTCAGAACCCCCTCAAATGTGCCAATAGTCGAGAGAAAATCAGAGACATCACTAACGGTGCAGCCGCTTGCTTTATACCAGCCGGTTCAATACCCCAAGTGCGGCCCAATATCCCGGCGCAGGCAGTTGTAATCGTAGACGAGCGCGATGGGTTTAATTGCACGGACCCCACTAACCTCAGAATCAATGAGCTGAATCTGGAAATAAACAGGGTAGTCAACGCACATAAGCGGAATTTGTGGCTGGAACACTTGGGGCAATGTAAATTAGGAACCAATTTAGACAAGCTGTAGTCTACTCTTAAGTCACTCTCGAACCCCGGTAGAATGGACAGCATGACTTCTGCCACTTCTGGCGACGTAACTGTGACTGACCCGAATAGATGCACCAGGTAGTTCAACCGTCACTTTATTTACCATACCGAGAGTGACAAGTTTAGGAGGAGAGCCATTCGCCCTATCCGTGATCTCCGAGCCGATGGATAGCTATCACCATTTATTGTGGACGATGTTACACATGTCATAAGTGGTGTCAAGTCATCTAAGGCGTTGTTCCCCGTCGGAATCTCTACACTGATGCTGAAGAACCTACCTGGAGTTAAGTACATTACAATTGTCCTCAGCCTGTCTCTTAACACTCTTATAGTACCCGATAACTGACAGATGGGCAGAGTGATTCCGCTTTCTTCAGAAGCGGTATCACTCTGCTCATCTACCAGACATCGGGTACTCTATGAGTGCCCAGAGACAGGTTGAGGACAGTTGTAACGTACTCAACTGAAGCCAGGAAAGCACCCAAGCCAGGGGGAGTCGTACAGACCTAATCGCCCTTCTCTCACTTGTAGCCAAAACATTTGACGGACTACTTCTCCTGTGCCTCGTTAGAGAGTTTACATTGGCCAAGCATAAGCATGGATGCACAGCACCACAATTGCTTTGCATGCCGTCACCGCACACTTTTACCGTGGCTTTAATCAGCCCAGGTCATGTGATAGGACGGTCCTCGTGGTACTGGTACTATTGAAAGCATTCGACACCCTCAGCCATGCCAAACTATTGGGTTGCCCAAAAAGTAATTGCGGATTTTTCATATAGTCGGCGTTGACAATTTTTTTCACAGCTTGTGACTCTGTAATTGCATTCTTTCTTCTGTCAGTTATCAGCTGTTACTTTAAGCTTGCTTTAGAAAAAAAGTGTAAAAAAAAGTATATTTGATTAAAGTTCATTCTAAGTTTTATTAAAAATGCATTTACTTTCTTTTAAAAAATCTGCAATTACTTTTTGGGCAACCCAATATTTGAGAACATCACCAAAACACGTTGCAGCAGACACGCCTGAAACACTGGGTTGCGAATTCTCTGTGTGGGGTCACCAGTCTAAACACCGTAGAGAGAAACAGGGAGTGATATCTACGGCGCTGTTTAACCTTTACTTATCTACTATACCACCCCCTCCAGACAGCATAGAGATCGTATCATATGAGGACTATTGTACGATCATGACATCATACCCCCCCCCCATTCTTGACATCTGAGATAGGTTGCACGTTTACCTCAACGGACATGCCTCTTATTTTGCTGCAAGTGATCTGAAGATATCTGCCGCCAGAGAAACGATTCTGACCATGAACTGTCCTAAAATACTTGGTGTCACATTTTACAGCTCTAACACATTCTCTCCCCCCCAAATACCACAGCAATCCGCGATAAGGACAAAAGAAAGAAACAAAGTCCTAAAGTCGCTTGGCGGCAGCACTTGGTGTGCTGACAAAGAACCCTTATTGACAATGTAAAAGCAATTGATCGTTCAGAGGTAAGTTATGCAGCGCCAATTGGGTCTCGCCAGCTTTGTGACACGCCGTGGAATAATACGAGCATTCAGATCTGTTAGAATGGCGCTCTTCGAGCTGCGATGGACTGTCTCCACAGTTCTCACATGGACCATCTTCATCACAAGACAAAAATTGCCAAAAATGCGAAGTCTTAATTAGCTTAAATTTTGCACAGTGACTTCTTCTGTGCCTGTAATATACGTTCCAAATATGGTCTGAATCGGTCCATAACCTGATATAGCTCCCATGCAAACCGATCTCCCCATCTACTTCTAAAGTCCCTCTAGGGCGCAATGCTTATCCGATTTAGTTGAAATTTCCTTCCTTCACATCTAGTCCTATTGTGTATTAAATCCTCAATCATTATACCCTGCAACACTACTGTGGTACAGGGTATTACAAATTAGCGCATTTGGTTGTAACACCCAGATGGAAGAGAGATAGACCCATTGACTCGATCGACTCAGAAGCACCTTCTGATTCGATATACCTTTGTCCGTCCGTCCATGTTAATTTGTGTACAAAGTACAGGTAGCAGTTTTTATCCGATCATCTTCAAATTTGGTACAGGCATGTTTTCGGCCTAGAGACGAAGCCTATTGAAATTGGAAAAAAATTAGTTCGATTTGCAATAATAATGCAATAAAATGATCATTTGGTAATCGATTCTCTCGAAATTTTTGCAGGAAGGATTTTCTCTTGACTTTCGACATTACTGGTGAATTTCATGGAAATCGCTTCAGATTTACATGTAACTCTCATGTATATATTGGGTTGCCCAAAAAGTAACTATATGAAAAATCCGCAATTACTTTTTGGGCAACCCAATATATCGCCCGATTTTAACTTATGGAGTCACAGCAAGCGCATTTATTGACCAATCTTGCCAAAACTATGCACAATGCTTTCCTCGAGGAATACCACAATATCTGGGTTGCCCAAAAAGTAACTATATGAAAAATCCGCAATTACTTTTTGGGCAACCCAATATATCGCCCGATTTTAACTTATAGAGTCACAGCAAGCCCATTTATTGACCAATCTTGCCAAAACTTTGCACAATGCTTTCCTCGACGAATACCACAATATCTGAGAAGTTTGCTCGAAATCGGTACAAATTTAGATATAGCTTCCATATATATGTTCGTCCAATTTTGAGAAATTTTGCAATAAAATGCTAATTGCCAAAACTATGCACAATGCTTTCCTCGAGGAATACCACAATATCTGGGTTGCCCAAAAAGTAACTATATGAAAAATCCGCAATTACTTTTTGGGCAACCCAATATATCGCCCGATTTTAACTTATAGAGTCACAGCAAGCCCATTTATTGACCAATCTTGCCAAAACTTTGCACAATGCTTTCCTCGACGAATACCACAATATCTGAGAAGTTTGCTAGAAATCGGTACAAATTTAGATATAGCTTCCATATATATGTTCGTCCAATTTTGAGAAATTTTGCAATAAAATGCTAATTTGTCAACCGAATCTCTCGTAATTTGGCAGGAGGAATTTTCTTATGACTTTCGTCATTACAGGTGAATTTCATAGAAATCGGTTCAGATTTAGATATAGCTGGCATATATTTATATCGCCCGATTTTCATTTCCAGACCCACTACAGTGGGCATTTGTTGCCAAAACTTTGTACAACGCTGTCCTCGACAACTACTGCAATAGCTGAGAAGTTTGCTTTAAATCGGTTCAAATTTAGATATAGCTCCCATATATTTGTCAATCGTAGTTATTACAGTTGGAACATATGTACTCGGAATCTAATACGGGTTGTTTAACAACCCAGAATTTGATATAGCTCCCACATTGTACTCATAGGGTAGGTGGGTAGGGTATTATACAGTCGGCACTGCCCGACTTTTGCCCTTCCTTACTGGTTTTTAATAATTTTGCTTCATATGATTCGTTTACAAATTCAGTTCTTATATTTTTGCATGATGATTTAAACCGCCCAGTGCAGTTTTCATCGCCTTGGTGGGAGGTGCCAGTACTCCATTTTAGTTTGCCAATAACCAGTTGCCTAGTTGTTGTGGCGACGTCATCAACATCACCATTATAGCCATCATACAAGCGGCTGTCGTTTCATTCGCCTTGCATGTTATATAGCATAGCATATGTTTTTATAATAATTTGTTGGAATTGTGTCAACCGGATATTATCGCATGCATGTGCAGTTAATTTTAGGGCTTTTATTTGGGTTGTAAAAACACCATCAGCTAATGTTTATGTGTAAAAGTGCACAAAACTGCATGCATGTACGTGTGCATCTGTAAGATATGCTACATGCATGTTGGCAGCGGCATACAAGTTAAAATTAATTTATATGTAAAACATGGGCCTTGACAGTTAATATGTGTTTGTGTATGTAGATATGCTTATTTAAACGAAAATTCCATTAAAATATTGCCTTGTGGTACAATGCGTTGGAAAAATACGACGTTGATTAAAACATTGGAGTACTATAGTGGAGAGTGTGTTAAATTAAAAGGCTTCACATTCATATTTACCCACCTCATTCAGTTATAAAGGTGTATGAAATGGTGCTTAATGAGCACTGCTTACAGCTGCCTTTTTTTTTAGAGGGGAGCGAATTTTTTTTTTTTGTTTTTAATTGATTTTTTTTATGGATTATACGCCTTGGTGTACTTATTTTAGGTACCTGCATAAAAGCCAGGGATATATGACTTGACTGACTTTATGCACTTCTATACCCTGGACAGTTGCTCAAGTTTCCACAAGTTGGATAAAACAAGTAAAAGAGTGCTAAGTTTGGCTGGGCCGCATCGTGTATACCCTCCACCATGGATCGATCAATATATATTTATGAGATACATCAAGTTTTCGACCGACATGGTCAGTAGAAGTCCTAGAAAAATACCACCTCCAAAATTTCCGGCAAATCGATTAAAAATTGCGCCTTCCAGTGGTTCAGAGTGTCAAATTGGGAGATAGGTTTCTAGGGCAGCTATATCAGGTTATTTACCGAATTTGGCACAGTTGTTGGAAGTCATACCAAACCGACATATGGAAAATCAGCCATATCGAGATTGGTTTATATGGCGGCTATATCAGTCACAAAGAACAAGAATATATAAACTTTTGGGGTCCTAAACGAGGTGTTACAAATGGAATGGCGAAATTATTGGATTGCCCAAAAAGTAATTGCGGATTTTTCATATAGTCGGCGTTGACAAATTTTTTCACAGCTTGTGACTCTGTAATTGCATTCTTTCTTCTGTCAGTTATCAGCTGGTACTTTTAGCTTGCTTTAGAAAAAAAAGTATATTTCATTAAAGTTCATTCTAAGTTTTACTAAAAATGCATTTACTTTCTTCAAAAAAAAAACCGCAATTACTTTTTGGGCAACCCCATATTATGCCCCCATCCTATGGTGGAGGGTATAACAAGCAAACAAAATATATATGTAGTTGATTCTAAAGTACATCTTATAATAGCCCTTGTGTGTCTCGTGGAACGTATGAGTGTTTTCTATTCATTGAAATTGACTATACGCCACAATGTTATAACAAAGCACTTGAATCGTTGTGGGTTTTTAACATATTTTTAACCAGATATAAAGTGTTTTGCAAATAAAGAGATTAAAGTATTTAAAATTTATAAATTTTCTCCAAAGGCTATTCATAAAAAGAATAGTGCTTAAAGATACTTAACTTCACATGGTTATAAATATCACACACTTTAGATCACATACTATCTGCTTGAGGGCACTATAAATTTCACAATGTTCCTGGGTTTGGCTTTCATCAACATTGACGTGCACACACGCACCAATAACGTCTCTTGGCCACCTCCTATATTAAAGCAACATTTCACTTTTAATTTGTAGTTTTAAGTAATGTACACATAATGAAAATTAAAACAAAACATTGTATGTAATAGCAAAAGTCAGAGGAATAACACCAACGAGTCGGCCTTGTATGTAAAAGGCAATTAATATTTTTTAAGTCCCCTAAAAGTAGACAATAAATAAATTATGTACTTAGTGCGAAAAAAGTGAGCATTAATGTTTAAAGGCCAAAAAACGGATATCATCATCATCATCATCATTGTGGTGATGGAGGAGTCAACAAACAAGCGGACAGCCTGGCAGACGCAGAGACAGACGGGCAGATAGACACTCAAAGACTAAAACCAACAAAACACGATGACTTTTGCTTCCATTTAATGCATGTTTTACGCTGCTATCCAACACACTCATACACAAGCCAACATTTAACGGACAAACAAACACCGCCTACGCTTGTGTGAAACAGTATTGCGACAAACAGACAATGATAACTAAAAACGCAAGTAAATCATTGTTAGTGTGTGGGAGTTTAAGAACCATTCCAGTAAGAATTGATATGAAAAAGCCATCCCAAAATTAAAAGAAAGAGCAAATTTAAAATAAAAATTTTTGTAGAAAAATTCTAAATAATTTAGATTGCGCACTGCGAAACAAAAAAAAAAAAAAATAACAACAACAACAAAAAAAGCATTAAGTTGGGATACCCGTAAAAGCTTCTTTCCAAAGAGGTGTCGCACTGCGGCACCCCATTCAGACTCGGCTTTAAAAAGGAGAGCCCTTATCATTGAGCCTATTGCCTAACGCATCTCACTTTTCCAAAATTCCAATATCGTGTATTAAAAAGGTAATTTTTCAGTGAAAGACCATTAATCGGTAGATTGGTGCGTATGACAGTTATATCCAAACATGATTCGATTAGCACCATATTTGGGAAGGATCTCTACACTCAACTAAATTTGTTATTCAAAACAGCAAAAATGTTTGCTAAAGCAGCTGTTTTTGTCTGCTGAAAATGGGAAAGCAAACATTACCGCTGTCTAAGCAAACATACTGCTGCTGCATTTTTAGCAAACATTTCCCTCAGATAAATCAGCAAACAAAATCAGCTGTTTTAAGTGCCAAAATCTGCTGAAAAAGATTTTTGCGAAAGATGGGGGTAAATTCATTTTATCATTCTGTTTGCAACACATCGAAATGTTAATTTTTGACCCTTTAAAGTATACATATATTCTTGATCGTCGTAAAAAATTAAGACGATCAAGCCATGTCCGTCCGTCTGTCAGTTGAAATCACGCTATAGCTTTTTTAAAGAGAGATATTGAGCGGAAACTTTGCACAGATTCTTTTTTTGTCCAAAAACATAATTTCGAAGACCGATCCACCAATTTAAGGTCTTAGGTCCATAAAATCCACATTAATTATCCGATTTCGCTGAAATTTGAGAAAATGTGTTGTGTTAGGCCAGTCGATATCTTTCCTCAATTTGGCTCAGATCGGTTCAGATATGGATATAGATATCTTGATTTAAGGTCTTGGACTTATAAAAGGCGAATTTTTTGTCCGATGTCGCCGAAATTTGTGACAGTGAGTTATTTTAGTCTTGGGCACAAAAAAGGCGCATTTAATGTTCGATTTTGTCGAAATTTGCGACAGTGAGTTATGTTAGACCCCTCGAGATCTTTCTTCAATTTGGCCCAGATCGGTACAGATTGGGATATAGCCGCCATATAGACCGCTCTCTCGATTTAAGGTCTTGGGCCCGCATTTATTGTTCAATTTTGCCGAAATTTTGGATAGTGAGTTATGTTAGGCTTTTCCACATCGTTCTGCAATTTAGCCCAGATCGGTCCATATTTTAATATAGCTGCCATATAACCAGATCTCTCGATTTAAGGACTTAGGCCCATAAAAGTCGCATTTATAATCCAATTTCGTTGAAATTTTACACAGTGACTTATGTTAGGTTTTTCGACACCCATGTCGTTTATAGTTCACATCGGTCTATACGTGAATGTAGCTACCAAAATATCTGTTATTTGTTCTACAAAATTGAACAATGACTTGTGCTTGTTAGACCACTCAATTTTCGTACCGAATTAGGTCCAAATCGGACCATATTTTGTTATAGCTGATGTGGGGCATAAATGAAGCATTTTTGACTGGATGGTGGCGAAAGGTGGTTTATATATATACCCGAGGTGGTGGGTATCCAAAGTTTGGCCCGTCTAAACTTAATGCCTTTTCACTTGTTTTTGTTTTGTAGGGGCCTAATACAACCCACCGTATTAAATTTTAGAAGCATTGCGTAATAAACACCCAAGTTATGGGTAAATCGGTAGATCAGTATATATGATAGCCAGGTACGAAACTAGGATTTTATTTTTTCCACATCGATATAATTTACAAAATAATTCTGTTACTGTGAAATTTGTAAAGATACTTCAAATTCTTTATTGAATATTATGGTCGATACTTGGTGCAGCAACTGACCCATTAGCGGTGACATTTGGTCAAAAAGTCAGAGCTAAATTTTGTACTGCCAGCCAACACACTATTTTTAGACCGATCCTAGTCTTTCAAATCCTTCAAAATGAGCTTGTCTTTGCTTTTTTATTCACCTAGGCCAATATGCCCACTACTACTAACTACAATAAATTTCCCATGAACATTCCATTAAGGAACAGGGGATAATACTTCTCTCATATCAATGAGTGCAGTCCGACAAATGCTTAAACTCAATGATAAGGGGCCTCATTTTTTATATCGAGTCCGAACGGCGTGCCGCATAGCGACACCACTTGGTAGAGAAGTTTTAACATGACAAATTTAGCCAGCATTAGTAAGGGGATAAGAAACGCTGAAAATTTTTCTGATGTTCACGCTGGGATTTGAACCCAGACGTTTGGCGTCATAGGAGTTTTAACATGACAAATTTAGCCAGCATTAGTAAGGGGATAAGAAACGCTGAAAATTTTTCTGATGTTCGCGCCGGGATTTGAACCCAGACGTTTGGCGTCATAGGAGGATATGCTAATCTGTCATTTGAGCCCCAAATCGGTTGATATGTATGTCCGATTTAGGTGTATTTTCGGGTGTTATGTGATCCCCCCGACACTTCGCCCAGAAAAAATTTCAGCATTGTGCTCTACTCTCAAATATCACTTCTTTGAACCCCATATTGCCATTAGTTTAAGCAGAGTTTATGGGATGGGGCGTCCTTCTCACACTCGGCCCTTCATTTGAGCCACATATTGCCATGGTCGGTGAATTTTTACTCTTTGTGTTTGGTGTTTTGGGAAAGGGGCGGTTCCCCAAATACTTGGTCCCACATTTCGATATCAGATTCGTATTCCACTCCCAAATACCTTCATTTGAGGCCCATATAGCGATGGTCAGTAAATAATTGCTGTTTATGGGGTGTTTCGGGCAATGTGTAGACGCCCAGAATATTGGGTATCAATTTCGTGCTCTACTCCTCCATAACTTTCATTTGAGCCCCACATTGAGATGGTCGGTAAATATGTCCGATTTAGGGGTATTTTGGGAAGTGAGGTGGTCCCCCAAACACTTAGCCCTAAAAATAATTCAGCATCTTGCTCTACTCCCAAATATGATTTATTTGAACCCCATAATGGCATTGGCCTCAAAATTAGATAACAAATCCGTTTTGTAATCTCTAATACCTTTCATTTAAACCCCTTATTGCAAAAGTCAGCAAATATGTCCGGTTTGGTATATGGACCCTAGAAACTATCAATATCAAGCTTCATCCTCTTTAAGACCCAAATTTTCATGGTGAGCAAATACGTCCCATTTGAGGGTTGAGATGTTTCATTCGTGGGACGTCCCCTAGACAGTTGGTCCCGAATGTTGATATCAGATTCCTGGTCTACTCCCAAATACCTTTCATTTGAGCCCCATATTTCCAAAATGGGATAACATGTTTAGTTTGGGGGATGGGGCAGCCACTTAGTGACTTGGCCCTGAAAATATTTATCAGATTCGCGTTCTACTCTAAAAAACCTCTTGGCAGGGGCGGGCCCGATATCTACCTCCCTGCCTACGTCCCAACCATACTCTGAACCATACTCTCTATGAACGACGAAAGGTCCAATATAGCTCACAGTACCGAATTTCAGCGAACGCTGAACTCAATTTTCAACGGTTTTCAAGCATAAATCGGCCGTTATTACTGCAATTTCGCGCTGGATATTCGTACGAAGTTCATCAATCGTCGCTGAATTTTTGGCATAGACCATAGATTTCACGTAGCACCACAGGAAATCGGCTAACGGCGTCAAATCGTACGACCGATTGACCCATCGACTGGACCACTTCGTAAAATAATACCTTCTCCAAACTTGGTTTCCAATAAATTGATTGTGACATTCGCAGTGTGGCTTGTGGCGCCGTCCTGTTAGAACCACATGTCCTCCAAGTTCATATAATTGGGGCCAAAAATATTCTGCTATCATTGAATGGTAGCAATTCCCGTTCACAGTAATGACGCCGACCCATAAACCGCACCAAACAGTAATTTTTCCGATCAATAACGCATAACGAAGCCATTCAGCCAGAAATAAGCCTCATAGCTGAAGATGATTTTTCGATGGAAACGATGAGGCCACTGACTCCGAATTTCGGCAGTAAATTTTAATAATTTCGACTCTTTGTTGGCTCGTATATCTTTCCATCGTGAAATGGCAAACCCTACTGAAGAGAAATATGAAAAGAGCGGCAAAAAATATGGCGTCGTTTGCTGGCTCTATCGGTATACTTTTGCAGCGTCCCCGAAAAAACACCTTGTATTATTGGAGGATAAAACACAATCCAAGACCAAACGACGAAAACACTCCCCCATTCACACTTTAAGAACTCCAACTCGCCTCATGAACATAATCGCCAAGATGTGACCAGAAATGCTTCTAAATATCTATAACAGATGTCTGTCAGAAGTAATATTTCAAAATGCATAGATGCATGGGTTAAATCTCTACGCACCTGATGCAGGGCAAAGTCGCTGCTTTCAGTACAGAGGATGGCCGCCATTTTACTGAACACTGCCTGACACCGCTATTCTCATGTTTACTGGTATGATGCCAATAAACCTACAGGCCCTTAAGCGGATAACAATATATGCCGCCAAACTGAACACCCCAACCAGGGTTCCAAATTGGAAGATATTCGACAAGACACGCTGAGCCTGTTGAAGTCAAGATGAAATAATTACACGCGAGACAGATGAACATTTACATCTACATTATACCCATCATCATCCCCGATTTACGACAATGGAACGGTAGAAAGAAAGTCGACGTAAACTTATATGTGACCCAGGCAATATCTGCATACGTATCCTTCCACAACTTCTTACACAGAATGGGAAAATGCCTTTCACTATTCTGTATCTACGAAGAAGAAAAGATGGCGTATGATGGAGAGCACAGGGTCTCTCGCTGTAACAGCTGACGCGACAGCTGGGTGCGACTAGAAAAGTATATCGATGAAATAAGAGCGGAAAACCCAACAACGAAGATGTTGTGACAACCTTTGCCGAACAGATACTCAGGTCAAAGAAAAGAGACCTTGATGGGACGTGAAACTGTTAAATGGAGAGGGCACCTGAACGTTGTAACACTGAGACATATGGAGTCAGTGCCACAAGGGGATCCACCTCGGAGTATTGGAAGGTGGTCAATATATTTTCCGAGAGATAAGGTGAGTTTTTAACCGGAAGACACCGAGGCGGCTTTTATGCGGAATGTGGCTAGCCTCTCATCCACCAGAGTAAAGCTGGAGACAAGGTGTTTCAGTCTCCGACTTGCCACAAATCCACAGCCAAATTCATGCCTGGTGTTATGGCAGCTATAGTATAGTTCGTCATCGTTTGGTGTTATTGTGATGCCATTCCCAGTCCATCGCACTTCCTGTAAGGCGATTATATCTGCCTTGTACTTCTCTAATACATCCGGCAGCGCGTATACTGCACCTTCTCTATAGAGAGTGCGGACATTCCAGGTGCAGATCCGCAAATCATGATCCATTTTTTGCTTGCGTGTGTCGTCAACGTTAGGGGGGTCTGTTTTTATACCATAGGCACCATAGGATGGGGGTATACTAATTTCGTCATTCTGTTTGTAACACCTCGAAATATTCATCTAACACCCCATAAAGTATATATACTCGATTTATAACCTGTTATAGCTGCCATAGAAATGGATCTGTCTTCTTGACTTCTTTAGCCACTAGAGGGCGTAATTCTTTTCCGATTTGGCTGAAATTTTCCACGAGGTGTTTTATTGTACTTTTAACAGCCAGGTTAAGTATGGTTCAAATAGGATCATAACCTAATTAGCTGTCATATAAACCGATTTTGAATCTTGACGACTTGAGGCACTAGAGGGCGCAACTCTCATCCGATTTGGCTGAAATTTTGCATGAAGTGGTTTTTTATGACTTCCAACAAGTGTAGTAAGAATGGATCAAATCGGTCTATAACCTGTTATAGCTGCCATATAAACGGATCTGTCATCTTGACTTCTTTAGCCACTAGAGGGCGTAATTTTTTTCCGATTTGGCTGAAATTTTGCACGAGGTGTTTTATTGTCACTTTTAACAGCCGTGTTAAGTATGGTTCAAATCGGTTAATAACTTGAAATAGCTGCCATGAAAACCAATTTTGGATCTTGACGTCTTGAGGCACTAGAGGGCGCAATTTTTTTTATGACTTCCAACAAGTGTAGTAAGAATGGATCAAATCGGTCTATAACCTGTTATAGCTGCCATATAAACGGATCTTTCATATTGACTTCTTTAGCCTCTAGAGGCCGCAATTATTGTCCGATTTGACTGAATTTTGTACAACGGCTTCCCCTATGACCTTCACCATTCATATGAAATATGGTCTGAATCTGTCTATGGCCTGATACAGCTCCCATATAAACCGATCTCCCGATATTACTTCTTGAGCCTCTTTAGAGCACAATTTTTATCCGATTTATCCGGCTGAAATTTGGCACAACGACTTCTGCTATGGTTTTAAAAATTCAACTCATTTATGGTCTGAATCGGCTACGATAGCATTACAATTCTTATCCATTATTCTCTGTGTGGCTTAAAGGAGATACCGGAGAAAGAACTCGACAAATGCTATGCATGATGGAGGGTATATAAGATTCGGCCCGGCCGAACTTAGCACACTCTTACTTGTTATTATTCCTTTGTTTCTAATGGTGATTCTCATTGTTTTCCAGGGGCGGGTTACTGGCCCAGCGCCCCAATCGCATGGTTTTTGTGGAATCGCATATATATCCCCAGTTGTCGCGAGCCGCCTGCATTTGCAGCTACTCCGTATAAAAAAGGAGCTTTCCAACATCCGCAACCTGTTGACCCTTCCATGTATCTAACGAAAACGTGTAATGGTCCATGCAAAAATTGTCTCTCTCCCACACAAGCGCACACAAGCACACACAAACATCACGAAAAGTAATTTCAATTTTGCACAATATACCCCACCCTAAATGTATGCTTTACAAAAGTGACAGAAAGTGTATCATATTCCTGACTAAATGCTATATTCATACATATGTTGTAATTGTTATTACTCGCTTATTATTCAATTCCCATGCATATCCACAATTTTTACATTGGTTTTGGTTTTTTTTGTTCTGGTTTATTTAAAAAATGTTTTTGTTCACATTAAGAAGAAAAAAACTTCATGTCACATGCCATTAAAAACATTGTCAACTTGTATATACAATGTGTATGCACACGTATCACTATGTCAGCAAAAGTTGTGCTTAAACTTACGTACATACATCACAAACTTTACATAGGGTGATAATGCCAAATTGTGGTTTGAAATTATATGAAGTGTAAAAAGCATAACACCAAATATGAATGCTACACCATGTGGCAAAAAAAAAAACTATTTTCAAATCAGTGAAAATGTTTAGCAAAAAAAAAATTGGTAAAACATTTGTTGAAAAAAACAAGTAAAAAGGCGTTAAGTTCGGCCGGGCCGAACTTTGGATACGTATCACCTCGGGTATCTATACAAAGCACTTTTCATCAAAATCCAGTGAAATTTGCATACCTGTTGTCCCATAGGAGTTATATCGAAATATGATCCGATTGGGACCAAGTACTAATAAATACAAGTCAATGCTCAATTATGTATAACAAAATAATGGTCTTTTTGGTAGCTATATCTAAAAATAAACTGATCTGAACCATATACAACATGGATGTCGAAAAGCCTAACATAAGTCAATGTGTCAAATTTCAGTTAAATCGGATTATAAATGCGTCTTTTTTGGGACCAAGACTTTAAATCGAGATATAGGTCTATTTTGGCAGCTATATCCAAATATTGATCGATCTGAGTGAAATTGAAAAAGGATGCCGAAGGGCCCAACACAACTCACTGTCCCAAATTGCGGCCACATCGGATAATAAATGCGCTTTTTCTGGCCCCAAAACCTAAAACCGAGAGATCGATCTATATGGCAGCTATATCCAAATCTTGACCGATCTGTGCCATAATGTATAACTATGTCAAGGGATTAAACCTTACTCAATGTCCCAAATTCCGGCGACATCGGACAATAAATGCACCTTGTATGGGCCTAAGACCTTCAATCAACGGATCGGTCTATATTACAGCTATATCCAAATCTGGACCGATCTGAGTCAAATTGACGCAGGATATCGAAGAGCCAGATATAACTCACTGTCCCAAATTTCAGCAAAATCGGATAATAAATGCGCCTTTTATGGGCAAAATCCCTTAAATCGAGAGATCGGTCTATATAGCAGCTATATCTAAATTTGGACCGATCTGAGCCAAATTGACGAAGGATGTCGAGGAGACTAACATAGCTCACTGTCCCAAATTTCAACAACATCGGATGATAAATGTAGTTTTTATGGGCCTTCGACCCTAAATCAGAGGATCGGTCTATATGGCAGCTATATCCAAATCTGGACCGATCTGGACCAAATTGACGAAGGATGTCGAGGGGCCTAACACAACTCACTATCTTAAATTTCAGTAAAATCGGATAATAAATGTGGCTTTTATGGGCCTAAGACCCTAAATCGGAGGATCGGTCTATATGGCAGCTATATACAAATCTGGACCGATCTAGGCGAAATTGACGGAGGATGTCGAAGGGCCTAACACAACTCACTGTCCCAAATTTCAGGAAAATCGGATAATAAATGTGGCTTTTATTGGCCTAAGATCCTAAATCTGAGGATCGGTCTATATGGCAGCTATATCCAAATCTGGACCGATCTAGGGTAAATTGACGAAGGGTGTCGAAGGGCCTAACACAAGTCTTTGTCCCAAATTTCAGCAAAATCGGATAATAAATGTGGTTTTTATGGGCCAAAGACCCTAAATCGGCGGATCGATCTATATGGGGGCTATATCAAGATATAGTCCGATATAGCCCATCTTCGAACTTAACCTGCTTATGGTCTTAAAACTTAACTCAACTTAACGTAACTCCTTCGGTGGTGGGTGTAAAAACAGTTAAATGTGAAATGCATGAATTGATAGTACGGTCCATATGATTTAGTGCTTGAAGATTTTTTCACGCAAAAGTTGAACGTGACAGCGCCTCAAATGCTCCATCCGCTTAGTCCAATTTTGGCATACTCTTTCCAACATTTCGGTTGGTATCTCACGAATAAATGCTTCACTGTTGTCTTCCAATTGAAGCGGGTTTGTCTATATAGACATGAGCTTTGACATAGCCCCACAAAAAATAGTTTAAAGACACGATCTAGGCGGCCAATTGGCTGGTCCCGAACGTGAAATAAAATGTTCAACGAACTCGCCGCTCATTAAGTCCATTGTTATGCGTGCTGTGTGACATGTGGCACCGTCTTGTTGAAAACACATGTCATGCAAGTCAAGCTCTTGCAATTTTAGCAATAAAAAGTTTGGACATAATCTCACGATAGCGCTCACCATTCACAGTTACGTTACGATTCGCATTAACTTTGAAGAAGTACGGCCCAATGATGACACCAGCCCATAAACCACATCAAACTGTGACTTTTTCCGATTGCATTGATAGCTCTTGCAATGCAGATTCACTCCAAAATCGACAATTCTGCTTATTTACGTACCCAGTGAGTTAAAAATGAGCTTTGTCCCGGTAGAAGAAACGCGCGATGACTTTTCTTAACAGAGCACGCATTTTGACAATAAAATTCAATAATTTGCAAGCGTTGTTCTTTGCGAAAAAGATAATAGCTAAAAAAAATATCCTTTACAAGTCACAGCTTCTATTAAAATGGGCAATAAATACACTCTAAATGGGATTTAAACCCTATGTTGGAAGGTGGGTCTTTATGACAGCTATATCTAAATATAGTCCGCCTTTTATGGCCTTCAGACCCTATGTCGCACAGTGGGATGGCATCGAAAAAAATAATACAAAATATGCAATTTGAGAACAGATAGTGGTAACTCTTTGAAATTTGAAGTGGTTAGAGCTGAGGTGTTATCGACTTCATGTACCTAGGTGGGCCGGGCACCTCTTGGCAGGGTCCTAAAGTTGGTCACCTCTAAAAATGGTTCGGGATGGCAAATTTTTATTTGTGGTTCGATTTCCAATTTTTTTCCAGAATAATGCCCAAATATACCTTGGGGTATATAATATTTCCACTGGCTTCGGGAATATTCGACTTTTCATTTTTATTTTTTTGAAATTTGGGCCGAGATTGGCTTCGTATTTTGCGATTTACAAAGACATTTGAGGTTAGATTCTCATTTTGATGTATGTTGGTCACCTCGAAATGTCGAGCTGACCAACTTTAAGGCCCTGCCAAGAAGCTCCCGGATCACCTAGGGCACATGATTTTGATAACACCTCAGCTCCAACCATTTCAAATTTTAAAGAGATATCTCTTACCGTTCTCAAATGGCATAATTTTTACTTGTTTTTTTTTCGATTCCATTCCACTGTGTGTCGTCAGACCGGTCTGTATGATAGCTACATCAAAATATGGTACGATATCGACAGTTGCCGGTTTGGATGTGTGGAGGCTTAATGCAACCCATCGTTCCCAATTTCAGCGAAATTGGTTTATAAATGCATCAGTTTTTAGCTCAAGTCCCTTAATTGGCAGAACGGTCTATATGGCAGCTCAAATATTATACGATCTACACCATATTCGTGTCAGATGACAAGGGGCTTAAAGTAACCGACTGCTTCAATTTCCAGGGCAATCGGGTAAGGAATGAAATAAATTCTTGAACTTAAGACCATAAGTCGGCAGATTGGTATATATGGCACTTATATCTAAATATGGTCCGATCTGGAAGGCTTGAAACAAATCACTGTTTTCAGAGAATTCGGGTAATAAATTAGGCTTTTGTGGGCTTAAGAACCTAAATCGGCAGATCGGTATATACGGCAGCTTTATCTAAATACGATTTTGGTCGTTCAAAAACTTGACCTGCGTATAGAAAATACACGCATTTGTGCGAAATTTCAGCTCAATATCTCAATTTTCTAAGTTTTTGATAACAACAGATGGACGGACAGAAACACGGTCGTCATAAAATTGTCTAAGATTATAAGGACAATCTGTAATATATACACTTTATACATAGGTTCGGAAATTGATATTTCGATCTATTGCAAACGGAATGATTGAATGAATATATTCCCTATATAATGGTGGGCAACAAAATTTTGTTAAAATTCTTTGTATAGTCAAGAAATTGTCAAATGAAAATAAAATAAAATTTATTCGCAAAATTTGTGTATAAAAATTTTGTGAAAATTTTTATATTCATTGAAAATTTAGTTAAAACTTTATTTCTATAGAAAATTTGGTTAAAATTATATTTCCATAGAAAATTTTGTCCAAATTGTATTTCTATAGAAAATTTTTTGAAATCTGTTTGTGTTGATCTAGCTCTGTCTGTCGATTTTGGAGTGAAGATCAGCCAGAAGCATTGCAAGAGCTACCAATGCATCCAGAAAAAATCACAGTTGGCTGCGGTTTATAGGCTGGTGTCATCATTGGACCGTACTTCTTCAAAGATGATGTGAATCGTAACGTAATTGTGAATGGTGAGCGCTATCGTGAGATGATATCAAACTTTATTTTTTGCCCAAAATGCAAGAGCTTGACTTGCATGGCATGTGGTTTCAACAAGACGTTGCCACATGCCACACAGTACGCGTAACAATGGACTTATTGAAAGGCAATTAATAACTACAGTTGACAAATGATAACATTATTCCAAAGGTCCCAAAATCTGACGAACATATATATGGGAGCAATATCTTAACCGATTTCGAACATACGTCTTGGAGATTGTGGTAGTAGATTGGTCACTTCTAGAGCCATTGCAAGCGCATTGCAGTGGCTCTAGAAGTGAAAATCAGGCAATATTCATATATGACAGCTACATCTTTATCTGAACCGATTTCTATGAAATTCACCAGCAATGTTAACAGTTATAAGAAAATCCTTTCTGCCAAGTTTCGAAAGAACTATCGCTCCGCCTATGCCAAGAACACACATGTTGTCTGAACCAGCTGTATGGTCCTTATGTTGCTTTTTTTTCTCCATAGCAGTCCACCAAACTACTGAGGCTTAAGTAAGAATTGGTCCTATCATGCTTCAGAAGAGCCAGTGGACTATTCTCGGATTCAGGCGCTATTTCGAGCCTAGGGCCCGTCTACATAGTGCCCAACATCTGAGAGCCTTCTCAGTACGCTCCTGAATGTGACACTTCCAATTCAGTTTCCTTTCCAAGATGTCTGACCTTGTCAGATATCGAAATTGTCTTATTGAGGATATGTGGTGCGTCAAATTGGCCCACCTTCGTCTTCCTCGTGAATAGGCATATTTCAGACTTGTCTGTGTTAACATTGAGACCTCTGTGTCTAGTCCAGTCATATGCCATATGCAAGATCCTTTCGGCTCTTCTGCATAGCTGGTTCGAGTCCTTACCCCTAAGAGGTATTATAACATTGTCTGCGTAGCAGACGGGTTCAAATTCCTCCTCAGTCAGCATCCGTAATAGGTCACCCAAAGGAGTGGCGATAAAATGGCCCCCCTGTGGCGTGCTCTGTGTAACTTTTTCCCTCATATTTATGTCATGGGACCCGCAATTTATCCACCTGTTCCTTTGCATATGGTTTAACCAGTATCTAAGAACCGGGTCCACCCGATACTGGTCTAAGGATTGGATCAATGGGTCGGTCCGCAGATTTTTAAAAGCCCCCTCAATGTCAATGCATACCGCCAGTGCGAACATTTTGGCATCGAAGAATTCTTCTATTTTATGTACAACCTCGTGCGGGGCAGTCTCCACCCACCTTCCCTTGACATATGCATGCTGTTTGTATTTGAGCAGTTCACTGTATGTCCTACTCTTTATCATGGTGTCCACAATACGTTCAATGGTTTTGAGTAGAAAGGACGTAAGGCTTGTAGGTCTGTAGGCCTTTGGTGTCGCATAATTTGTCTTGCCGGGCTTGGGTATAAATACCACCCTTGCCTATTGCCAGGCTTTTGGAGTACATGCAAGTCCCAGGCACGCTGTGAATACTGGCCAGGTGGGGCATCAGGTCCGAGTTACTTAAATGGTTTAAAGCTTCTCCAGAATTCCTTCACCATAAATTCCCTTATTATAAACATAATCATTCCACGATTCCGGTGTCTCTGCGACTCCTGTAGTATCCTTTGGAAATAGGTTTTCATCAAAAGCTTCAACATGCCCTCCGTTGTCTCTGCTCTCACTTCCATCTCGTCTACTAAAGTTTAAGTTTGGACATGGGTTTTCGAGAGAAACTTTTTTATTATTTTGGCGGCGTCATTGACGCTATCGACCTGTTCGCAGAAAAACTTCCAAGAGCCATGTTTTGCCGCTCTGGTAATCTTATTGTATTCCTTGACCAATGTGTAATACACATCCCAATAGCCTTCCGCCTTTTTACGATGTTCTCTGTTTAAAAGTCTGCGGAGCTCTTTCCCAATATTGCGAATCTCTCCGGTCATTCAAGGTTTCTCTTGAGCTGATTTCCTTTCCCGAAGAGGACAACTACCTTCGAAAGAGTCCACAAGTGCAGTCGGAATCTTGTTGACATTTTCTTCAATGTCTTCTATGCTTGGACAATCTAAATTATATTGCCCAAGTCTTCTTCTGAGTAGCCCTCCGAATTTTGTCCAGGTGGTTGTCAACTTATGACGGAAACTTATCGGATTCAAAATCTAATGTAGCGATGGTCAGAGAAATAGTGTTCCATGGAGACCCTCCAATCATGAACCTCATCGATTAGATTTTTCCAACATATCGTCCCATCTAAGACCCTCCCTCCCTAATCCTATAAACAAAGGTAGCGGTGTTACCAATATTAAGTGTTATTGGGTCGTTAGTAGCCAAGAACTACTTCCACGAAATATGTGGTACTACCCCACAAAATGTGGAGAGAATTCGCATGGCACCCTATTAGTACCTCGTTTCCTGTTTCCATCACCAGCCGTTGCAGCTCCGACGTGGGCGGCGGTGTCGGAGAGTCGAATAGAAGATTAAGTGATGCCAGGTATGCCACACCGTCTCCCTGTGTCACCACTGTTGCATCCGACGTTGACAGCTCTGGGGAAAATATATAATTAAAAATAACGCAGGTCCTCGGCCGAGTACCAGTGTTAGCATAGAATAATTGGTAGTTGTAATGGTTCAGTCCATAAACCTTGTTCCGGGTCGTCCATGGCTCCTAAATTAAGGCAATATGCTTTTCTCCAGCAAAGCATAAGTAGCAGTCTTGCAGCGGTGGAGGGTTATCTGGATTACCTCAATCATGGGTCGTCCAATAACTGACCATCTTGAGAGTAGGTGATGATCTCATCGTCTGCTAATACATTGACTTTCCTGTCACTGCCGAATCTTTGGTCGAGTCTTCCGAATCTTTATAAAGTCGGTAATGGTCCCATCGTCGGGTCCCTGTTCGTTAGGCTGTATTGAGTTACCATTCCTTGCACTGCCTGATGGTTCAATACTAGGATCTTTGTATATCTGAGTCTTTCCAATCTTAAGTAAATATTGCAATATTAGTCCAAATCGGACGAATATATATATATGGGAGCTATATCTAAAACTGAACCGATTTTGCCAATTTTAATAGCCTGCGTCTCTAGGCCGAAAAACGTGTCTGTACCAAATTCTAAGACGATCGGACGAAAATTGCAACTGTACTTTGTACACAAATTAACATGGACAGATGGACAGACAGACAGACGGTCAGGAAGTGATTCTAAGTCTATTAGTATGCCTATCAATGGGTCTATCTTCTTCTTCTGGGTGTTACAAACACATGCACTACATTTTGATGTAGGATATAAAAGGACAAGTTTTCTCTGGAAAATGTTGTCAACATTTTATTTCAATGGAAAATTTTGTAAATATTGGATTGCCCAAAAAGTAATTGCTGATTTTTCATATAGTCGGCGTTGACAAATTTTAAGCAAATTTTAAGCATGTCGTCATGTAACTGAGCGTGAGATAGGAGAGAAGTTAAATATAAGAATAAGATTACCAGAGCGGCAAAACATGACTCTTGGAAGCTTTTCTGCGAACAGGTCGATAGCGTTAATGACGCCGCCAAGATAAAAAAAGTTTCTCTCGAAAACCCATGTCCAAACTAAAACTTTAGTAGACGAGATGGAAGTGAGAGCAGAGACAACGGAGGGCATGTTGAAGCTTTTGATGAAAACCCATATCCACAGGATACGACAGGAGTCACAGAGACACCGGAATCGTGGAATGATTCTGTTTAGAATTAGGGAATTTATGGTGAAGGAATTCTGGAGAAGCTTTAAACCATTTAAGTAACTCGGACCTGATGCCCCACCTGGCCAGTATTCACAGCGTGCCTGGGACTTGCATATACTCCAAAAGCCTGGCAATAGGCAAGGGTGGTATTTATACCCAAGCCCGGCAAGACAAGTTATGCGACACCAAAGGCCTACAGACCTATAAGCCTTACGTCCTTTCATCTCAAAACCATTGAACGTATTGTGGACACCATGATAAAGAGTAGGACATACAGTGAACGACACAAATCAACCGTTCATTATCACATAAAAAGTCTTGGACTGGTGAAAAAGCTTGATATTTGGGTACCACATGTATTGAAAGAAATTCATTTAACAAACCGAATCAACGCTTGTGATATGCACCTTAAACGCAATGAATTCGATCCGTTTTTAAAACGAATCATAACTGGAGATGAAAAATGGATTGTTTACAACAACGTTAGTCGAAAACGATCATGGTCCAAGCATGGTGAACCAGCTCAAACCACTTCAAAGGCTGATATCCACCAAAAGAAGGTTATGCTGTCTGTTTGGTGGGATTGGAAGGTGGTGTGGTATATTTTGAGCTGCTTCCAAGGAACCAAACGATTAATTCGGATGTTTACCGTCAACAATTGGGCAAATTGAATACAGCCATCAAGGAGAAGCGACCAGAATTGGTCAATCGTAAAGGTGTCATATTCCACCAGGACAACGCTAGACCGCACTCAGTTTTTGGTCACTCGCCAAAAACTGAGTGAGCTTGGCTGGGAACTTTTGATGCATCCACCATATAGCCCTGACCTTGCACCATCAGACTACCATTTATTTCGATCTTTGCAGAACTCCTTAAATGGTAAAACTTTCGGCAATGATGAGGCTATAAAATCGCACTTGGTTCAGTTTTGTTGCAGATAAAGGCCAGAAGTTCTATGAGCGTGGAATACTAAATTTGCCAGGAAGATGGCAAAAGGTTATCGAACAAAATGGCAATTATATATTTGATTAAAGTTCATTCTAAGTTTTATTAAAAATGCATTTACTTTCATTTAAAAAATCCGCAATTACTTTTTAGGCAACCCAATATTTTACTTCTATAGAAAATTGTGTAAAATTTGTCAACATTTTATTTTTATTGAAAAGTTGGTCAAAAATGTATTTCAGTAGAAAATTTAGTTTTAGAGTTTAGTTGTCGAAATTTAATTTCCTTGGAAAATTTTGTAAAAATTTTATTTCTTTAGAAAATTTTGTATGAATTTTGTTTTCATAAAAATTGAAAAAAAAAAAAAAAATATTTATACCCTTCACCATAGGATGGGAGGGTATACTAATTTCGTCATTCTGTTTGTAACTACTTGAAATATTCGTCTGAGACCCCATAAAGTATATAAATTCTTGATCGTCGCGACATTTTATGTCGATCTAGTCATGTCCGTCCGTCTGTCTGTCCGTCCGTCCATCCGTCCGTCCGTCCATCCGTCCGTCTGTCTGTCGAAAGCACGCTAACTTCCGAAGGAGTAAAGCTAGCCGCTTGAAATTTTGCACAAATATTTCTTATTAGTGTTGGTCGGTTGGTATTGTAAATGGACCATATCGGTCCATGTTTTGATATAGCTGCCATATAAACCGATCTTGGGTCTTGACTTCTTAAGCCTCTAGATAATCTGATATAGCAGTCATATAAACCGATCTTGGATCTTGACTTCTTGAGCCTCTAAAGTGCGCAATTCTTATCCTATTTGTCTGAAATTTTGCACGACGAGTTTTGTTATGATATCAAACAAATGTGCCAAGTATGGTTAAAATCGGATGATAATCTGATATAGCTGCCATATAAACCGATCTTGGGTCTTGACTTCATGAGCCTCTAGAGTGCGCAATTCTTATTGGAATGAAATTTTGCACGACGTGTTTGCTTATGATATCCAACTACTGTGCCAAGTGTGGTTCAAATCGCTCTATAACTTGATATAGCTGTCATATAAACAAATCTGTGGACTTGACTTCTTGAGCTACTAGGAGGCGCAATTCCTACCCGATTGGAATGAAATTTTGCACGACGTGTTTTGTTATGATATCCAACAAATTTGCCAAGTATGGTTTATATCGGTTCATAACCTGATATAGCTGCCATATAAACCGATCTTGGGTCTTGACTTCTTGAGCTACTAGGAGGCGCAATTCCTATCCGATTTGGCTGAAATTTAGCATGACGTATTTTATTCTTACTTTCAACAATTGTGTCAAATAAGGTTAAAATCGGTCAATAACCTGATATAGCTGTCATATAAACCGATCTGGGATTTTGACTTCTTGAGCCTCTAGCGTGCGCAATTCTTATCCGATCAGAATGAAATTTTGCACGGCGTGTTTTGTTATGATATCCAACAACTGTGCCAAGTATGGTTTATATCGGTCCATAACCTGATATAGCTGCCATATAAACCGATCTTGGGTCTTGACTTCTTGAGCCTCTAGAGTGCGCAATTCCTATCCGATTTGGCAGAAATTTTTCATGACGTATTTTATTCTTACTTTCAACAACTGTGACAAATAAGGTTCAAATCGGTCAATAACCTGATATAGCTGTCATATAAACCGATCTGTGATTTTGACTTCTTGAGCCTCTAGAGGTCGCAATTATCATCCGATTTGCCTGAAATTATCCGATATGCCTGAAATTTTGTACGACAGATCCTCTTATGACCATCAACATACGTGTTTGTTATGGTCTGTATCGGTCTATAGCCCGATACAGCTCCCATATAAATCGTTCTCTCTATTTTACTTCGTGAGTCCCAATGGGCGCAATTCTTATACGAATTGGCTGAAATTTTACACAGGTCTCCAACATATAATTTAATTGTGGTCCGAACCGGACCATATCTTGATATCGCTCCAATAGCAGAGCAAATCTTTTCTTATATCCTTTTTTGCCTAAGAAGAGATGCCGGGAAAAGAACTCGACAAATGCGATCCATGGTGGAGGGTATATAAAATTCGGCCCGGCCGAACTTAGCACGCTTTTACTTGTTTTTTTTTTTTAGATTATTTTATAGAATACGTCTACCCAAAAGTTTATGTATTGAAAGAAAACTCTAATTGGAAGCCAAATGAAATTTTTCACACCTCAGTTTACACATTTTTGGTTTTTTTTTTTTTGTTTTTGCCATATAGTATATGACCAAAATGTTTCATAACATTCATGTTCTGCATGGGGCAATTGGGAGCGACTCATTTGCCAAAGCGGATAACTAAAGTTTGGAAAAGTTGTCAATTTCTCCTTAGCTTTAAATGTGTAGCATCAATATTTATGAAAACTTTTCCTTTCTTGTCGACTATAGTGTTGTATTAAGAGGATTTATATTTAAACAAAACATGACACATGCATACCTACTGCTGGCTAAGCACAAAATATGAAACACTTTAAATTAGATCATCCCATTTCGCTTGACACAAAATTCTATACTATGCTCCCCGTTTAAGTGTGCATGTTCCAATAGCGTCTATAAAGTAATTTGGAAAAAAACTGTATTCCGCTCAAATATCCAAAAAGTTCAATTTTAACAAAATTTGTTATCGCTTGTATGTGATGGGCACGTATCAGGAAGAAGAAAATTTCGTTATAGGAAATACATTATTTTTATAGAAATAAAAGCTATATGAATAGCTATGAAAGGGAAAGAAAAACGTTCTGAAGCAGCAGCTTACAGTCCCTTGAGAAATTGTCAAGCTTAAAAAGGAAACTCAATAAGAAAAAAAAAACAAAAGTTCTGTGCGAATATATTTGAAGGAGTAAAGAGAATTTTGTCAAGCGATTCATTTTTATAATGAAAATAAAATTTTGACAAAATTCTTTGAACATTTTCTCTGAGGAAAATTGTTTATTTCAATATTGTTTCTATCGAAATACAAATTTTGAAAAAATGTTGTAAAATATTGAATGGTAATGAAATTGTAGCAAAATTCGCAAAAATTTGTTATAAAAACAATTTTGTATACCCACCACCATAGGATGGGGGGTAAATTTATTTGGGCGGAATATTTATTTAGGGAGGTATATTTAGCGACGCCATAAAGTCAACAAATTCGGGATCGTCTTAATGTCGTCCGTTTCTCTATCTGTCGAAATCATGAGACCGGTCGAACAGATACAGAAATCCGCTTGAAATCTTGCACAGAGACTTCTTCTTGATGTAGGTCATCGCGAAATGCAAATGGGCCAATTTCGGTTAAGATTTGGATAAAGCTCCCATGTAAACCATTCTCCTGATTTGACTTCTAGAGACCCTAGTAGCCGCAATTAATATGCGATATGGCTGAAATTTCGCAAAAAGTGTTACGTTATGACTTCCAACAACTGTGCCAAGTATGGTTCTAATAATCTGATATAGCACCCATCAGGGACGTAGCCAGGGGGTGGGGGTCTTGCGCCCGAATCCCCACCACAAAATGATTTTGTCCATATTAAAAAAAAATTAAATGCTATTTATTCTAAACACACATTTTTAGTAAAACTTTTTAAAATGACAAAATTTTACATTTATTATTGAGTTGCCCAAAAAGTAATTGCGGATTTTTTAAAAGAAAGTAAATGCATTTTTAATAAAACTTAGAATGAACTTTAATCAAATATACTTTTTTTACACTTTTTTTCTAAAGCAAGCTAAAATTAACAGCTGATAACTGACAGAAGAAAGAATGCAATTACAGAGTAACAAGCTGTGAAAAAATTTTTCAACGCCGACTATATGAAAAATCCGCTATTACTTTTTGGGCAACCCAATACAACGGAATAACTTACTTTGAATTTTCTTTTTCGAGGTTATTTTTCTAGTATTAAGAACGCACAACAAGCCGATTACTGGCCTAGGTGTATGTCCCCAGTGGCAAAGGGGCGGATTCATATCCGCTCTCTCTATTCAACCCTATCTAACCTGACCTATATTCTACAGAGACAAAATTTTGATCAGACCTTAAGTTCTTAAGTACAACATTTTAATGAAATTTTTTTTAAAGACAAAATTTTAGCATAATATTTTTACAGGCAAAACTTCATCACAATTTTTGCTAAAGACAAAATTTTAATAATTCAACGTAACATTCTATTTATTTAGCCCTCATATCAAAATAAAGACTAAATTTTTATGTTGGTGAACGGTGTTCTTTTCGAAACTCATATTGCTCATTTTTAGTAATGTTAGTAGTCGTTGTGAAATCAAGAAGACGCTTCCGAATAACTTTCTCAATAACTTTGTCCCACAGCGTATGTAAGCTAATTGGTCTTTAGCTGGAAGAATTTTTTGGATCTTTTCCGTTTTTATACCCACCACCATAGAATAGGGGCCTTGTTCATTTAGTCATTACGTTTGCAACACATCGAAATATCAATTTCCGACCCTACAAAGTATATATATTTCGGATGGTCGTAAAATTCTAAGACGATTTAACGATGTTCGTCTGTCCGTCCGTCTATTGTATTGGGTTGCCCAAAAAGTAATTGCGGATTTTTTAAAAGAAAGTAAATGCATTTTTTATAAAACTTAGAATGAACTTTAATCAAATATACTCTTTTTACACTTTTTTTCTAAAGCAAGCTAAAAGTAACAGCTGATAACTGACAGAAGAAAGGATGCAATTACAGAGTCACAAGCTGTGAAAAAATTTGTCAATGCCGACTATATGAAAAATCCGCAATTTCTTTTTGGGCAACCAATAATCACTCTACAGCCTTCCAAAAATTGAGATATTGAGCTGAAATTTGGCAAAGATACGTCTTTTTGATGCTAACTGGTTAAGTTCTTGAACGGGCCATATCGGACCATATTTGGATATAGCTGCTATTTATACCGATCTGCCGATAAAGGGTCTGAAGTCCATAAAAGCTTAATGTTTTATCCGGTTTCGTTGAAATTTGAAACTGACCCAAATATGGTAAAGACTGGACTGTATTAGATGTAGCTATCATATAGACCGATGTGACGATTAAGGGTCTGAGGCTCATAAAAGTTTTATTTATTACCCGATTTCGTTGAAAATTGAAATAGTGAGTTCTTCTTAGCCTCCGATCCAAATATGAGTTTTATTTATTACCCGATTTCGTTGAAATTTGAAATAGTGAGTTCTTCTTAACCTCCGATCCAAATATGAGTCAGATCAGCCTATATAGATATAGCTATCATAAAGACCGATCTTCCATTTTGGGGTCTTATTCTTTGATAAAAAGCAGATTTATTGTCTGAAAATGTTACTTGTTTATGAGTAATCGCGACCTGACTAAAATATGATCAAGACCAGTCCCTATTAAGATTTAAATACGGATATAGTAGTGCATTTATAATAAAATAGGATAATTATTATATCCTTGTTTAATTTGTTCCAGACTGGTACAGATTTGGTTATAGGTGCCATATAGAACGATTTCTCGATTTAAAATCTTTGCCCAATGAAAAGCGCATTTATTATCCGATTTCGTTGAAATTTGGAGCAGTGGCCTATGTTAGGCTTTTCGACATCCATGTCCTATATGGTTCAGATCGGCTGATATTTGGATAAAGCTGCCAAAAAGACCAATATTTTATTCTACAAAATTGAACAGTCGCTTATATTTATTAGACGACTCAATGTCCGTGGCGAATTTGGGTGCATAAGTAATCCAATTTTTACAGGATTGTGATGAAAGGGGGTTTACACATATACCCGAGGTGGTGGGTATCCAAAATTCGACCCAGCCGCACTTAATGCATTTTTACTGGATCAATACTGGGATCGCCTTAGATTTTTTAAATAGTTTGGAAAAGTATCCTGCACGCAAGCAAAAATTAAACATTTCAGTAATGAGAACGTACATTTCATCTGGCATGTTTTTGAGTGCAGAAGCAGTGACATCATGTATACCAGGGGATTTACTGATGTTTTGATCAATTGTTAAAGATTTAACTTCGGCCACATCTGTGAACGAAATGCTAGAATCCATTAAATTGTGTCTTTCTAGTTCTTCAACAAATTTCGAGACTTTTTCTTCCAAAGGAGAGTTATTGTGTAGTGTAAGCCCATGAGCTTTTTAAATTTCATCGATTGTGTTTGATTTGTTGAGACTAGTGTTCATTACATTTCCGTTCATTTCCAAACTCGGAATGGTGGATCGTTTTGCTCTTAATCGCTTGGGAAATTTTCCAAAATTTTTTTGATCCAGTTGGTAATTTTTGAATAAATTTACTGCAATTCTCCATTCTGTATTTTCTAAGATGGAAATCAACTAATTTTAAATTGTTGTTAAGTGCTCCGATCGCCACATCTTCGAAAGCTTAGGTCTTTCTTTACCAGTTGGGTTTTTGGGAGACAGGATTTTTTTTTTTGACAAAATTCTGCATTACTTCCTTGACTTTGTTTAAAAGATTTTCTATATTTTCGTGAGTTGGTTCAACACCATCTAATCTCTCTGTTTTTTTTACCTGATCGACAACCCAATTTTAAAGCGTGGCCAGTTGGTCTAGTGGTACATCGGCACAGTCTGAGGGGAGCCATTAATGAAACATGAAACTGGCACATGATCTGAATTTAAATCATTGGGATATGTAGCCAAAGGAGACAGCATAAGATCTGAGTTTGATAAAAGGAGATCAATTGTAGAAGGTTGTACCATTGTTACATTTTGTCCAAAATAGTATGACTGAAGCGAATGGTAAGTTGCCCGCAGAATTATTACCTACACCATTGCAACTTTGATGTCGAGCATTTAAATCTCCAAACAAGAAAAAATCAGAAGATGAATTTGTTAAAAAGTCCAAATCATTTCGAAAGCTGTCAGTGAAATGAGGACAATATGCTGAGATAAAAGTCACATTTCGATATTACAGATATTGCAATGTTTTCAATTATGTGCGTTGAAATTCTCGACTTATTGCTTGCCTTTACGAATAGCAATAAGCACCCCACCACTATGAGAGTCTCGATCTTCCCCATATATTTTGTATTGCCCAATGCACAATTTGTGATGCTGTTTTAAACATGTTTCATTCGACATTAGTAAATCAGCGCTCTTACTATTTATAAAATACTAGCCGCACCGGGCCCGTTCCGCTGCGACTTCTTTAAATCTCTAATATCTTTCTAGGGTGGGGACACTTCGCCCTGAATGTGGATATCGAATTCGTGCCATTGTAGCCTATGTTGCTGAATGCCTGCGTTCGAATCCTGGCTTCATTTGGCCTCTTAATGCTGGCGACATTTGCGAGGTACCATGCCATGCATGATCATCTAAAAGATTCTCCCCAAAGAGGTGTCGCCGTTCGGAGTCGGCTATAAAAAAAAAGGTACATTATCATTGAGTTTAAACTTGAATTGGAAAGAACTCATTGATGTGTGAGAAGTTTGCTCCTGCTCGGTTCCTGGGCAAATTTTTACTCTACTCTACTCTATTGGTAAATATTTCCAGTTTCGGGGGTATTTTAGTATCAATTTCCCGAAAATCAATCAACCCACCACCTCCAATCCACCTTATGCACCCTAAATAGCTTTTATATAATAGGGAGGTATTTTGGGTTAGGGCGTCTCCCCAAACACATGGCTCATCAATTGGATATCAAATTCGCCTTTTTCTCTGAAGCACTTTTCGTTTGAACTCCAAAATGTCGTGATTGGTCTATAGGCAATCTGACCCCTACAATAGAAACCAAGTTTTGTTTTTGTTGACTGTAAGAGTGCAAAAAAATTTCGAACCAATCGCATTACCAATCTCCAAGATCTGGTGTTTTTTTTAAAGATTAGGGTAATGAGAAGTGCTTTTTAGGGGAGGAATGGCAATTCAAATATGGATATCAAATTCGTTCTTTACTCCCAAATAGCATTGATTCCGCCCCCATCCGATATATAACTTAAAATTATATATCCTATGTTTCCTTCTAGGCAAACCTACACAATCTATGAACATTTTAAGAAAATCGGTTCAGTCGAGTCCCATATAGTAAAAATTCCCATTTGTGAAGTTTTTAAGGGGTGGGGTGACCCCCTAAACTTCGATCTCATTTGGTATGCCAGATTTGAAATCTACTTACGAATACCTTTCATTTGAGACCCATATTGACATGAACGTCCAATATGCCTGTTTGGGGGAGTTTTAGGGTTGGGGCGGCCCGCGCCTTATATATCCGTGATTGGTTAATGTGCCCATTTTGGACATTTTTGAAGGGTGGAGTGGCCCCCTACACTTTGACATGAACTTGTATGCCAGATTCGCTATCTACTCCCGCATACTTTTCATTTGATACCCATATCGTCCTTATCGGTCCATTTATGATTTAGGGTGATGTTGTTGGGGTATCGGGAGAGGGTCCGCCCCCCCCCCCCCCCCCCTCTTTATGGCAGCTATATCCAAATATATTCCGATCTGAACCAAATTTTGTGGCGGATGTCGGGAGGCTTAAAAAAACTCACTGTTTTAAATTTCAGTGAAATCTGATAAAAAAATAAAGCTATTATGGGCATTAGACCCTTTATCGGCAGATCGGTCTATATAGCAGCTATATTCAAATATGGTCTGATTTGCACCGTTCAAGAACTTAACCAGAGTGCACCAAAAAGACGTATCTGTGCCAAATTTCAGCTCAATATCTGAATCTTTGAAGGCTGTAGAGTGATTGCAACAGACGGTAGGACAGACACAGGGACATCGTTAAATCGTCTTCGAATTTTCCCAAATATATATACTTTGTAGGGTCGGAAATTGATATTTCGATGTGTTGCCAACGGAATGACTGAATGAATATACTCCCTGTCCTATGGTGGTGGGAATAAAATTAAATTTCTAATATTTTATAACCATTTAGCGAATGATATAAAATAGCATTTGCTGGCTTATCGCCATAAATTAATTTTTATATAAGTTTGTGCATTTGTTTGCAACGCTAAGAAGAAGAGCAAGACTCATTGATAAGTATACCGATGGGCTTAGAAATCGAAATCACTTCCTGATTCGATTTAGCTATGTCCGTCTGTCTGTCCATGTATTCTTGTGATCAAGGTATAGGTCGCATTTGTGGTCCCATTTTCATAAAATTTTGCACAATTCACTTTTTTGGTCAAAGGCCGAACGCTATTTGTTTTGAAAAAATCGATCCAGACTTAGATTAACTCCCATATATATATATTTCATCCGATATGCCCTTTTAAAGCCGTAGAAGCCACAATTTTGGTCCGATCTTTTTGGCATTAAGTGCTTTTTTTACTTTCCTTTACTTTCACTTTTACCAAAATTGGTTCAGATTTATATATATATATATATATATATATATATATATATATATATATATATATATATATATATATATATATATATATATATATATATATATATATATATATATATATATATATATATATATATATATATATGGCCTTTAAAGGCTCTGGTATCCACAATTTTGTTCTGATCCTTACAAAATTTAGTATGAGATGTTTCGTCTAACGCCCCAATACGTGTGCTAAATTTTATAAACATCGGATCAGATTTACATATAGCACACATATATGTCTTTCATCAGATTTGACCTATTAAGGTCGTAGAAGCCACAACTTTAATCCGATCGTAACAAAATTTGCCATGAAGTGCTTTTTATAACGTCCCAATATATGTGCAAAATTTCTTAAAATTCGGGTGAGATTTTGATATGGCTCCCACATATAACTTTCATCCGATTTGACCTATTAAGTCTGTAGAAGCCACAACTTTAGTCCGATCTTTACCAAATTTGGCATGAAGTGCTTTTTATACCCACCACCGAAGGATGGGGGTATATTCGTTTTGTCATTCCGTTTGCAACATATCGAAATATCCATTTCCGACCCTGTAAAGTATATATATTCGTGATCAGCGAAAAAATCTAAGACGATCTAGACATATCCGTCCGTCTGTCCGTTGAAATCACGCTACAGCCTTTAAAAATAGAGATATTGAGCTGAAATTTTGCACAGATTCTTTTTTTGTTCATAAGCAGGTTAAGTTCGAAAATGGGCTATATCGGACTATATCTTGATATAGCCCTCATATAGACCGATCCTCCGATTTAGGGTCTTAGGCCCATAAAAGCCACATTTTTAACCGATTTTGCTGAAATTTGGGACAGTGAGTTGTGTCAGGCTCTTCGACATTCTTCGTCAATTTGGCTCAGATCGGTTCAGATTTAGTTATAGCAACCATATAGACCGATCCTCCGATTTAGGGTCTTAGGCCCATAAAAGCCACATTTATAATCCGATTTCGCTGAAATATGGGACAGTGAGTTGTGTTAGGCCCTTCGTCTTCCTTCGTTAATTTTGCCTAAATCTGTTCAGATTTGGATATAGCCGCAATAAAGACCGATCCTCCGATTTAGGGTCTTAGGCCCATAAAGGCCACATTTTTAACCGATTTTGCTGAAATTTGGGACAGTGAGTTGTGTTAGGCCCTTCGACATTCTTCGTCAATTTGGCTCAGATCGGTCCACATTTGGATATAGCTGCCATATAGACCGATCCTCCGATTTAGGGTCTTAGGCCCATAAAAGCCACATTTTTTAACCGATTTTGCTAAAATTTGGGACAGTGAGTTGTGTTAGGCTCTTCGACATCCTTCGTCAATTTGGCTCAGATCGGTTCAGATTTGGATATAGCTGCCATATCGACCGATCATCCGATTTAGGGTCTAAGGCCCGTAAAGCCTCATTTATTATCCGATTTTGCTGAAATTTGGGACAGTGAGTTGTGTTAGTCCCTTCGACATCTTTCTTCAATTTGGTCCAGATCGGTTCGGATTTGGATATAGCTGCCATATAGGCCGATCCTCCGATTTATGGTGATAGGCCCATAAAAACCACATTTATTATCCGATTTTGCTGAAATTTAGGACAGTGAATTGTGTAAGGCCCATCGACATCCTACGTCAATTTGGCTCAGATCGGTTCAGATTTGGATATAGCTGTCATATAGACCGATCCCTCGATTTAAGGTTTTGGGCCCATAAAATGCTCATTTATTGTCCAATGTCGCCGAAATTTGGGACAGTGAGTTACGTTAAGCCCCTTGACATACTTCTACAATATCGCACAGATCGGTCAAGATTTGGATATAACTGCCATATAGACCGATATCTAGGTTTTAGGTTTTGGGACCATAAAAGACGCATTTATTGTCCGATATCGCTGAAATTTGAGACAGTGAGTTTGGTTAGGCTCTTCGACGTCCTTCTTTAATTTTGCCCAGATCGGTCCAGATTTTAATATAGCTGCCATATAGACCGATCTTTCGATTTAAGGTTTTGGACCCATAAAAGAGGCATTTATTGTCCGATTTCGCCGAAATTTGGGACAGTGCTTTGTGTTATGCTCTTCGACATTTTTATGCAACTTGGCCCAAATCGGTCTAGATTTGGTTATAGCTGCCATGTAGACCGATCTCTCTATTTAAGGTTTTGGGTCCATAAAAGGCGCATTTATAATCCGATTTCACTGAAATTTGACACAGTGACTTATTTTAGGCTTTTCGACATCCGTGTCGTATATAGTTCAGATCGGTATATTTTTGAATATAGCTAGTGTACTTATTAGTATTTGGTGCAAATCGAAACATATTACGATATAACTGCTATGGGACATAAGTTATGCAATTTTCATCAGATTTTGATGAAAGGTGGTTTACATATATTCCCAAGATGGTGGGTATCCAAAGTTCGGCCCGGCCGATCTTAACGCCTTTCCACTTGTTTTACTACAACATCCTGCCAAGATAATTGTGTAAAAGTCTTTTGCTAACCCTGGGATATTTTATTATTAACATATGTATATGTATGTGTGTGCACCACACAATAGTCAGATTATTCTCATATTATGCGATGCATGTGTGGTAGATAGTACTCGCATAAAGCAACAGTTGTGCGTGTGGCGAGTTTTCTGCTTTACAAAAATCATTATGACCGGAATGGCAAATTGAATTGAAAAGTTTTTATTTTTCGTGAGTTTTTATGAGCAAGTGTTTGCATATTTGTGTGTGTGTGGTTAGCATTAAATGCATTTAATATCATATTTGCCCCCTGGGTGTGTGTAAAAACTATTTTATTTAAGGTGGTGGCTTCGTTTAATGGCGAGGCATTAAGCACGGCAAGGTGCATACACGCAAACTGCGGGTGGCACAGAATGAGAATAGACTGACAGGCACGCTTGAAAAGCATACACGATAGAAAAAGGCTATATAAAGGAAGCAAGTGTGATGATATGGTCATGGAGGTAGGTGATGTTTAGCATACGCATTTGGAAAGTGGCAAATGGCAGGGCTTAAAGGACAAAAAGGCCTTTAAAAATTGTAAACGTTCTACATGTGCCACAGGTAAAATATTGAACTTGAAGTGAAGAGAAAAAGTTGATAAAAAGAAAAAAATCTATTAACATACAAATACATTAAAAAATAAATCAATCAATTCAAAACATGTAAAAATGTGTTAATCATCCTAATTTATTATAACTCCACTACCATATCCATATTTATATCTAAATAGTGGCTGGTCTCGATCATATTCAGCGAAATCAGGCAATAAATCCGCTTTTCATGGGACTAAGACCCAAAATTGGAAGATCGGTCAATATGGCAGCTATACCTATATAGCCTGATGTGGATCACATTTTCAATTTCAACGAAATCGGGTAAATAAATAAAGTATTTATGGGCTCCAGGCCTAAGTTGATAGATCGGTCTACAAGACAGCTATATCTATATACAGTCCGACCTGAACCATATTATAGGCGGATGTTGGGAAGCTTAAAACAACTCACTCTTTCAAATTTCAGCGAAATCGAATAATAAATGCAGATTTTATGGGTTTCAGAACGTAAATCGGCAGATGGGTTCATGTGGTAGCTATATCTAAATGTAGTCTGATCTGAACCATATTTGGGACAAAAGTCAGAACCCTTAAAATAATTCACTGTTTTAAGTTACATCGAAATCGTATAAAATAAATGCAAATTTTATAGGTTTCAGAACCTAAATCGTTAGATCGGTCTACATGACAGCTATATGTAAATATGCTCCGATCTGAACAATATTAGGATTGGGCGTCGGGAGGCTTACGACAGGTTAATGTTTAAAATTTCAGCGAAATCGGATAATAAATAAAGGTTTTATGGGCTTAAGACCTTTAACCGACATATCGGTCTATATGACAGCTATACCCTAATATGGTCCGATTTGGCCGTTCTGTGCCAAATTTCAGCTCAATATCTCAAGTTTTGAAGGCAACAGACGGCCGGACCGAAATATATATATACTTTATAGGGTCGGAAATGGATATTTCGATGTGTTGCAAACGGAATGACTAAATGAATATACCCCCTAACCTACGGTGATGGGTATAAAAAAGCACCAACAGCCAGGACTCGCATAAATAAATCATTTAACCCTTCAGATAAACCGTTAATCAGAAATAAAATATCCATTTTGTTGTTCAGGCCTCTGATTTCCTCAACAACACCATTGCAGCCGTTATTATTGGTGAGGTTAGGCTCACAAGCAATACAAATAAAGGCTTTTGGCAAAATTTTTTTTAACAAACAATTTTTGAGACGCTCTTTAATTTGAGGCCAAGAACATAATTCTAGACCTTATCGTTCGCGCAGCCCAAATATGTACCATATCGTAGTTTTTGGTACATTTTAGTACCTAAACGTACGTATATCAATAAATCCAGCCTTATCCCGTGCCTATGACCCAAGACCAATATTCGTTTGATTAATTAATTTCAATTCACTTCAAGTTCAATATTTTACGTATGGCACATGTATTCGTCTCCCATTTTAAATGCCCTTCTGTCCTGTAAGCCCTATTACTTTCCAAATGCGTAAGATCATCTACCTCTACGACCATATCGTCACACATTCTCCTATTATATATATATATATATTTATACTAGCCGAACCGGGCTCGCTCCGCTGCGCCTTCTTCAACTGTCTAATATCTGTTTAGGGTGGGACACTTCGCCCTGAATGGGGATATCGAATTCGTGCCATTGTAGCCTATGACGCTGAACGCGTTTGAATCCTGGCGAGAACATCGGAAAAAGTGGTGTTTATCCCCTCTTAATGTTGGCGATATTTGCGAGATATCTAAAAACTATATAGCCTATGTCTCCTTCCAGAAAAACGTACACAATCTATGAAAATTTTAAGAAAATCGGTTCATCCAAGTATCATATAGTCATAATGGGTCTAATGGCGTTTTTGAGGGGTGGCGTGATCCCCTATAATGCGATCTCATTTTGTATGGCAGATTCGAAATCTACTCCCGAATACCTTTCATTTGAGCCCCATATTGAAATGAACGTTCAATATGTCTGTTGGGGGAGTTTTGGGGCGGTCCGATGGGTGTTTAGACTCAAATTTTGATACCATATTCGTATTCTACTCTCCAATACTTTTCATTTGAATCCCATATTGTCGCGATCGGTCCACATTTATTTTTGCTTAGTACTTTTGTGGTAAGGGGGAGGGTCCGCCCCCTACCTGATATCAAAAAATTATATAGCCTATGTTTCATTCCAGACCAAACTACATAATCTGTGAAAATTTTAAGATAATCGCTTCAGCCGTTTTTGAGTCTATACGGAAGAAACAAACAAACCGACAAACAAATAACAAATTGGTTTAGGGGAGTTTACACGATGAGGCGTCCCCCAAACACATGACCCCAAAATAGGTTATCAAATTCGTTTTCTTATCTCAAATACCTTTCATTAGAGCCACATATTGGCATGGTCGAATAATGTTTACCGTTTGGGGGTGGTTTTGGGAAGGTGATGCCCAAAATACATGGTCCTACATTTGGATACCAAATTCGTAATCTACTCCCAAATACCTTTATGTGAGCCCCATATTGCAATGGTCAGTTGTTTGTGGGGTATTTTGGGAAAGGGATAGACCCCCAGAAACGTGGTTCCACATTTGGATATCAGATTCGTATTCTACTCGCAAATAACTTTCTTTTGAGTCCCATATTGCCATGGTTGTTGAATATGTCCGATTTAGGGGTGTTTTAGGGTAGTCCGACAATTGGATATCAGATACGTTTTCTTATCCAAAATACCTTTCATTTGAGTCGCATATTGTCGTGATTGGTCTAAATATATGTTTGCGAGGTTTAAGGGTGGGGCGGCCCCCCTGGTACCCTATCCGAAATTTGGATACCAAATTTATACTTTTGGGGTACTATATGAGAGCGCACAAAATTTCGCTTAAATCGCACCACTCATCTCCGAGATATGACGTTTCTGAAAATTAGGGTAAGGGGGAGGGTCCGCCCCCCCCCCCCCCCCCTTCAGATATCAAAAAATGTAGTACCCTATTTTCGCCACGGGATCAATTACACCATCTGTGAAAATTTCAAGAAAATCGATTCAGACGTTTGCGAGTCTATAAGGAACAAACAAACACATATTAATTTTTATACCCTCCACCATAAGATGGGGGGGTATACTAATATCGTCATTCTGTTTGTAACTACTCGAAATATTCGTCTGAGACCCCATAAAGTATATATATTCTTGATCGTCGCGACATTTTATGTCGAACTAGCCATGTCCGTCCGTCTGTCCGTCCGTCTGTCTGTCTGTCGAAAGCACGCTAACTTTCGAAGGAGTAAAGCTAGCTGCTTCAAATTTTGCACAAATACTTCTTATAAGTGTAGGTCGGTTGGTATTGTAAATGGGCCACATCGGTCCATGTTTTGATATAGCTGTCATATAAACCGATCTTGGGTCTTGACTTCTTCAGCCTCTAGAGAGTGCAATTCTTATCCGATTGGAATGAAATTTTGCACGACGTGTTTTGTTATGATATCCAAAAACTGTGCAAAGTATGGTTCAAATCGGACCATAACCTGATATAGCTGCCATATAAACCGATCTTGGGTCTTGACTTCTTGAGCCTCTAGAGTGCGCAATTCTTATCCAATTGGAATGAAATTTTGCACGACGTGTTTTGTTATGATATCCAATAACTGGGCCAAGTATGGTTCAAATCGGTCCATAACCTGATATAGCTGCCATATAAACCGATCTTGGGTCTTGACTTCTTGAGCCTCTAGAGTGCGCAATTCGTCTCCGATTGGAATGAAATTGTGCACCACGTGTTTTGTTATGATGTCCAATAACTGTGCCTAGTATGGTTCAAATCGGTCAATAACCTGATATAGCTGCCATATAAACCGATCTTGGGTCTTGACTTCTTGAGCCCCTAGAGGTCGCAATTATTATCCGATTTACCTGAAATTTTGTACGACGGATCCTCTCATGACCATCAACATGCATGTTTATTATGGGCTGAATCGGTTTATAGCCTGATACAGCTCCCATATAAATCGATCTCTCTATTTAACTTCTTAAGCCCCTAATGGGCGCAATTTTTATTCGAATTGGCTGACATTTTACACAGGTCTCCAACATATAATTTAATTCTGGTCCAAACCGGACAAATCTTGATATCGCTCTAATAGAGGAGCAAATCCTTTCTTTTGTCCTTTTTTTTGCCTAAGAAGAGATGCCGGGAAAAGAAGTCGACAAATACGACCCATTGTGGAGGGTATACAAGATTCGGCCCGGCCGAACTTAACACGCTTTTACTTGTTATATATAAGATAATATTATATATATACATATATATAAGAATAAATAATTAAAAAAAAAATAGTAAGAGAAGGCTATGTTCCAGTTTTTCGGACATTCAGTTAATCAATTATTGAAAATCGTTTGATATGCGAAAGCCACATCTAAACTTTGACTTTTGATTTAAAATCTTGTCCTGTTGAATATCCTTCCATTGTTTTGATCTCTTAGAGGGCCCCTTTGCAAGACCATGTCACTCAACGCCCCTTAAACTTTTTATAACTCTCATTTGCCAAAGTTATAAAAACCAACCACAACCATCTCATTTGGTAAAACAATATACAAAACACATCCCCGCAAAAAAATTACAAGAACACACACATACACCGACACTAACACTAATAGATAGCTACATATACATATAAACAAATGTTGGGATTAATTAGCAATAAAAATCATTTAATGAAACAATAACAGTCAGATAATGATAAAAGTGAGCACAGACACATGCACACACACACACACAGACATAGTCATTGAATAATATAAAGCTCGCGAGTACAAAAATATAAAAACAACATGAAAAGTATTTCATTAAACAAATATTGCCACAATGTTTAAATTGAGCAAGAAAAAGAAAATAAGGGAAAAACTAAGAAAGGGGGAAATTGGAGTTAATATGAAAATATTTTATGACACAAATTGTAGGAGTTTTCTTATACAAACAAGTTAGAGTAAAACAAGTAAAAGCGTGCTAAGTTCGGCCGGGCCGAATCTTATATACCCTCCACCATGGATAGCATTTGTCGAGTTCTTTTCCCAGCATCTCTTCTTAGGCAAAACAGGATATAAGAAAAGATTTGCTCTGCTATTAGAGCGATATGAAGATATGGTCCGGTTTGGAGACCTGAGCGCCCTTTGGGGGCTCAAGAAGTTAAATAGAGAGATCGATTTATATGGGAGCTGTATTGGGCTATAGACCGATTCAGACCATAATAAACACGTATGTAGATGGTCATAAGAGGATCCTTCGTACAAAATTTCAGGCAAATCGGATAATAATTGCGACCTGTACAGGCTCAAGAAGTAAAGATCCCAGATCGGTATGAACCGATTTGAACCTTATTTGACACAGTAGTTGAAAGTAAGAATAAAATACGTCATGCAAAATTTCAGCCAAATCGGATAGGAATTGCGCCCTTTAGAGCTCAAAAAGTCAAGTCCCCAGATCTGTTTATATGACAGTTATATCAGGTTATGAACCGATTTGAACCATGCTTGGCACAGTTGTTGGATCATAACAAAATACTACGTGCCAAAATTCATTCATTCCATATAAACCGATCTAGGGTCTTGACTTCTTGAGCCTCTAGAGGGCGCAATTCTTATCCGATTGGGATGAAATTCTGCACGACGTATTTTGTTATTATATCCAATAACTGTGCCAAGTATGGTTTAAATCGGTCCATAACTTGATGTAGCTGC
This sequence comes from Stomoxys calcitrans, assembly GCF_963082655.1. Taxonomy (NCBI): domain Eukaryota; kingdom Metazoa; phylum Arthropoda; class Insecta; order Diptera; family Muscidae; genus Stomoxys; species Stomoxys calcitrans. Next base: position 35,865,256 of record NC_081552.1, read on the forward strand.
CATATAAACCGACCTTGGGTCTTGACTTCTTGAGCCTCTAGAGGGCGCAATTCTCGTCCGATTTGACTGACGCTAACTTTCGAAGGAGTAAAACTAGCCGCTTGAAATTTTTCACAAATACTTTTTGTTAGTGTAGGTCGGTTAAAATTGAAAATGGACTAAATTGGCCCTTGTTTTGATATAGCTGCCATATAAACCGATCTTGGATCTTTACTTCTTGAGCCTCTAGAGGGCGCAATTTTCATCCGATTTGGCAGAATTGTTGTACAACGGCATCTCTATGACTTTCAACATACGTGCCTAATATGGTCTAAATCGATCAATAGCTTGATGCAGCTCTCATATAAACCTATCTTCCGATTTTGCTTCTTGAGCCCCTACAAGGCGCAATTCTTATCCAAATGAACTGAAATATTACACAATGAATTCTACAATGTTCTGCATTCATTTATGGTCCGAATCGGACTATAACTTGATATAGCTCCCATAGCATAACAGTTCTTATTCAATATTCTTTGTTTGCCTAAAAAGAGATACCGCGCATAGAACTAGACAAATGCGATCCATTGTGGAACCGAACCTAGCACGCTCTTACTTGTTATATAGACTGATGTTGCAATTAATCTTAATCCCATAAAAAATGGATTTATTGTCTGATTTCGCTGAAGCTGTTACATGTATAAGAGTTCTCGAGACCGGAATAAAATATGATCCAGACCAGCCCCTATTTAGATATAACTATGGATATGGTAGTGGAGGCCACCGTAGCCATCGTTCGCCTATTACGCTGAACGCCTGGGTTCGAATTCTGGCGAAATTCGAAATTCAGCGGTGGTTATCCCCTCCTAATGCTGGCGACATTTGAGAGGTACTGTACCATTTGGTATGGCAGCCATGTAAAAACTTCTCCACAAAGAGGTATCGCACTGCGGCACGCCGTTCGAACTCGGCTATAAAAAGGAGGCCCCTTATCATTGAGCTTAAACTTGAATCGGACAGCACTCATTGATATGTGGGAAATTTGCCCCTGTTCCTTAATGGAGTGGGCAAATTAGCAATTTGCATGGATATGGTAGTGAAGTTATAATCAAATACGATGATTAATATTTATATCCATGATGGTGGGTGTCCAAAGTTCGGCACGGCTGAACTTAACAAGGTTTTTACTTGTTACGTAATAGATTTCTTTCTTCTTCACTAAGTCCCGCGTTTCTTTCTTTTATCTATTTTTAGCTCTTATCAATTTGTATGAAACTTTTCCTTACTAATGCTAATTTGATTCATCTTGTCAGAAAAGTTTCAATTTATCCTTTTTTGCCCGGAGTCCGTTAAGAAGCATAAAATCTCAAATATTGCCTTCTAATGGAGGCCGATTTCTACCACCCCCCCCCCCCCCCCACACTCCCTCTCTGACTCCCCCAAAAATATTCGTATATGTAAGTCACGTTAATACCCAATAGACTCTTTAAGAAATGATGATTGGATGTAACCACAAAATTTAGTTTCTAATCAACAAAGAAATGTTTGAACCACAAAAAGGTGAAAGACCAGCTAAAACTAGGATGACTTTTTAAAGGCAGCTTGTAAGTTTGCCATAGTTTTAGCCAAATGACAAAAGAAGAATGGTAAAGGAATGGTATTTGAGCTTAAATTATAAAACGAACATGTTGTCATGAGTGACACTAAAACGGACACTTTAAATGGACACGTGCTGATTTCATTGAACTTGGAAAGCTTTAAATCAAAAACAACATCTTCATTTGCCAGATTGAGACATGACATGTCCTTTTACTCCTTTCTCAATTCTCTACATGTCTGACGATGAAGAAGGCAAGTTAGTTAGTCACAGTTCAATAGAAACTATTGCGCTTTCCATTCTCCTTCGTTGATTCATCATCAAAGCCCTTGCGAGGGGGAAAAGAGAAAATTTTCATTTGTGATTCTGTTTCTGATAACAAAAAAAAAAAAAAAGGATATGACCTTGATTTTAGTTTTGATGGATTTTTTTGGGCCTGGGAAAAGAGAAGGTGTCTGGTAACTAGAGTCTGGATTTTTATGCAAAATCCAAAATTTCGCTATCTATTATTTGGCAAATACGTTGGTATTTTCCATATATACTTGAGGAATCGAAATTTTCAAGTCATTATATGTTTACAAAATTAAATTTTATTGCAAGATACTATGGCATTTGCCGAAAAATAGAAAAGAAAATTAAGATTTTGCATAAAAATCTGGACTCTAGTAATACACGTACATAAAGGTTACATTAAGAAACAAGTAAAAGCGTGCTAAGATCGGCCGGGCCGAATCTTATATACCCACCACCATGGATCGCATTTGTCGAGTTCTTTTCACGGCATCTCTTCTTAGGCAAAACGATATCAAGATATGGTCCGATTCGGACCACAATTAAATTATATGTTGGAGACCTGTGTAAAATTTCAGCCAATTCGTATAAGAATTGCGCCCATTGGGGCTCACGAAGTTAAATAGAGAGATCGATTTATATGGGATCTGTATCGGGCTATCGACCGATTCAGACCATAATAAACACGTTTGTTGATGGTCATGAGGGGATCCGTCGTACAAAATTTAAGGCATATCGGATAATAATTGCGACCTCTAGAGGTCAAGAAGTCAAGATCCCAGATCGGTTTATATGGCAGCTATATCAGGTTATGAACCGATTTGAACCTTATTTGACACAGTTGTTGAAAGTAAAAATAAAATACGTCATGCAAAATTTCAGCCAAATCGGATAGGAATTGCGCCCTCTAGAAGCTCAAGAAGTCAAATCCCCAGATCTGGTTATATGACAGCTATATCAGGTTATGGACCGATTTCAACCACACTTGGCACAGTTGTTGGATATAATAACAAAACACGTCGTGCAAAATTTCATTTCAATCGGATAAGAATTGTGCCCTCTAGAGGCTCAAGAAGTCAAGACCCAAGATTTATATGTTTATATGGCAGCTATATCAGGTTATGGACCGATTTAAACCATACTTGGCACAGTTGTTGGGTATCATAACAAAACACGTCGTGCGAAATTCCATTCCAATCGGATAAGAATTGCGCCCTCTAGAGGCTCAAAGGCTCAAGAAGTCAAGACCCAAGATCGGTTTATGTGGCAGCTATATCAGGTTATGGACCGATTTGAACCTTATTTGACACAGTTGTTGAAAGTAAAAATAAAATACGTCATGCAAAAAAATCAAGACCCAAGATCGGTTTATATAACAGCTATATCAGGTTATGGACCGATTTGAACCATACTTGGCACGGTTGTTGGATATAATAACAAAACACGTCGTGCAAAATTTCATTTCAATCGGATAAGAATTGCGCACTCTAGAGGCTCAAGAAGTCACGACCCAAGATCGGTTTATATGGCAGCTATATCAGGTTATGGACCGATTTGAACCATACTTGGCACAGTTGTTGGATATCATAACAAAACACGTCGTGCAAAATTTCATTCCAATCGGATAAGAATTGCGCACTCTAGAGGCTCAAGAAGTCAAGGCCCAAGATCGGTTTATATGGCACCTATATCAGGTTATTAACCGATTTGAACCATACTTGGCACAGTTGTTGGATATCATAACAAAACACGTCGTGCAAAATTTCAGTCCAATCGGATAAGAATTGCGCCTTCTTAAGGCTCAAGAATTCAAGACCCAAGATCGGTTTATATGGCAGCTATATCAGGTTATGGACCGATTTGAACTATACTTGGCACAGTTGTTGGATATCATAGCAAAACACGTCGTGAAAAATTTCATTCCAATCGGATAAGAATTGCGCACTCTACAGGCTCAAGAAGTCAAGTCCCAAGATCGGTTTATATGGCAGCTATATCAAAACATGGACCGATATGGCCCATTTACAATACCAACCGACCTACACTAGTAAGAAGTATTTTTGCAAAATTTCAAGAGACTAGCTTTACTCCTTCGGAAGTTAGCGTGCTTTGTTCGTCAGCATGACTGGTGAGTTTAATTTGTAAATGCACTCTTATACCAATCATCGGACTGTCACTGTTAATTCACTAAACTCAAAATTTTCAACATGGTAAAGTAAAAAAAAATGTACTACCGAAATTCGGATTCGGCACTTTAAGAGGTCTAACTCCAGTTTTTAGATGGCAATTCTCGCCCCAGTAGGCGGGCAATAACAAGTTTAGTGTAAAAATTCAGTGAGACAATGGGCTGGTCGAAGTGTCAAGAAAGTTGCTGCTGTTCAGGCGTCAGTATCAAGAACACCCTTACAAGATAAAGCTGACTCAAGAAGTCGATGGACCATTTGAATGGATTGCGTTTTATTTAAAAGAAAAGTTGTCAAGTCCTTATGGGAAAAGGCGATACTTTCTTCAACTATCAATACCAGTTATTGGTGGTGTAGGGTAGTACACAAAAATTGGTGTCGATAGTTTTTTGATGTCTATATCATAGAGAGAATATTTCATCCTTTTAAGCCATTACAGAAATGAAACTCAATGAGGTTTCCTTAATTAAAATTATAACTAAATTTAAATATTATTTAAAGTTTTAAGAATTTTGCACAGATTGGAATTTCAGTGTTGTTATCATTTTTATTAAGGAAACCTCACTGACCTCACTGATATTTTTATCAGAATAAAATTCTTAAAAGTTTAAATAATTTTTAAATTTAGTTATGATTTTTATTTATTATTTTGTTTGCGTCATTGGCAAAGATTTTTAATACCATTTGGCATCAATTCAATACCAATCCAATACATCAAAAATCCCATGGCAGCCGGTTGTACGTACCGGATTGACCCGATGGAATCTTCATCGGCAAGGGCTGCCGCCTCAGTGTACGTGTTCGTCTTTTTTCGTCATGGGAGAGGCACATCCCGGAGTGCCTTCTCCGTATGCTTTTGGTCCGTGCCGGGATTGAAAAGAACCCCGGACCCTGGTTCTGTTCCGTTTGCCAGAACCGCCTTCATCATCGGTCAGTGTCGGTGAGGTGTAACAGGTGCTTGGAGTGGGTACATTTCCGTTCTTGCTCTGGCCTAACTTCGCTACGGGAGTATAGTCATACTGGCTATGTCGCTAGGTGCTGTGCGAACATAGCCAGCAGTGGGTCACAAGCGTCGCCGTCGTCGCCTTCGGCGTCCTCGTCGTCGGACTATGCGACCCCCCCGACCTCTCCCGTACGGCAATTTATGCAAAGACAGCACCCTAGCCCTACTATTGCCAGGCCAGTGTCGGGAAATGTATCGTTCCTGCAGTTAAACTGCAATGGACTGCGAGGCAAGATTGATGAGATTGTGGATTTTATGAGTCGGAAGAGCATATCGGTCGCAGCGATCCAGGAGACAAAGCTGACTAACACCTGCAGCTTGCACAGTTGTCACGGCTACAATGTGCTACGTAAGGATCGCTCAAGGAATGGAGGTGGGGGATTGGCCTTCGTTATACACCATTCCGTGCAGTATAGACCTATCTCGCCTGCGCTTGACGCTAGTGACCCATACATGGAATGTATGGGGGTAGCAGTCAAGTCTGGTACTGCCGAGATAGAGATATACAACGTGTATATACCGCCGGTTGGCAGCTGTGTCCCGATTAATGGCCAGGCCTACAGCCCCGACATAAGAGGGTTGCTATCTGGCCATAGTCGTCTGGTTCTGGGGGATTTCAATGCACATCACTCGTCATGGCATTCTCCCCTAGGCAACGACCAGCGTGGCATAGCTTTGGCAGAGCAGATAGATAGCTCCACGTTTTGCACGGTGAATGAGGATGCCCCCACTAGGATTACGAGGAGGTGCAGCAGCTCGCCAGACATCTCAATCGCATCCCCTGATCTCCTGAGTGACGTATCCTGGCAAGCCGTCATCTCTTTGGGGTCAGACCACCTCCCCATAATCCTCACCATCGACCGACCACCCGACTTCATAACCTCTGAGCGCCGAACGTACATCAACTACAAGAAGGCCAATTGGACTGGCTTCAGAGAGTATACCAATCGCCGCTTCAATGAACTGCCACCCCCCTCTGATGTGCTTGTGGCCGAGAGGAAATTCCGAGACATCATCAACGCAGCAGCCGCTCGCTTTATACCAGCCGGTCGAATACCGCAAGTGCGACCCAATTTCCCGGCGCAAGCAGTGGTACTCGCAGACGAGCGTGATGGGATTCGTGCTATGGACCCCGCTAACCCCAGAATCAGCGAGCTGAATCTGGAAATAAACAGGGTAGTCAACGAACATAAGCGGAATTTGTGGCTGGAACACTTGGAGCAATGTAACTTAGGCACCGGTGCAGGCAAATTGTGGGCCACTGTTAAGTCTCTCTCGAACCCCGGTAGACGGGACGACAGGACTTCAGTCACTTTTGGCGAGTTAACCGTGACTGATCCGAAGAGATGCGCCAGGTTGTTCAACCGTCAATTTATCGTGCATCCCGAGAGAGACAGGGCAAGGAGGAGAGCCATTCGCCGTATTCGTGGTCTCCGAGCCGATGAACAGCCATCACAATTTACCGTGGGCGAAGTTACGAATGTCATCCGTGGCGCCAAATCTTCCAAGGCGTTGGGCCCCGACGGAATCTCTACATTGATGCTGAAGAATCTGGATTTACCTGGAGTTGAGTACCTTACCACTGTCCTTAACCTGTCATTGAACACTCTTATAGTTCCCGATGTCTGGAAAATGGGCAGAGTGATCCCGCTACTGAAGCCTGGTAAAGACCCGAGTTTGGGGGAGTCGTACAGACCGATCTCCCTTTTCTCACCAGTGGCTAAGACGCTTGAGGCATTACTCCTCCCGAGCCTCGTAGGAGAATTTCCATTCGCCGAGCATCAACACGGATTTCGGAGACTGCACAGCACAACAACAGCTTTGCATGCCATCACCACACACATTTGCCGTGGCTTCAATCAACCCAGGCCATGTGATAGGACGGTCCTCGTGGCATTGGACCTATCGAAGGCATTCGACACGGTCAACCATGCCAAATTATTTGAGGACATCGCCAACACGTCCCTCCAGCCAGGCCTTAAACGTTGGGTCGCGAATTATCTGTGTGGCCGCCAGTCATTTGTGGAATTTAGGGATAAGAAGTCAAAACACCGTAGAGTGAAACAGGGAGTTCCCCAAGGCGGGGTGATATCTCCGGCTCTGTTTAACCTCTACCTATCCTCCATCCCACCTCCTCCAGACGGCATAGAGATCGTATCATATGCGGACGACTGTACGATCATGGCATCAGGCCCCCCACTCATTGATGACATCTGCGATAGGTTGAACGTCTACCTCAACGAGCTTGCCTCATATTTCGCTGCAAGAAATCTGAAGATATCCGCCACCAAATCTTCAGCCACACTGTTCACTACAAATACGCGTGAGGTGAATTCTGAGCTGACTGTGATGGTCGATGGAGAATTGATTCCGACCATCAAGTGTCCCAAAATACTTGGCGTCACATTTGACAGCTCCTACACTTTCTCCCCACATGCCACAGCAATCTGCAATAAAGTCAAAAGTAGAAACAAGGTCCTCATGTCACTCGCTGGCAGCACTTGGGGTGCAGACAAAGAAACCTTGTTGACCACGTACAAAGCAATTGGCCGGTCTGTGGTAAGTTATGCAGCGCCAGTGTGGTCACGTCAGCTTTGTGACACGCAGTGGAATAATATTCAGATCTGTCAGAATGCCGCCCTCCGAACTGCGACGGGCTGCCTCCTTAGTTCTCATGTGGACCACCTCCACCAGGAGACAAAGATCCTACCAGTGCGAAGACATAACTACATGCTGTCTAAGCAATACCTTTTGGGCTGTTATCGCAGAAATCATCCAAATCATCATCTTGTGGACAGATACCCACCGCCCAGAAGCCTTAAGGTAGATCTACATGATCTAGAGCGTGAGGTCCAGCGCTACAAGAGAGAACCTCTAGATCAAGCGGCATATCAAGCGGGTCTGAACAACATTCATGCAGACACGGTAGCAGACGCGTTAACTGGCTACCGGGTGAATGTAGTCCTTGGAGAACGACCGCCACCCATTGCACCCGAAGAAATCGACCTCCCCCGGCAAACCAGAGTGATTCTGGCTCAATTACGTTCCGGCAGATGCAGCCGCCTCAATTCCCACAGAGCTAGGATTGATGCCGACGTGCAAGATGTATGTCCCGACTGTAACCAGGGACCGCACGATACACGTCACCTGTTTAACTGCCCGGCCAGACCCACTCGACTCAGACCCAGATCCCTGTGGACGCACCCCATCTTAGTCGCGGAGTTCCTGGGTCTTGACACTCAACAGAATCAAGCAGACGAGAGATAGTACACAATAAACTGCTACAACAACAACAACAACATCAAAAACATGATAGTCTCTTGTGTGGAAAACGATGCTGTGTTGGTGCATTCTTATGAGTGCCACTTCTGGGAATCAATGGTTATGGAATCAATTGTTGAATGCAAGGAATTGAGTTTGGCCACGGAGTAACATTACTTTTTGGAATTATTAAAATAAATAATCGAAATAAATTAGATAACATATATTTTCAATGGGCGGAATAATCAATAACGATTTGGTACTAAAACCAATAATAGTCTGCTGCTTAAACCTATAACAGATTGGTATTAAAAACAACACCAGTTCGGTAATAAGGCTAGTACCAAACGGTACTAATCATTTTATGTTTCACCCATACCATTCTGTATTGTTTTTGTGCCATAGGGTGTTGCTTTACTATCAATACCGTATGGTACTGAAATGAGCATGTTTGGTATTAACTTTTCTCTGGGTGTAAGAATAACAAGTAAGAACGTATTAAGTTCAGCAGTGCCGAACTTTGGTTACCCACCACCATGGGTATATTGAAATACATATTTTATTACAACTTCACTACCATCTCCATAGTTATATCCAAATATAAGCTGGTCTGCATCATATTTTACTCAGGTTCCGAGAACTCAAATACAAGTCAAAGTTTAGGGGAATACATCCATTTTTTAAGAGACTAAGACTTTAAATTGGAAGAACGATGTGGACAATATTATGGGCGGATAACGAGAGGCTGAAAACAACTCACTGTTTCCAATTTCAGCGAAATCGTTTAATAAATGCGCCTTTTACGGGCTTTAGACCCAATGTCAATGCATATCAGTCTAGATGACAGCTGAATCAAAAAAAAATGGTCCGATATGGACCATTTCCGGCTCAAACAGCGGGATGCCTATTCCAAAACACTGCTCTAAATAAACCATATTTGAGAAGGATATTGGAAGGCCTAAAACAACTCACTGTTTGAAATTTCAACGAAATCGGGTAATAAATAAAGCTTTTATGGGCTTTAGACCTCTTATCGGTAGATCGGTCTAAAATAAAGCAGATCGATAATATATAAAGCTTTTATGGGATTCAGACCCTTAACCGGCAGATCGGTATATAAAGCAGCTATGTCTAAACATAATTCGATCTGAACCATATTTGAGAAGGATATCGGAAAGCCTAAAACAAATAACTGGAATCAGGTAACAATTCCAGACCCTTAACCGGCAGATCGATATATATGGCAGCTATATCTATATATAAACCGATCTGAATCATATTTGAGAAGGATATCGGGAGGCTTAAAATACATCACTGCTTCAAATTTCAGAGAAATCGGGTAATAAATGAAGTTTTTATGGGCTTTAGATCCATTATCGGCAGATCGGTCAATGTGGCAGCTATATCCAAATATGGCCCGACCTGAATCATATTTAGGTCGAATGTCGGGAGGCTTCAAACAAATCACTGTTTGCGATTCCATCGGAATCGGGTAATAAATAAAACCCGAGGTTCCTTAACATTGAGCTTAAAACTTGAACCGGACAGCATAGAAGCTTGCCCCTGTTCCTTAATGGAATGTTCATAGGAAAATTTGCATTTATGGGCTTCAGTCCCTTAACCGCCAGATCGGTCTATATGACAGCTTTATCTAAAGATAGTCCGATCCAAACCATATTTTGGTCGGATGTCGGGAGTCTTAAAATAACTCAATATTTTATGACGGACAGACACACGGATATTGTAAAAGCGCCATAGAATTTTTCGAAATATTGCGTTGCCCTAAAAGTAATTGCGGATTTTTTAAAAGAAAGTAAATGTATTTTTAATAAAACTTAGAATGAACTTTAATCAAATATACTTTTTTTGCACTTTTTTTCTAAAGCAAGCTAAAGGTAACAGCTGATAACTGACAGAAGAAAGAATGCAATTACAGAGTCACAAGCTGTGAAAAAATTTGTCAACGCCGACTATATGAAAAATCCGCAATTACTTTTTGGGCAACCCAATATATATGTACTTTTTATACCCACCACCGAAGGAAGGGGGGTATATTCATTTTGTCATTCCGTTTGCAACACATCGAAATATCCATTTCCGACCCTATAAAGTATATATATTCTTGATCAGCGTAAAAATCTAAGACGAATTAGACATGTCCGTCCGTCCGTCTGTCCGTCTGTCTGTTGAAATCACACTACAGTCTTCAAAAAGAGATATTGAGCTGAAATTTTGCACAGAGTATTTTTTTGTCCATAAGCAGGTTAAGTTCGAAGATGAGCTATATCGGATTATATCTTAATATAGCCCCCATATAGACCGATTCCCCGATTTAGGGTCTTTGGCCCATAAAAGCCACATTTATTATCCGATTTTTCTGAGATTTGGGACAGTGAGTTGTGTTAGTCCCTTCGACATCCTTCGTCAATTTGGCTCAGATCGGTTCAGATTTGGATATAGCTGCCATATAGACCGATCCTCCGATTTAGGGTCTAAGGCCCATAAAAGCCACATTTATTATCCGATTTTGCTGAAATTTGGGACAGTGAGTTATATTTGGCCCTTCGACATCCTGCGTCAATTTGGCTCAGATCGGTCCAGATTTGGATATAACCGCCATATAGACCGATCCTCCGATTTAGGGTCGTAGGCCCATAAAAACCACATTTATCATCCGATGTTGTTGAAATTTGGGACAGTGAGTTGTGTTAGGCCCTTCGACATATATCTTCAATTTTGCTCAGATCGGTCCAGATTTGGATATAGCTGTCATATAGACCGATCCTCCGATTGAGGGTCTTACGCCCATACAAGGCGCGTTTATTGTCCGATGTCGCCGGAATTTGGGACATTCAGTTAGGTTAAATCCCTTGACATAGTTCTACATTATGGCACAGATCGGTCAAGATTTGGATATAGCTGCCCTTCGGCCCTTCGACATCCTTTTTCAATTTCACTCAGATCGATCAATATTTGGATATATCTGCCATATATAGACCGATATCTCGATTTAAAGTCTTGGTCCCAAAAAAACACGCATTTATAATCCGATTTAACTGAAATTTGACACATTCACTTATGTTAGGCTTTTCGACATCCATGTTTTATATGGTTCAGATCAGTTTATTTTTAGATATAGCTACTAAAAAGACCAATATTTTGTTATACATAACTAAGCATTGACTTGTACTTATTAGTATTTGGTCCAAATCGGATCATATTTCGATATAACTGCTATGGGACAAAAGGTATGCAAATTTCACTGGATTTTGATGAAAAGTGCTGTACATAGATACCCGAGGTGGTGGGTATCCAAAGTTCGGCCCGGCCGAACTTAACGCATTTTTACTTGTTAGAGTCGGAAATGGATATTTCTTCTTCAATTTTACAATATTTTTGGTGTGTTAAGTTTAAGTTGTGGGTGTTGCTGCATTCAGAATCTTATTTAGGTTCAATCTCCTTGTGCAGTATTTTTTTAACAGTTCTTCGAAGAAGAATCCCAAATACCTCGTTATTGAGCCTTCTGAGAATTAAAATGTTTCCAAAAATTAGGAAATTCTGTCTCTCTATTCAAGCTACCTCACTGTAACCATCTTAAATAACATTGACACACGTGTGTCTTCTCTTTGAGGGTTTTTCTTTTCTATTTTTTTTCTTATGTATTCCACATTGTAATGATCCACAAATACTCGGATGATAATTGCACATCCGTAATAACCTTGAAATCCTTTGTTCTAGCCTGCCTAGGATTTTTTTTCTTTTTGCTATTTTTGGATACGAGCAAATTTTTACTGACATCAACCGTGACATTCATGATAAACACTTTAATTTGGCTTAATGCAAACAATGAAGGACCTCTTGGACAAATGCAACTGAACTCATCGTAAAGAAGGATGGTTGAAATGTAATGTCTTAATGACAGAATGATAAAACGAATGCTCAAAATTATACCACTTTAAGTGTTTAAAAAAAAAATGACAGGCAGACAAACATGAAATTTGTTCTTATAATGAGTGAACACCCTGCTTCTATTGTACTTTTAGAAGGAACTTTTCGTTCTTCTTTTTCCACTTAGGTTGTGGTGTGGTGTGCCTTTGTCATTAATATCTTTGTGTTGGTGTTTGATGGTCCGGGGGCTAAATCTCTTTAATGAAGAACTCAATGCTTTCGTTTTCTTCTTTGCTTCTTCTTTGCTTATCCCTTTCTCCATGGGATCTTAACTTGTCTGTGTTTAATTTCTGTTTAAACGTTTAATTATTGTGGTAATTTTTCTTGGGGTTCCTTTCTCTTTGCTTTTTAACCAAGAACAATAAGGGGCAAATTTAGACAAGGAGAGGGAAGCAAATTCAGCTTGTTCATGGCCTTCACATTGTAGTGATAAAAGGATTTTGTTTCCTATTTAAGGACACATTATTTATCAAAAGTACTCAATGTTGTAAAGAGAGGAAGGGAGAGAGAGAGAGGGAGAGAGAGGCACGTTATGCTAGTTTCCTATACAATTGAACTGTGAAATGAACACCTTTCATATGAAGTGATTATTGTTCTTCAATCAAAAGGGTTTAAGAACACTTGATAATTACTGTCAATTATACAGAGGTCTGTGTGTTGTTATCATTAGATGGATGTCAAAGGGTGCTGGGAAATTACAAATGCCTGAAAGTGGTTTAGAGTAGCAAAAAATAGCAAAAATGTTTGCTTAAATAGCAGTTTTTGACTGCTGAAAATGGGAATGAAGGTATAACTGCTGTTTCAGCAAACATTTGGTCTGCTATTTTAACTTACAAATTCTGCTGTTTTAACTACAAACAAATTAAAGCGTGCTAAGTTCAGCCGGGCTGAATCTTGGGTACCCTCCACCATAGATTCCGCTAAAAATGTAACCTTATTAACTGAGTTTGTATTTGAATTTTTATACCCTCCACCATAAGATGGGGGGTATACTAATTTCGTCATTCTGTTTGTAACTACTCGAAATATTCGTCTGAGACCCCATAAAGTATATATATTCTTGATCGTCGCGTCATTTTATGTCGATCTAGCCATGTCCGTCCGTCTGTCCGTCCGTCCGTCCGTCCGTCCATCCGTCCGTCCGTCCGTCCGTCTGTCTGTCGAAAGCACGCTAACTTCCGAAGGAGTAAAGCTAGCCGCTTGAAATTTTGCACAAATTCTTCTTATTAGTGTAGGTCGGTTGGTATTGTAAATGGGCCATATCGGTCCATGTTTTGATATAGCTGCCATATAAACCGATATTGGGTCTTGACTTCTTGAGCCTCTAGCGTGCGCAATTCTTATCCTATCAGAATGAAATTTTGCACGACATGTTTTGTTATGATATCCAACAACTGTGCCAAGTATGGTTTAAATCGGTATATAGCCTGATATAGCTGCCATATAAACCGATCTTGGGTCTTGACTTCTTGAGCCTCTAGAGTGCGCAATTCTTATCCGATTGAAATAAAATTTTGCACAACGTGCTTTGTTATTATGTCCAACAACTGTGCCAAGTATGGTTCAAATCGGTCCATAACCTGATATAGCTGCCATATAAACCGATCTTGGGTCTTGACTTCTTGAGCCTCTAGAGGGCGCAATTCTTATCCGATTTGGCTGAAATTTTGCATGATGTGTTTTGTTATGATACCCAACAACTGTGCCAAGTATGGTTTAAATCGGTCCATAACCTGATATAGCTGCCATATAAACCGATCTTGGGTCCTGACTTCTTGAGCCTCTAGAGGGCACAAGTCTTATCCGATTGGAATGAAATTTTGCACGACGTGTTTTGGTATGATATCCAACAACTGTGCCAAGTATGGTTGAAATCGGTGCATAACCTTATATAGCTGTCATATAAATAGATCTGGGGATTTGACTTCTTGAGCTTCTAGAGGGCGCAATTCCTATCCGATTTGGCTGAAATTTTGCATGACGTATTTTATTTTTACTTTCAACAACTGTGTCAAATAAGGTTCAAATCGGTTCATAACCTGATATAGCTGCCATATAAACCGATCTGGGATCTTGACTTCTTGACCCCCAGAGGTCGCAATTATTATCCGATATGCCTGAAATTTTGTACGACGGATCCTCTCATGACCATCAACAAACGTGTTTATTATGGTCTGAATCGGTCTATAGCCCGATACAGCTCCCATATAAATCGATCTCTCTATTTTACTTCTTGGGCCCACAAAGGGCGCAATTCTTATTCGAATTGGCTGACATTTTACACAGGTCCCCAACATATAATATAATTGTGGTCCAAACCGGACCATATATTGATATCGTTTTAATAGCAGAGCAACTCTTTTGTTATATCCTTTTTTGCCTAAGAAGAGATGCCGGGAAAAGAACTCGACAAATGCGATCCATGGTGGAGGGTATATAAGATTCGGCCCGGCCGAACTTAGCACGCTTTTACTTGTTTTCGTCTCAAGTTGTCATATCGGGTTATTGGTACTTGGGGGGGACCTATATCACCATATTGACCGATTCCGATAAAACTTGGCACTGATGTTGTAAGCCACATGACAGGTTTTTGGGGCCAACTTTCTGCCAAATCAGGTGAAAATTTAGGCTTCTATGGGCTGAATAAGTCAAATCCGGGGATCGGTTTATATGGGGGCTATATCTGTTTATAGACCGACTAGGAACATACTCGGCATGGATGTTGGAAGACATAGCTCAGGTCCATGTGTCAAATTTCTGCCAAATCAGATGAAAACTGAAGCTTCTAACGGCTCAAGAAGTCAATTCGGAAGATCGGTTTATATGGGGGTTATACCTGTTTATAGACCGACTAGGATCGCACTTGGCATGGGTATTACAAGTCATAACACAAGTCTTTGTCGAAAATTTCAGCCCAATCGGTTGCAAATTGAAACTTCTAAAGGCTCAAGAAGCCAAATCCGGGGATCGGTTTATATAGGGGCTATATCGAAATCTGGACCGATATAGCCCATTTGCCATCCCCATCAATAAAAAGTATCTGTGCAACATTTCAAGCGGCAAGCTTTACGCGTTCGACCACTATCGCGATTTCGACAGACATGGTATGCACATGGCTAGTTCGACTCAGAATGTCGAAACGATCCAGAATATATTGTATTTACTTTATGGGGTCCCAGATCAATATTTCGACGTGCTACAAACGACTTAATGAGTATACCCCCATCATATGGTGGGGCCGAATCCCAAGATTCGGCCGTACCGAATCTTGGACCGAAATTAGTAAAAACAAAATTTAATTGAAGGACATAATTTTATTCTTCGTACCAAACATCTGTCAAACCTGCAAAAATTAAAGCTTCTAGGACAGAACAAGGATAATCGAGAAACCGGCTTGTATGGGAGCTATATCAGGTTATATACCGATTAAGACCATATTTAACACAGTTATTGGAAGTCATAACAGAATACTACATGCAAAATTTCAGTCAAATCGGTCAAAAATTGCGTCTTCCAGGGGCTCAAGAAGTCAAATCGGAAGATCGGTTTATGTGGGAGCTATATCCAAATCTGAACCGATGTGGCCTATTTGCAATACCGAATGGCTTACATCAAGAGTAAGTATTTGTGCATAATTTCAAGCGGCTAGCTTTACGCGTTCGACTGCTATCGTGATTTCGACAGACGGACGGATGGATGGACGGACATGGCTAGATCGACTCAGAATGTCGAGACGATCAAGAATATATGGCATCTTAGACGAATATTTCGAGGTGTTACCAACGGAATGACTAAATTAGCATACCCCCATCCTAAGGTGGTGGGTATAAAAATCTGCTAAATAATTGAAGGCGTATTACTGCTGAACTAATATAGCTCCCATATGGACCGATCTTCCAAATTAAGGACTTTGTCCCATTTTGCTGAAATTTTGCAGTCAGTTGTGGTGGGCCGCTCGATATCCTTCCTGAATACGGCCCAAATCGGTCCAGATTTGGGTATACCTGCCATATAGACCGATCTCTCGATTTAAAGTCATGGCCAATAAAAGGCGCATTTAGTAATTTCGCTGAAATTTTGGACTGTGAACTGTGTTAGACCCCTCGATAGCCTTCTTGAAAATGGCCCAGATGGGTCCAGATTTGGGTATAGCTGCCATATAGACCGATCTCTCGATTTAAGGTCTTGGCCAATAAAAGGCGCATTTAGTAATTTCGCTGAAAATTTGGACAGTGAACTATATTAGACCCCTCGATAGCCTTCTTGTATATGGCCCAGATGGGTCCAGATTTGGGTATAGCTGCCATATAGACCGATCTCTCGATTTAAGGTCTTGACCCCATAAGAGGCGCATTTATTATCTGATTTCGCTGAAATTTTACACAGTGACTTATGTTAGGCTTTTCGACACCTGTATCTTATACATTGTTCAGATCGGCCTATATTTGGATATAGGCAGCTAAAAAGACCAATATTGAACCAAAATTGTGCAGCGATTTGTATTTGTTAAACCACTCAATATCCGTGCCGAATTTGGTAGAAATCGGACCATATTTCGATGAAGCTGCTATGGGCCAACCAATGATGCACTCTTCAAAGGATTATGACGAAAAGTGGTTTGCATACATACCCGAGGTGGTGGGTATCCATAGTACGGTTGAGCCGAACTTAATGCCTTTTTATACCACCACCATAGGATGGGCGTATACTAATCCAGTCATATCGTTTGTAACACCTCGGACGGGCGGACGGATGGACAGACAGGCGGACGCACAGACAGACGAACGGACACATGGAACGGACATGGCTAGATCGACTTAAAATGTCATGACAATCAAGAATATATGAAGTCTTTGACGTATATTTCAAGGTGTTACAAACAGAATGGCGAAATTAGTATACCCCCATCCTATGGTTGAGGTTATAAAAATATTACTGCCGAACAGCAACATTTTTATACCATCCACCATAAGATGGGGGGTATACTAATTTCGTCATTCTGACTGTAACTACTCGAAATATTCATCTGAGACCCCATAAAGTATATATATTCTTGATCGTCGTGAAATTTTATGTCGATCTAGCCATGTCCGTCCGTCTGTCCGTCCGTCCGTCTGTCCGTCCGTCCGTCTGTCTGTCGAAAGCACGCTAACTTCCGAAGGAGTAAAGCTAGCCGCTTGAAATTTTGCACAAATACTTCTTATTAGTGTAGGTCGGTTGGTATTGTAAATGGGCCATATCGGTCTATGTTTTGATAAAGCTGCCATATAAACCGATCTTGGGTCTTGACTTCTTGAGCCTCTAGAGTACGCAATTCTTATCCGATTGGGATGAAATTTTGCACGACGTGTTTTGGTATGATATCCAACACTTGTGCCAAGTATGGTTCAAATAGGTCCATAACCTGATATGGCTGCCATATAAACCGATCTGGGGTCTTGACTTCTTGAGCCTCTAGAGTACGCAATTCTTATCCGATTAGGATGAAATTTTGCACGACGTGTTTTGTTACAATATGCAACAACTGTGCTAAGTACCGGTCCATAACCTTATATAGCTGTCATATAAACCGATCTTGGGTCTTGACTTCTTGAGCTTCTAGAGGGCGCAATTCTTATCCGATTGGAATGAAATTTTGCACGACGTAGTTTGGTATGATATCCAACAATTGTGCCAAGTATGGTTTAAATCGGCCCATAACCTGATATAGCTGCCATATAAACCGATCTGGGGTCTTGACTTCTTTAGCCTCTAGAGTGCGCAATTCTTATCCGATTGGGATGAAATTTTGCCCGACGTGTTTTGTTATGATATCCAACAACTGTGCCAAGTATGGTTCAAATCGGTTTATAACCTGATATAGCTGCCATATACACCGATCTGGGGTTTTGACTTCTTAAGCCTCTAGAGTGCGCAATTCTCATCCGATTGGAATGAAATTTTGCACGGCGTGTTTTGTTACGATATCCAACAACTGTGCTAAGTATGGTTCAAATTGGTCCATAACCTTATATAGCTATCATATAAACCGATCTTGGGTCTTGACTTCTTGAGCCTCTAGAGGGCGCAATTCTTATCCAATTTGAATGAATTTTGGCACGTAGTATTTTGTTATCATATCCAACAACTGTGCCAAATATGGTTCAAATCGGTTCATAACCTGATATAGCTGCCATATAAACCGATCTGGGATCTTGACTTTTTGAGCCTCTAGAGGTCGCAATTATTATTCGATTTGCCTGAAATTTTGTACGACGGATTCTCTCATGACCATTAACATACGTGTTTATTATGGTCTGAATCGGTATATAGCCCGATACAGCTCCCATATAAATCAATCTCTCTATTTTACTTCTTGAGCCCACAAAGGGCGCAATTCTTATTCGAATTGGCTGACATTTTACACAGGTCTCCAACATATAATTTAGTTGTGGTCCAAACCGGACCATATCTTGATATCGCTCTAATAGCAGAGCAAATCTTTTCTTGTATCCTTTTTTTGCCTAAGAAGAGATGCCGGGAAAAGAACTCGACAAATGCGATCCATGGTGGAGGGTATATAAGATTCGGCCCGGCCGAACTTAGCACGCTTTTACTTGTTTCCCTTTATTTCATGTTATTTCAACCCCCTCATAAATGAAGTATCAGACATTTTTCAGCAAACAACTGACTTTCTAGCAGACAACCTGCTGGCATGCAATTGCAAACATTTTGCTTGACAGCAGAACTACTGCTGCAATGGCAGCAAATCCGTCCGTCCGTCTGTCGAAATCACAATAGCGGTCGAACGCGATAAGCTAGCCGCTTGGATTTTTGCAAAGATACTTATTATTGATGTAGGTCGTTGAGGGTTGCAAATGGGGCATATCGGTTTAGATTTGGATATAGCTCCCATATAAACCGATCACCCGATTTTGGAATTTTTAGCCCATGGAAGCCTCAATTTTTGTCCGATTTGTCTAAAATTTTGCACGTAGGGTTTCGTTATGACTTGCAGCAACATCTGTGTCAAGTACAGCCCAAATCAGTCAATAATCTGGTATAGCTCGCATATAAACCGATCTCGCGATTTGACTTCTTGATCTCCTGCAAACCACAATTTTCGTCCAATGTAGCTTAAATTTTGCATATAATGTGCTCTTATGATGTCAAACAACTGCGTCAAGTACGGTTCAAATCGGTGTATAACCTGATATGGCTACCATATAAACCAATTTCCCGATTTGAATTCTTGAGCCCCTGGTAGCAGCAATTTTTATACGAATTGGTTGAAATTTTGCACATGGTGTTTTTATATGACCTCCAACAACTATGTTAAATGTTGGTCCCCACCCCCGAAGGCTCCCCAAATGGCCACATTCGGTAAAGTTTCTAGGTGGCGCTTCCTTCCTGTACCTTTTATTTGAGCCCTACATTGAAATGGTCGATATATTAGTCCTGTTTCGGTAGATTTTTAAGATGGGGACATTTCGCTCCGAATGTCGATACCGAATGTTTGTGTCATTGAAGCGCAGCGGAGAGCGAGTCCGCCAATGATGCTAAATGCACGGTTTCAAAACCAGGCGAAAACATTGGAAAAATTCTAAGTGGTGGTTATCATTCTCATTCGGAATCATTCTGTTTTGGCCTTACGAGCGTTAAAGAAGGCGCTGCGGTATGGGCCGTAACATTTTTAATCGATCCATGTCCGTCCATTCGTCTGACCGTATGTTTGTCTGTGGAAAGCTCGCTAACTTTCGAAGGAGTAAAGCTAGGCACTTGAAATTTTGCACAAATACTTCCCATCAGTGTAGGTCTGTTGGAATTGTAAATGGGCCATATCGGTCCAGGTTTTAATACAGCTGCCATATAAACCGATCTGAGATCTTGACTTCGTGAGTCCCTAAAGAGTGCAACTATTATCCGATTTGGCTAAAATTTTGCATACAGTCTTTTGTTTTGACTTCTGGGCTGACATTTTGTATGGTCATTGTTGCTTTGACCTTCAACAACCATGCGGAGTATGATTCAAATCGCTAAACATCCTGATATAAATCGCTTACAAACCCATATCCATATTTGACTTCTTGAGCATCTACAGAAAGAACTATTTTCTCCCCCTATATCCATATTAAACAAACATGTAAAAAACAAGTTCGGCCTGGCCGACTTTTGTGTATACCCTCCACCATTGATCGCACCTGATAAGTTCTTTGACTAATTTTTGTTAATAGCGGCTCAAGAAGTCGAAACGAAGATCGGTTTTTTGTGGAAGCTATTGGGTTGCCCAAAAAGTAATTGCGGATTTTTCAAAAAAGAAAGTAAATGCATTTTTAATAAAACTTAGAATGAACTTTAATCAAATATACTTTTTTTACACTTTTTTTTTCTAAAGCAAGCTAAAAGTAATAGCTGATAGCTGCCAGAAGAAAGAATGCAATTACAGAGTTACAAGCTGTGAAAAAATTTGTCAACGCCGACTATATGAAAAATCCGCAATTACTTTTTGGGCAACCCTATATCAAGAAATAGACTGATTTGGACCATATTTGGCATGGTTTTTGTGGGAGTCATAACAACACAGGTACAACATTTCAGTCAAATCGTATAATAATTGCGCCATCTAGAGGCTCAAGAAGCATAAACGGGAGATCGGTATATATGATAGCCATATCTGCTGATACACCGATATGGGCCATACTTCGCGCATTTGTTAAGAGGCATATGAAAACATCATGCGTAAAGTTTCACTCAAAGCGGATAATAGTTGGGGCCTTTAGCAGCTAATGAGATCGGTTTACATTGCTTGTCTTTAAATTTGTCAATAATTCTTCAAAGATTGCCTCTTAAAACCGAATTGCGTTAAATGACATAGCATTTCATCAAATCTTTAAATTTTTCCCCAAATCATTGTCCCCCCCAAATTTTTCAAACATATTTTATGTCCTTTAAAAATAATTCCCTACAAATGACATCCCACAATTTTCTGAACAAACATGTCAATGTTAAATAAATAATCAAAACAATTAGTCAAACGTGTGAAACTCAATTAGCAATGTTGCCCTGTGTGTCAAAAGCACCAAATTGTTTAGAAAGTTTTTTGGTTTGAACGTTTTTCGTTACAATGTAGCTGGAAACGTTTTCATGGTCACATATCGCACATGCCAATACAAGTAGAGGGATGGGGAGAATGTTGAACAATTCGTATTAAATTTTATCCATGTCATACTCAATATTAAATTTTTAATTATACATTTATTGTGTGATGCAATGCAAAATTTTCAATATGATAGTTATAATTAAAAATAATTACCACATATGAAGGGATGCTATGCTTACACATTTGTGTTGCATAATTTTGTAATCACATAATAAATGATTTTTGGGAATACATAGTTTTTAAAATAATTTTAAATGTCATGGAAAATTACCAATAAAACGAGTCACAGTGTACTAAGTTGGGCCGCACCGAATCTTATATATTCCCCCCCCCCCCCCCCATGAATCGCATTTGTCAGGTACTTTGCCCAGTATCTATAGGCAGACAAAGGATAATGGATAAAAAATGCCATGCTATTGGAACCGATTCGGGCCATACTTGGTTTGGACGTTGGAGACCATAGAAGAAGTCATTGTGCAAAATTTCATCCAAATCGAATAGGAATTGCGCCCTATAGGAGCTCAAGAAAGCTATATCAGATTACATACCGATTCAAAACATATTTGGCGCGCATGCTGAAGGTCATAGCAGAAGTCATTTGGGACCATGTATGTAGGGCATCACCCCTTTCCCAAAACACCCCCAAAGGGAAAAAAAATTTTCGACCATGCCAATATGTGGCTCAAATGAATGGTATTAGAGATTAGAAAACTAATTTGATAACCTATTTTGGGGCCATGTGTTTGGGGGACGCCTCATCGTGTAAACTCCCCCAAACCAATGGCAATATGGGGTTTAAATAAATGGCATTTGAGAGGAGAGCACGATGCTGATATTTTTTCAAGGCCAAGTGTCTGGGCCCTGATGTTTTCAGCCCCGAAAACATCCCTAAATCAGACACCATGAGAATATCGGGCTGAAATAAAGTATTTTAAGTATGGAGTACACCTTACATCCAAACTTAAATTCGTAGACCAATAAAGATATGGGATTCAGACTGTAAGTCAAGCGATATACCAAATATTTTCGTAGCATGGTATTTCACTAAAAGCTCTTTAATTGTCGAAAATAAATATTCCAAGGAAACTTTTGTGTCATATAAAATAAAAGAAAGCACAGCGAAGCGGGCCCGTTCCAGCTAGTATCATATAAAAGTCGTGGCTACTACGGCTAAATTGCAATTTGCAATTTTTGCCCATGAACATTCCACTAAGGAACAGTGGCACACTTCTCACATATCAATGAGTGCAGTCCGATTTAAGTTAAAGCTCAATGATAAGGGGCCTCCTTTTTATAGCCGAGTCCGAATGGCGAGCCGCAGTGCGACACCTCTTTGGAGAGAAGTTTTACATGGCATAGTACCTCACAAGTGTCGCCAGCATTAGGAGGGGAAAACCAATGCTGAAAATTTTTTATGATGGTCTCGTCAGGATTCGAACCCAGGCGTTCAGCGTCATAGGCGAACATGCTAACCTCTGCGCTACGGTGGATTTCACAGTAGAGCAGGCAAATTATCGATATTCGCATCATTCGATATTTTTCAAAAAAAATATCGATAACTATCGATATTATCGTTAAGTTCAGTAACTTTAAAGCAAAAACAAAATAAATACATTTCAGTCTCAAGTTCCTAGTTTTTGACAACTCAAACAAGAAACGAAAAAGAGTTCGAGGGAATATAGACAATTTGAATGGCGAACTGCCAAGCAAGCGTCCTAGGTAAAGTTATAAGTGGGCCGTCGGCCTGAAGAAACTCAGGGGCAAATCTGACTTTACCAGACCCAAGTACATACGTACTGCTGGAACGTTGTGATTTCTGCGGCAACTGCCATCACCAGGAAGTTAACGTAAAGAACCACATAACCTCGGCCCAAAAGAGGATCAATGAGTTGGCTTGCAAAGAGTGTGCAAAATTTCTTGTGACTTCCAACAACTGTGTCTATTATGGTCTAAATCGGTCTATAACCTGATATAGCTCCCATATAAACCGATCTCCCGATTTGACTTCATAAGCCCTTACAAGTCGCAATTCTTCTCCGATTTGGCTAAAATTTTGCAGATAGTATTCTGCTATGACTTTTAATAACTGTGCCAAATACGGTACCAATCAGTCTATAACCTGATACAGCACCCATGAAAAACCGGCCTCTCGATCATCCTTGTTCGGTTCCTAGAAGCTTTAATTTTTGATGGTTTGACAGAAGTTTGGTACGTAGAATAAAATTATACCCTTCAGCTAAATTAATTTTGTATAAATTTTTAGCAGAATCCATGGTGGGTTGGTAAGATTCTCCCGACCGAACTTAGAACGCTTATACTTGATTTTTTTTTATACCCTCCACCATAGGATGGGGGGTATACTAATTTCGTCATTCTGTTTGTAACTACTCGAAATATTCGTCTGAGACCCCATATAGTATATATATTCTTGATCGTCGCGACATTTTATGTCGATCTAGCCATGTCCGTCCGTCCGTCCATCCGGCCGTCCGTCCGTCCATCCGGCCGTCCGTCCGTCCATCCGGCCGTCCGTCCGTCCATCCGGCCGTCCGTCCGTCCATCCGGCCGTTCGTCCGTCCATTCGGCCGTCCGTCTGTCTGTCGAAAGCACGCTAACTTCCGAAGGAGTAAAGCTAGCCGCTTGAAAATTTGACTTCTTGAGCTTCTAGAGGGCGCAATTCCTATCCGATTTGGCTGAAATTTCGCTAGACGTATTTTATTCTTACTTTCAACAATTGTGTCAAATAAGGTTCAAATCGGTTCATAACCTGATATAGCTGTCATATAAACCGATCTTGGGTCTTGAATTCTTGAGCCTCTAGATTGCGCATTTCTTATCCGATTGAAATGAAATTTTGCACGTAGTATTTTGTTATGATATCCAAAAACTATGTCAAGTATGGTTTAAATCGGTCCATAACCTGGTATAGCTGTCATATAAACCGATCTGGGGTCTTGACTCCTTAAGCCTCTAGCGTGCCCAATTCTTATCCGATTGGAATGAAATTTTGCACTTCGTCTTTTGTTATGATATCCAATAACTGTGCCAAGTATGGTTAAAATCGGTCCATAACCTGATATAGCTGTCATATAAACCGATCTGGGGTCTTGACTTCTTGAGCCTCTAGAGTGTGCAATTCTTATCCGATTGGAATGAAATTTTGCACGAAGTATTTTGTTATGATATCTAATAACTGTGCCAAGTATGGTTCAAATCGGTCTATAACCTGATATGGCTGTCATATAAACCGATCTTGGATCTTGACTTCTTGAGCTTCTAGAGGGCGCAATTCCTATCCGATTTGGCTGAAATTTCGCTAGACGTATTTTATTCTTACTTTCAACAATTGTGTCAAATAAGGTTCAAATCGGTTCATAACCTGATATAGCTGCCATATAAACCGATCGAGGATCTTGAGTTCTTACGCCTCTGGAGGTCGAAATTATTATTCTCTCATGACCATCAATATATGTGTTTATTATGGTCTGAATCGGTCTATAGCCCGATACAGCTCCCATATAAATCAATCTCTCTATTTCACTTCTTGGGTCCCCAAAGGGCACAATTCATATTCGAATTGGCTGACATTTTACACAGGTCTCCAACATATAATTTAATTGTGGTCCAAACCGGACCATATCTTGATATCGCTCTAATAGCAGAGCAAATCTTTTCTTATATCCTGTTTTGCCTAAGAAGAGATGCCGGGGAAAGAACTCGACAAATGCGATCCATGGTGGAGGGTATATAAGATTCGGCCCGGCCGAACTTAGCACGCTTTTACTTGTTAATTTTGCAAATGACAGAACTTTGTCAAAATATCGATAGAAAATAAATAATAATCGATATTTTGCCAAAAATTTTAATGTCGATAGTACCATCAATATTTTGCCAGCTCTACTTCAAAGGCTATATCGGATGAAAGATATATAGGGGAGCTATATCTAAATCTTATCCGATTTCTCCCAAAATCAACAGCTTTTGTCCTTAGACTAAAAAAGAGACTTATGCAAAATTTCATGGCAATCGGACTACAAATGCGACATGTACCATGATCACAAGAATACATGGACAGACAGACGAACAAAGCTAGCATGCCAAATTGCAGACTTCTAGCTCTATCTGTAGAGAAGGTACTTAATGGTACCTTCATTAGTACTAAAATGTAAGGATTTTAAATAAATCACCTGCAGGCCAAATTTCAGGCCTCTTGATCCATCTGTTAAGAAAGTACCAAATAGTACCAGTTGCGTTCTAAACGTACGTTTTCTCCCGTTACCAGCACTATTTTTATACCCAGTACCGAACGATGGGGGTATATTCATTTTGTCATTCCGTCTGCAACACATCGTAATATCCATTTCCGACCCTATAAAGTATATATATTCTTGATCAGTGTAAAAATCTAAGACGATCTAGACATGTCCGTCCGTCTGTCTGTTAAATTCACTCTACAGTCTTTAAAAATAGAAATATTGAACTGAAACTTTGCACAGATTCCTTTTTTGTTCATAAGCGAAGATGGGCTATATCGGACTATATCTTGATATAGCCCCCATATAGACCGATCCGCCGATTTAGGGTCTTAGGCCCATAAAAGCCACATTTATTATCCGATTTTGCTGAAATTTGGGGTAGTGAGTTGTGTTAGGCCCTACGACATCCTTCATCAATTTGACCCAGATCGGTCCAGATTTGGATGTAGCTGCCATATAGACCGATCCTCCGATTTAGGGTCTTAGGCCCATAAATGTCACATTTATTATCCAATTTTGCTGAAATTCGGAACAGTGAGTTGCCTTATGCCCTTCGACATCCTTCGTTAATTTGGTCCAGATCGGTCCAGATTTGGATATAGCTGCCATACAGACCTATCCTCCGATTAAGGGTCTTAGCCCCACAAAAGCCACATTTATTATCCGATTTTGCTGAAATTTGGGACAGTGAGTTGCCTTATGCCCTTCAACATCTTTCTTCAATTTGGCCCTGATCGGATCAGATTTGGATGTAGCTGCCATATAGACCGATCCCTCGATTTAAGGTTTTGGGCCAATAAAATACGTATTTATTATCCGATGTCGCCGAAATTTGGGACAGTGAGTTAAATTAATCCCCTTGACATACTTCTGCAATATGGCACAGATCGGTCCACATTTGGATATAGCTGCCATATAGACCGATCTCTCGGTTTTAGGTTATGGGGCCATAAAAAGCATATTTATTGTCCGATGTCGCCGAAATTTGGGACAGTGAGTTGTGTTAGGCCCTTCGACATTCTTCCGCAATTTCACTCAGATCGATCCAGATTTGGCTATAGCTGCCATATAGACCGATCTCTCAATTTAATGTTTTGGGCCCATAGAAGGCACATTTATTGTCCGATGTTGCAGAAAATTGGGACAGAGAGTTAAGTTAAGCCCCTTCATATATTTAACTGAAATTTGACACAGTGGCTTATGTTAGGCTTTTCGACATCCATGTCGTATCGGTCAGATCGGTTTATTTGTAGATATAGCTACTAAAAAGACCAATATTTTGTTATACACAATTTAACAATGACTTGTACTTATTAGTATTTCGTCCAAATCGGAACATATTTCGATATAACTGCTGTGGGACATAAGGTATGCAATTTTCACCGGATTTTGATGAACGGTGGTTTACATATATTCCCGAGGTGGTGTGTATCCAAAGTTCGGCCCGGCCGAACTTAAAGCCTTTTTACTTGTTATTTTTTTTTCTTTTCACCCTCATGCTTTTGCACCAGATGTCCTTAAAGTCAAATTTCAAAATTCTACCTCAATCAAACCGCCCAGTGCAAATTTCACTCGTTTCGTACCCACTAGTTCAATTCACAAAGAATGAACCAAATAGTACCCATTGCGGTATTAAACGTACTATATTTCCCACTTTCACTTCCTAAATTTCTTAACCATACCTTATTTAGACGCCCTTTAAAATGAGTACAAGAACATATTTGTAGCCCTTTCCGTTTGCGCTGGGCAAATATGTACGATATCGTACTTTTTTGTACTTTTTAGTACCTAAACGTACGAATATCACCAAATCCAATCTTATACCGTGCCTTTGACCCGAGACCAACATTCGTGCATAATTTCCTGATTCTAGCTTTAGTCGTTTGGGCTTTAGCCGTTTATATATATTGTAGATGGTTATAGGGGGCGTATGATGTTTGATTTATAAATTCAATATACAATAATACGTATACATTAGGTGGGGCTATGGTAAAACCGTACGCATCAATTTCAAGAAGATTGATTTAATTTTAATGTTATAATTATATAACCTTAACAAGCCTATAACTGTTTGTTACGGAGGTTTAAAAGTCACCAAAATGATTTGATGAATAAATTACTCTATTTTATATTAAGTGATTTTTTCCTCATATATAGGCGCTTAATAAACTTACCTAAAATTTTACGATTGATAAGCAAAACTCACCTGTAAAAATAAAGAAAAAATAAACAAATTATTCAAGAGAAGTTAAAACCTTTAAGACATTTTAAAAGAATTGCTTTAAACAAATAACCTAGCAAACGTTAGAGTTCGGCCGTGCCAAACTTTTGATACCCACCACCATGGATATATTCATCACCTTATTTAATTATAACTCGGCTATGGGGTTGCCTAAAAAGTAATTGTGGATTTTTTAAAAGAAAGTAAATGCATTTTTAATAAAACTTAGAATGAACTTTAATCATATATAATAACTGCCATTTTGTTCGATAACCTTTTGCCATCTTCCTGGCAAATTTAGTATTCCACGCTCATAGAACTTCTGGCCTTTATCTGCAACAAAACTGAACCAAGTGCGATTTTATAGCCTCATCATTGCCGAAAGTTTTACCATTTAAGGAGTTCTGCAAAGATCGAAATAAGTGGTAGTCTGATGGTGCAAGGTCAGGGCTATATGGGGGATGCATCAAAAGTTCCCAGCCAAGCTCACTCAGTTTTTGGCGAGTGACCAAAAACTGAGTGCGGTCTAGCGTTGTCCTGGTGGAATATGACACCTTTACGATTGACCAATTCTGGTCGCTTCTCCTTGATGGCTGTATTCAATTTGTCCAATTGTTGACAGTAAACATCCGAATTAGTCGTTTGGTTCCTTGGAAGCAGCTCAAAATATACCACACCCTTACAATCCCACCAAACAGACAGCATAACCTTCTTTTGGTGGATATCAGCCTTTGAAGTGGTTTGAGCTGGTTCACCATGCCTGGACCATAATCGTTTTCGACTAACGTTGTTGTAAACAATCCATTTTTCATCTCCAGTTATGATTCGTTTTAAAAACGGATCGAATTCATTGCGTTTAAGGTGCATATCACAAGCGTTGATTCGGTTTGTCAAATGAATTTCTTTCAATACATGTGGTACCCAAATATCAAGCCTTTTTCACCAGCCCAAGACTTTTTATGTGATAATGAACGGTTGATTTTGGTATATTTAACTTCTCTCCTATCTCACACTTAGTTACATGATGATCCAATTCGATTAATGCTTAAAATTTGCTTAAAATTTGTCAACGCCGACTATATGAAAAATCCGCAATTACTTTTTGGGCAATATATATATACTGATAAGTTTGAAAGACGAATTATATCAGACTATATCTTCATGCAGCTCTGCTAGCTCCGATATGTCGATTTAAGACCTAAAGCTCATAACAGACGCATTTATTATACGATTTCGCTGAAATTTTTAACAGTGAGTTGTGTTATGGACCGATATGGCAAAATGCCTCATGCAAAATTTGAGCCAAATCAGAAAAAAATTGCGTCCTTTGCATGCTTAAGAAGTCAAGATACGAGATCGGTTTATAAGATAGCTATTTAAAAATATGGCTCGATATGGCCCATTTACAATCCCAATTGGTCTACACTAATAAGAAGTATTTGTGCAAAATTTCAAACGCCTAGCTTTACTCCTTCGAAAGTTAGCGTGCTTTCCACAGACAGACAGACACAGACGGATTTATGGACGGACACGGCAAAATCGACCAAGAATGTCAAGACGATGAAGAATGTATATACATTGTTGCGGCTCAGATCAATATTTCTGTGTGCTACACGCGGAATGACGAAATTCGTGGAGCCCCATGCAGTGGTGGAGGCAGTTCTTGGGTGCGTATGATGGTTATCTGTCAATCATACTACGTATACGGACCCTATTACCAATATATTGGGAATAAATGTGCATTTAACTTTAGATAAAAAATCCTCACGTTATCAAAATCCATAAATTCTGGGAAAAAAACTAACTTATTTAAAAGAATGTTCTACTGAAATGGCAAAAAAACCAGTTTATAATTCCTTTTTAAGGCTACCCAACAACCACATGTTGTTGCTTAAAATATAAAAGCTTTTATCTGTGAATATAAAATGAAAACAAAAGCAGAAAAAGAACTTTCCGCGAAAAAGGGTATAATAACCACAATCATACAGTGGGTGTTTGGTTAGTCTGCAGCCGTCAACACCTACCAATCCTAGGATGTGAGAGAAGGAGATATGGCATAAAAGCCTTGATACTATGCTGCCTTACTTTTGCATTTTGATTTAAGCTTCACAAGCAGCTATTCAACAGCCATAGAAACCCTTCTTGATAGCAGCGGCCCAAGAGATGGATAGATAGATAGATGGATGGATGGTTGGTTGGTGTAAAAAAGTGAAAGATTGTAATAAATTCGTTATTTAACCAAGCGTTGCAAACTGTAGTTCCTATGGTTTTTCTTTTACTTTAGTTTTCTTTTTTAGATTTTTTAAAACACCACAAACCACAATGTGGGTCATAGCCAGCGATATAGCTGAAGCAGCCGTTGTCTGGCTTTGAGTACAACAACAATGTTAAACTTGAAGAGCACACCAGGCCACCCCCATAATTTTAGCCACAGACATTCATTGGCGGTTTGGCTTTGAAAATGACACAGCATGGCGATACTGATGCCGTGTTTTTGCCTGTGCCGCCACCACAACCACAGGAATTGGGTCCAACAAACAACAGCAGCAAGGGTAATGAAAAACCAAAACAAAACAAATATGGTCAAACAACAACCATAGCCACAATAACACTTACACTTAAACACACACATACACACACACACAAAGAACTTACATGACTTACAGTGTAAAATTGCAAACAGTTACAAAAAGTGCAGCTGAACTTTAGAGAAAAAAACATCATGGTGGAAACTTTGGTTATCAAACATCCATTTGCACTTTCAATGAGCCCGCAACGCCATTGTGAGTGCTGCGAAGCAATTTAGTTGCCGTTTCTGCAGCTGCTGTTGGCCATACCCTGGTTTTCCGTTGTTGTTCTTCCTTTGTCAGTTTTTTTTTTCTTTTCTGCTTAAGGAAAAACCAATGTCGTTCAATGTTCCTATTTATTGTGCCATGTTTTTACTCCGATGTGCCATAGCCCTCTTTTTTTCTTTTCTATTTGTCTTGCTACGCTTTTGCTTTTGTATTTTATGACGTTTTATCCTTTAGCCAGTTCAAAGCACCAGAGAGAGAGTCAGGGTGAAAAGTGGAAACAATGCAAAAATGTCCCCATGCTACACTTATGGAGACGCACTTACCTCTACATACACAACGTACACAAAGAAACAAAAGATAGGAAATGCGTGCCCAAGCAGTCGTTTACTTTAAATCACAGGCATTGTTTGATTGGTGTGGTTGGTTGAATGGGGTATAAGCAACGTTGTGAGTATGTGGGAGCATAAAAGGATAACAGAGCTTTGCAGTTGGGCAGACATACAGCAGAAGGCCTTTATAGGGAAATGAATAAGGGTTTGGTAAAAATAAGTTAGATAAATTTTAAAAATTTTTGTAAACAATAAAATTTAGGGAAAAAATTAAAAAAAAAAAATTAAATTTTCACGTTTTGCGCTATGTTTATTCGATATTGAAATAATTCATACAATCGGATATTGTGCGGCTGCAGAATGTAGGGTTCTCTGTTTCCATAACAAATAGAAAAACAAAAACCCCTTTTTTCAAAGGTAGGCAGAATATGTGTTTGCTGCTGTTCTTAGACCGCCATTTCGATTGGCAGCACACCAAACTCATCGGTAGGATTTGTCAAAAAGGTATGTCTTCTAGGCTGAAACTATGCTCTCAAGAGTATTTACTTTCATTAAAAATTTTAACTAATCATAAATTTAAAGGTTATGGTATCCAAAATTAAAAAAGCAATTAAAAGCATGCTAAGTTTGGCCGGGCCGAATCTTCTAATCCCCTTCACCATGGATCACACTTGTCGAGTTTATTTTCCGGTATCTCTTTTAAGGCAAACAAAGAAAAAGATTGCTATGCTACTGGAGCTATATCCAGTTATGGTCCGATTCAAACCATAATTGAATTGAATGTTTCAGCCAATTCGGATAAAAATTGCGTCCTTTAGAGACTCAAGAAGAAAAAAGAAGGGGGGTCGGTTGTTATTTAAAACGTTTGTTGAAGATCATGGGAGAAGCCGTTGTGCAAAATTTGTTTAAATGACAACTATATGAAGTTATAAACCGATTTGAAGCATATTTTGCACAAATGTTAGAAGTCGTGCAAAATTTCAGCCAAATCGGATAAGAATTGCGCCCACTAGTGGCTCAAGAAGTCAAGATTAAAAATCGGTTTATATGGCAGCTGTATCAGGATCGCAACACTTCGAAATATTGATCTACGATCCCTTAAAGTATATATACTCTGGATCGTCTCTCTGAGTCGATCGACATTCTGAGTCAATCAAGACATGTCCTTAGCCTTAGTTTTCACCTGATTTGGCTGAAATTAGCAACAAGAATTTGTATTATGAATTTCAACATCCACGCCAAGTATGATCCGAATCGCTACTTTAACAGATTTGCGGATTTGAATTCTTTAACCCTTAGAAGCCTTAATTATACCCACCACCGAAGGATGGGGGTATATTCATTTTGTCATTCCGTTTGCAACACATCGAAATATCCATTTCCGACCCTATAAAGTATATATATTTTTGATCAGCGTAAAAATCTAAGACGATCTAGACATGTCCGTCCGTCTGTCTGTTGAAATCACGCTACAGTCTTTAAAAATTGAGATATTGAGCTGAAATTTTGCACAGATTCTTTTTTTCTCCATAAGCAGGTTAACTTCGAAGATGGGCTAAATCGGACTATATCTTGATATAGCCCCCATATAGACCGATCCGCCGATTTAGGGTCTTAGGCCCATAAAAGCCACATTTATTATCCGATTTTGATGAAATTTGGCACAGTGAGTTGTGTTAGGCCCTTCAACATTCTTCGTCAATTTGGCTCAGATGGGTTTAGATTTGGATATAGCTGCCATATAGACCGATCCTCCGATTTAGGGTCATAGGCCCATAAAAGCCACATTTATTATCCGACCTTCGACATCCTTCGTTAATTTGGCTCAAATCGGTCCAGATTTGGATATAGCTGCCATATAGACCGATCTCTCGGTTGAACAATGACTTGGACTTCTAAGCAGTTGGTCTAAATCGGATGATATCTATAGAGCTGCTATGGGGCATAAGGTATGCATTTTTCACTGGATTTTGACGAAATGTGATTCACATATATACCCGAGGTGGTGGGTATCCAAAGTTCGGCCCGGCCGAACTTAACGCCTTTCTACTTGTTTATCCATAAGCAGGTTAAGTTCGAAGATGGGCTATATCGGACTATATCTTGATATAGCCCCCATATAGACCGATCTGCCGATTTAGGGTCTAAGGTCCATAAAAGCCACATTTATTATCCGATTTTGCTGAAATTTGGGACAGTGAGTTGTGCTACGCCCTTCGACATCCTTCGTCAATTTGGCTCAGATCGGTCCAGATTTGGATATAGCTGCCATATAGACCGATCCTCCGATTTAGGGTCTAAGGCCCATAAAAGCCACATTTATTATCCGATTTCGCTGAAATTTGGTACAGGGATTTGTGTTAGGCCCTTCGACTTCCTTCGTTAATTTGGACCAGATTGGTAAAGATTTGGATATAGCTGCCATATAGACCGATCCTCCGATTTAGGGTCTTAGGCCCATAAAAGCCACATTTATTATCCCATTTTGCTGAAGTTTGGGACAGTGAGTTGTCTTAGGCCCTTCGACATCTGTCTTCAATTTGGCCCAGATCGGTCCAGATTTGGATATAGCTGCCATATAGACCGATCCTCCGATTTAGGGTCTTAGGCCCACAAAAGCCACATTTATTATCCGATTTTGCTGAAGTTTGGGACAGTGAGTTGTCTTAGGCCCTTCGACATCTGTCTTCAATTTGGCCCAGATCGGTTCAGATTTGGATATAGCTGCCATATAGACCGATTTCCTGATTTAGGGTTTTGGGCCCATAAAATGCTCATTTATTGTCCGATGTCGCTGAAATTCGGGACGGTGAGTTAAATTAAGCCCCTTGACATACTTCTGCAATATCGCACAGATCGGTCCAGATTTGAATATAGCTGCCATATAGACTGATCTCTGGATTTAATGTTTTGGGGTCCGATGTCGCTGAAATTTGAGACAGTGAGTTTGGTTATGCTCTTCGACGTGCTTCTTCAATTTTGCCCAGATCGGTGTAGATTTGAATATAGCTGCCATATAGACCGATCTCTCGATTTAAGGTTTTGGGCCCATAAAAGAGGCATTTATTGTCCGATTTCGCTTAAATTTGGGACAGTGCTTTTAGTTAGGCTCTTCGACATTTTTATGCAACTTGGCCCAAATCGGTCCAGACTTGGATATAGCTGCCATGTAGACCGATATCACGATTTAAAGTCTTGGCCCCATAAAATTCGCATTTATAATCCGATATCACTGAAATTTGACAAAGTCTTATGTTAGGCTTTTCGACATCCGTGTCGTATGTGGTTCAGGTCGGTTTATTTTTACATATATCTACTGTACTTATTAGTATTTGGCCAAATCGAAACATATTTTAATATAACTGATATGGGACATAAGTTATGAATTTTTCACCGAATTTTGATGAAAGGCGGTTTAGATATATACCCGAGGTGGTGGGTATCCAAAGTTCGGCCCGGCCGAACTTAATGCCTTTTTACTTGTTTTCACCTGATTTTGGCTGAAATTTGGAACAAAAATGTGTGTTATGATTTTCAACATCCAGGCCGAGTATGATCCGAATCGCTTTAAATATACCCCCCATATAAACCGATCCCCGGAATCGATTTCTTCAACTCTCAGAAGCCTATATTTTCACCTGATTTGGCTGAAATTTGGCCCGAAAACATATCTTATGACTTACAACATCAGTGCCAAGTTTTATCCGAATCGGTCAATATGGTGATATGGTGGGTCTGGCACACAGACACTTTCCCCCGAAAATATTGGGTTGCCCAAAAAGTAATTGCGGATTTTTTAAAAGAAAGTAAATG
Source organism: Stomoxys calcitrans (assembly GCF_963082655.1). Classification (NCBI taxonomy): domain Eukaryota; kingdom Metazoa; phylum Arthropoda; class Insecta; order Diptera; family Muscidae; genus Stomoxys; species Stomoxys calcitrans. The sequence continues at coordinate 35,900,071 of NC_081552.1, forward strand.
CATTTTTAATAAAACTTAGAATAAACTTTAATCAAATATACTTTTTTTACACTTTTTTTTCTAAAGCAAGCTAAAAGTAACAGATGATAACTGACAGAAGAAAGAATGCAATTACAGAGTCACAAGCTGTGAAAAAATTTGTCAACGCCGACTATATAAAAAATCCGCAATTACTTTTTGGGCAACCCAATAGCTATCAAATTCGTTCTTTACTCCCAAAAACCTTTCATTTGAGCCCCATATTGATATGTTCGGGAAATAAGTGCTTTGGGGTTTACCCACAAATACTTGGCCCCAAAACTAGGACACCAGTTTTGGGGCCAAGTATTTGTGGGTAACAACTCTCAGTCTCATATTGTCATGATGGATCAAATATCCTATTTGAGGTGTTTTAAGGAGGTTAAGCGCCACCTAAACACTCTAACTAAAAATTTTAATTTTTTTTCCTAATCTACTCCGAAATTGTTTTCATTTAAGTCCCATGTAGCCATGGTTGGCGAATATGGTCATTTGACGGTTTTTGGGGGTGGGAACACCGCCCACTACATGGAATTTTTTTTTTTGCCATTTTTATGATCTACTCCCTTTCATTTGAGTCACATATTGACATGAGTGCCCATATATGTCAGTTTGGGAGAGTTTTGGGGTTGGGGCGGCCCGCTGAGTACTTAGACTCAAATTTCAATATAGTATTCGTATTCGAATTCTTCTCTCCAATATCTTTCATCTGAGACCCATATTGTTCCGATCGGTCCACCTTTGATTTTGGGTGGTATTTTTCGGGGTAACGGAGAAGGATGCGCCCCCTTCCGATATCGAAAATTATATAGCCAATGTTTTCTTCGAAGCCAACCTTCACAATCTGTGAAAATTTCATGACTATTGGTTCTGCTGTTTTTGATTGGCTAAAATGCCCATTTGGGCGTTTTTGTGGGAGATGGGTGACCTCCTATACTTTGACCCGATTTTGTATGCCAGATTCGTAATCTACTTCCGAATACCTTTTATTTGAGGCCCATATTGATAGCAACGTTCAATTTTTAATGCCATTTTTTTTATTTTGGGTGGTGGATGGGGATGGTGATGGGGTAACGGCGAGGGTTCGCCCCCTATAGATATCATTGACATTTAGTCCTTAGAAAAATTTTAATTAAAATGTTGTCCTTAGAAAAAAAATTCTTTAAAGTGTTTTCTTTAAATAGAAAAAAATTATTTTGTTATTGGAATTGTATCCAGATTAGACCAATGGGTTTTGTTTTTCATGTATTTAGAATAGAAAAGCAAAATAAAACGACTTAAAAAAAGTTTAGGCAAAATGTGGTGTCGCAAATTTTTGTTTTTTTGTTATAATGGGAATATGCTTTGCACATAGGTTGTTATTTATGTGTTATTTCGGCTTTAAAATCAGCTTTCGCATTTCTTCGAGGTGGTTCTCAAACCGGTCTTGACACCCATTTCATCGCTTGTGTCCAAGCTGCAATCATGGTTCTTTCGTCTTAGGACGTCTTCGCTGCAACTTCCTACTGCGGTCCAATTGTCAATACTTCTGATCATTTGGTCGACAACATTTTCTGCAGTTATTATCCCTATCTGGTCTTCTAGGGACGCACGTGGTTCCTCCCATCGTGTGCAGTGGAAGAAAGTGTAATCAGTGTCATTCACGTATCTTCATCTTTGTATTCCTAAACTATCCCTGTCAGGACAGCAATTGCGTTATATAATAGCTTACATCCCCATACTTCCTATACACAAATTTCTTGATATTTGCGATCAGTTTCGCTGATTCTCCCTTTTGCTTCCTTCTCCCACCATATCTGCCACTTTCTAGCAGTCTCTTCTCTTATTTCATTTCTGGCTCACTCTCGCCTTGAAAACTGCAGGGCGTTTCTCGGCTTGGAGGTCTAGCGGTGCCATTCCTGCTATTATCTGCAAAATGCATTGGGCAGGCAAAAATAAATTAAATTGAAAAATAATTTCGAAGTAGGCCTAAAATTGTGCAAAAGTTTGTCCTTAGAGAATTTTTCGATGAAATTTTAAAATTTAGTCTTAAAAAGAAACTTTATCTTTAGGAAAAAAAATATATGAAATTTCGCCTTTAGAAAAAATTTAAATTTTTCTTTAAAAAAGTAATTTCCAGGGAGTATGGCCCTGCCTGAAGTTAAGTCGTTAGAGAACGTTTGTTGAATTTTTGTTTTTATAAAAAATTTCTCTATTCTATTCTATTCTATTTTATTACAAATTTCTCCTTATCATTATTTTTGTCCTTTTGAGGCTGCCCTGGCCTAAGCTAAATTTTGTCTTTACAGAATATCATAAATATGAATTTTTGTCATTTAAGAATGTTTTACTTAAATTTTGTGCTTAGAATAAATTTAGTTAAAATTTTTTTCTTCAGACAAAATAATTTTGGTAGGGGCTTGAGCCCAAGGGCTCTTCCTGGCTACATCCCTGGTGGAGCGAATATAAGATTCGGCCCGGCTGATCTAAACGTACTTTTACTTGTTAAGTTCAGATATATGCTTTGTCGGACAATGCCTTTTTATAGCACCCGTATAGACCTATCTTTTCGATTTTAAGTCCAAGGCCCAAAGATGCAACCTTTATTGTGCCTTTTAAGCGATTTCGCTTACATTTTTAACAATGAGATTTATAAAGACCATCGACTTCCATACCTGATATGATTCAGATCGATCTGTGTTTTTCTATAGCTGCCATTCAGAGCGATCTCGCGATTTACTGGCTTAAATACATATAAGGCCAATTTATTGGCCGATTTCGCTGAAATTTACAAAAATGACGTGTATTATTGGTTGCCCAAAAAGTAATTGCGGATTTTTCATATATTCGGCGTTGACAAATTTTTTCAACGGCTTGTGACTCTGTAATTGCATTCTTTCTTCTGTCAGTTATCAGCTGTTACTTTTAGCTTGCTTTAGAAAAAAAAAGTAAAAAAAAGTATATTTGATTAAGTTTTATTAAAAATGCATTTACTTTCTTTTAAAAAATCCGCAATTACTTTTTGGGCAACCCAATAGATCCCTTGACATCCCCGCAAATTACAGTCAAGATCGGGCGTTGTTGCGCCTGTCATGGGCCTAAGACCTTAAATTGCCCTTTTATAGGTTTCAGACCTTTTATTGGCAGATCAGTCTATATGGAAGCTATAGGGGGCCTAGTTCAAGGCCCCATCTTTTTTAAAACCCGCACAATTTAACCACATATCGTTTTAGATTGTATTGCACAAGGCTTTGTTTTTTGCTGGTTGATATGTGTGTTTGTGTTTGTGTCTGTGAATGTTTTGTTCTTAACATCCTCTATTATCAGACACTTTAGGTCATTAATGCATTTATCCTTGCTCGTTGCATGTATTGAAGAAACTTGTGTTCCGTCCTATCTTTGAGTGTACATCACTGGACTAGGCAGGGTGTGTACGTGTGCCGCTTGTATATGCCATATATGTATGTGTTTAACTTCTAAGGTTGCATGCAAGTATGCTTATCTAAAATTTTCGAAGGATGTTTGGCTAAGAAAATGTGTGAGTTTAGCACAAGTGGTTGATTGTGTGGGTGTTTATGGCAATGTGTCTCAATGTGTCACATCTGTGTTATTTGAACGCGAACACAGTGTTTAAAAATAACTTATACGGAGACAATTGCAAAAACAATTTCGAGGAATAGGAAGTTCGAGTATAGTGAGCGGCAATGGAAGGTTAGGAGATGTTTGCTGGAAAATGGGGTTAAAGTTGCGATTTTTGCAGAAGTATGGAAAATGAAAATTTTCAAAAAAAAAACACAAAATATTCCCTAAAAAATCACTTCGCTTTGTGAAAAAAGAAATAAAAAAAAAAATCGTTTCAAAATTTCGTTTAACAAATTTACTAAAATATCAAATTTGTATTTCTATGTACAATTTTGATATATTGGGTTGCCCAAAAAGTAATTGCGGATTTTTTTGAAAGAAAGTAAATGCATTTTTAATAAAACTTAGAATGAACTTTAATCAAATATACCTTTTTTACACTTTTTTTCTAAAGCAAGCTAAAAGTAACAGCTGATAACTGACAGAAGAAAGAATGCAATTACAGAGTCACAAGCTGTGAAAAAATTTGTCAACGCCGACTATATGAAAAATCCGCAATTACTTTTTGGGCAACCCAATAATTTTAGCACTGACTTTTCTTTTCATCCAACCGTCAAAACGCAATATAAACAAGTAACAAGTAAAAAGGCGTTAAGTTCGGCCGGGCCGAATTTTGGATACCCACCACCTCGGGTATATATATGTAAACCACCTTTCATCAAAATTAGGGGAAAATTTCATACCTTATACTCATATACCTCATACCGATCTGAACTATATACGACACGCATGTCGAAAAGCCAAACATAAGTCGCTGTGTCAAATTTCAGTGAAATCGGATTATAAATGCGCCTTTTATGGGGCCAAGACTTTAAATCCAGATATCGGTCTACATGGCAGCTATATCCAAATCTGGACCGATTTAGGTCAAGTTGCATAAACATGTCGAAAAGCCTAACACAATGCACTGTCCCAATTTTCGGCGAAATCGGACAATAAATGCCTCTTTTATGGAACCTAAACCTTAAATCGAGAGATCGGTCTATATGGCAGCTATATGCAAATCTGGACCGATCGGGGCAAAATTGAAGAAGGACGTCGAAGAGCCTAACCAAACTCACTGTCTCAAATTTCAGCGACATCGGACAATAAATGCGTCTTTTATGCCCCCAAAACCTAAAACTTAGATATCGGTCTATATGGCAGCTATATCCAAATCTGGACCGATTTGTGCGATATTGCAGAAGTATGTCAAGGGGCTTAACTTAACTCACTGTTCCAAATTTCGGCGATATCGGACAATAAATGAGCATTTTATGGGCCCAAAACCATAAATCAAGAAATCGGTCTATATGGCAGCTTTATCCAAATCTGGACCGATCTGTGCGATATTGCAGAAGATATCAAGGGGCTTAGCTTAACTCACTGTTCCAAATTTCGGCGACATCGGACAATAAATGAGCATTTTATGGACCCAAAACCATAAATCAAGAAATCGGTCTATATGGCAGCTATATCTAAATCTGAACCGATCTGGATCAAATTGAAGAAATATGTCAAAGTGCCTAAGAAAACTCACTGACCCAAATTTCAGCAAAATCGGATAATAAATGTGGCTTTTATGGGCCTTAAACCCTAAATCGGAGGATCGGTCTATATGGCAGCTATATCCAAATCTGGACCGATCTGAGCCAAATTAACAAAGGATGTCGACGGGCCTTACACAATTCACTGTCCCGAATTTCATCAAAATCGGATAATAAATGTGGATTTTGTGGGCCAATGACCCTTAACCGGAGGATCGGTCTATATGGCAGCTTTATCCAAATCTGAACTGATCTGGGCCAATTTAACGAAGGAAGCCGAAGGGCCTAAGACAACTCACTGCCCCAAATTTCAACAAAATCGGATAATAAATGTGGCTTTTATGGGCCTAAGACCCTAAATCGGCGGATCGGTCTATATATGGGGGCTATATCAAGATATAGTCCGATATAGCCCATCTTCGAACTTAACCTGCTTATGGACAAAGAAAGAATCTGTGCAAAATTTCAGCTCAATATCTCTATTTTTAAAGACTGTAGCGTGATTTCAACAGACAGACGGACAGACGGACGGACATGTCTAGATCGTCTTAGATTTTTACGCTGATCAAGAATATATATACTTTATAGGGTCGGAAATGGATATTTCGATGTGTTACAAACGGAATGACAAAATGAATATACCCCCATCCTTCGGTGGTGGGTATAAAAAGGCATTAAGTTTGGCCGGGCCGAACTTTGGATACCCCATAAATCTGTTTTTTATTAAAAAATAAAGCTTTTATAGGCTTCAGACCCTTTATCGGGAAATTGGTCTATATGGCAGCTATATTGAAATATAGTCCGATCAAAACCACATTTGTGTCCGATGTAGGGAGGCGAAATCGGATACAAAAATAAAGCTTTCATGGGCTTCAGACCCTACATCCGGAGATCGGTCTATATGGCAGCTATATCCAAATATAGTCCGATCTAAATCATGTTTAGGTCAGATGTCGGGAGGTTTAAAATAACCCACTTTTTCAAATTTCAGCGAAATTGGGTAATAAACATTGTTTTATGGACTTCAGACCCCTTACCGGCAGATCGGTGTATATGGCAGCTGTATGAAATATAGTTCGAAGTGAAACATATTTGGCTCAGATGTCGGGAGGCCCAAAACTATTCACTTTTTCAAATTTAAGCGAAATCGGTTAAAAATAAAGCTTTTATAGGCTTCAGACCCTACATCCGGAGATCGGCCTATATGGCAGCTATATCGAAATATAGTCCGATCAAAACCATGTTTAGGTCGAATTTTGGGAGGCCTACAACCATTCACTGTTTCAAATTTCAGCGAAATCGGTTGAAACATATAGCTTTTATGGGCAGCTATATCCATGTTTGTGTCCTATGTTGGAAGCCTCAAAACACCTGAAAGTTTCAAATTTCATCGAAATCGGGTAATAATCGGTAGATCGGTCTATATGGCAGCTATATCCAAATATGGTCCAATTTGGCCCGTTCAAGAACTTAACCAGCGTGCATCAAAAAGACATATCTGTGGCAAATTTCTATATTTAAATTTTTGAAAGCTGTAGAGTGATTACAACAGACGGACGGACAGACAGATAGACACACCGACATCGTTAATTCGTCTTAGAATTTTACGACAATCCAAAAAACATGAACTTTGTACAGTTGGAAATTGATATTTCGATGTGTTGCAAACGGAATGACTAAATGAGGTGAGTATAAAAATGGTGACGATGAAAATATCAACATATTCCGTAGAAGTAGTTCTGAGTTAGGTTGCGGCTCTGGTTATCTCCATGTCATTTGATAGCGTCTGGCAAAAACTTGTCGCATTTGGTGTCGGTAATGGCTTCGTTCGATTAATGTCGAGCTTTCTCAGAGATCACACTATTCAAGTCGTTATAGATAAATTGACCGCAGGTTTACCCCAGGGCTATGTTCTTTCTTCTTCTCTTTTTCTTTTTCTTTCATCAACGATCTGTTGAGTCAGACATCGAATCCGATCTACTCATTTTCGGATGGCAGTAATCTCTGTCATACTTACTCATTCGACCATGGGCCGAGTCTTCGAGAGATTGAGGACAAGAGGCGTGTTATGGATGATACACTCTGCCCGGATTTGCTGGTCATTTCTGAGTGGGGTCGAATGAATTGAGTAGATTTTAATGCACGGAAGACTCAGTGCTGCTTGTTGTTACACAAGCGATTCGCTGACCCATTACGATCATCTTTGTCTATTAATGGTATAGATGTTGAGCAATCAGAAGCTCTTGATGTTCTGGGCATGAAAATACAGTCAGAAGTGTCGAAAGAAGCATTCAAGTCTTCGGGCTTCCTTAAACGGTGTAAGAATTACTTCACTCCGTCTGATCTTCCCATCATCTCCACCACTTTTATAAGGGCGTAAATGGAGTACAACTCACATGTATGGGCTGGAGCTTCAAAATCATCTCTGGAGCTACTGGACCGTCTACAGAGGAGAGCGATGGCGTTGATTGGGCACAGAAGGGTATCCAACTCTGATTGCCCCCCCCTTGAACATTGTCGCAATGTGGGTTGTTTGGCGCTGTTCTATCGGTACATTCATGTTGTGTTCGTCTGATATTCGTCTTGTTATTCCTGATGTGAGGATGTTTGTCAGGGACACTAGACATTCCAGGAACTAACACCCCTTTGGAATTGATTGGCCAGTGGATTGCACAATGCATTATAGAGAGAATTCTTATTTCGCCTAAACCGTTCGACCTCCGGTTAATATTTTCCCCACTTAGACATCCAGAGATTTAAAACTAATGTCAATAAACACTACATCCTTTTCCCCCCTCCAATTTTTCATTGGGGACATCGTGTTGGTTGATTGAAAAAAACTCGTCCTAGATGTTCTATAGTCTCTTCTTCCTCGACATCGTCACAGTTTCTCTAACAGCCGTTACTTACAACCTTCATGGCGGACACAATAAATGAGACGTCTGTTCTAGCCAGCAAAGAGGTAGACCTTTTCAAGTCTAGATTGAGCCACATAATTTTGAAGTGTTCACAACCCACACTCTGCCATCATCTGTCATTCGGTGCCCTTTGAGCTTGGTTCTGAAGACTTAGCTTACATGTCGCTAGAGGCATACCCACAGATTCAAACTCCCCTGCAATGTAGGTAGTCTCTAGTCTCGCCAGTTCGTTTGCTCCTCAATTCCCTGAGATATCTCTGTGGCCCAGCAACCAGAAATATTTTAAACTGTTCAGCCATGTCGTTGAGAGTGCTTCGATAGTCGAGGACAGTTTTTGAATTCGGAAATTTATTATCTGCCTGGCTGTCTGATAAGACAGTTATGACAATATATCTTAGCCATTCCACCAAATCTTTTAATTGCGAATATCTCCGCTTGGTCGGAAAACCTTCTCGATATGATCAGTTCTAGCCTTGGAGTGAACTCTAACCCCAAGGCCCATCTGGTCGTCTAGTTTGGAACCATCCGTATAGATGACTATGCCACTTCTATTATCAAGGATATCGTAGTTCCAATCGGTTTTATGGGAATAGTTCTACAGCACTTTTTATCAGGCTCATGTAAACCGCAATGCCTGGAATATCGGGCATTGTATCAAGGATAACATAGTGCCCATAGCCGCCGCATGATCATAGAGAAAGTTCCCTTTGGTGGTCGCTGCAATTAGTCTAGCCACAATGTTTTCCTGCTTTTGCAATGAAAATTACCTTTGAGTCCCTTCAACCCACCGGTATGTACGACATGGTGATACCAGCAGAGTATACCTCCCTAGGCCACTATATGGGTATAGCTTGTAATTCAACCAGTGAAACTTTTAATCGTCCAAAGGATTTTCGACGCAGACACAACATGCCCAAAAACCTCTGACTAATGCATATTGGTGACGTTGTGCGTTGGAGAGTTGTGCGTTGGAGAGTTGTGCGTTGGAGAGTTGTGCATTGGAGAGTTGTGCGTTGGAGAGTTGTGCGTTGGAGAGTTGTGCGTTGGAGAGTTGTGCGTTGGAGAGTTTTCCGGGAAATGTGTAACAATGAGTAGTTCTAGTGTTTCCTCACTGGACATTGTCCATACATTCTCTGACTTCTTAATGTATCCTACTGTAATAAGTTTCGACTATAGGATCTTCCTCAGCCTAGGGGCCTTAGATATATCCTCCATGGAGCTGCAATATTCCACCCAGAATTAGTTTTGAGCCTTTTTAAGCTCAATCTTGTATTTTCCTCGCCCTGCCGTAAAGACAAAACAAGTCCTGTGATACCATTGTGGCTTTCGCCCTGGTGAAGAATTTTCTGCAATCCTTCCTTAGACCAAACTGATTTGGGTTTCACCATGACTGTCTTGGGTTGACTCTAGGACATGCTGTCATAAGTGAGTCATTCAGGACCTTCGTGACCATTATGTCTATATTCTCCGCAGTTTCCACTTTCTTTCCAGGTCTAGAGTTGATAGTCGTGCAGTCACTGTATTTTATAACCCCAGAGAATATTTCACTATAATTTTAATTTTGTCATAGTGTGGGGTTATCCCGTTTGAGTGTCTTCCTCTCCAGTACATCCTTTGTTTATTATTATTATTACTTTCCAGTTGTTATCGTAGTTAATGAGTCAGGATGTTTGGTTTAACATCTGCATATGCGACACGATTGTGTACACTGTACGAACGTGCACACATGTGCTTAAATAATTTCGATTAATTGTAAGGACAGCAAGATTGTGCATCAGGCAGATAAGTGAATACGAATGATGATGTGGTTATTGTTATATAAGCATGCATAAATATCAGTTAAAAGCTTAAGATGCACTCATACAAGAATATCAAATGCATGCATAGCCTAAGTACATGTCACAATAAAGCTGAAGTGAAGGCATCTTAATGGCATACTCGAATTTGCTTTGAAATTTCTGTACACTATTGCCGTCTATTAAATGCAAATGCAAATTTGCCCATGAACATTCCATTAAGGAAGAGGGGCAAACTTCTCACAAATCACTGAGTGCTGTCCGATTCAATTTTAAGCTCAATAAAAAGGGACCTCCTCTTTATAGCCGAGTCCGAATGGCGTGCTGCAGAGCGACACCTCTTTGAAGAGAAGTTCTTACATGGCAAGGTACCTCACAAATGTCGGTAGCAATGCTGAAAAATTGTCTGAGGTTCCTGCCAGGATTCGAACCTTGGCGTTTAGCGTCATAGGCGGACATGCTGCAGAGCGACACCTCTTTGAAGAGAAGTTCTTACATGAGGTACCTTGGTACCTCACAAATGTCGGTAGCAATGCTGAAAAATTGTCTGAGGTTCCTGCCAGGATTCGAACCTTGGCGTTTAGCGTCATAGGCGGACATGCAAACCTCTGTGCTACGATGGCCTTCGCTGTCTATTAAATAGTTACAGATTTTCTGCCAAAAATTTATTCTATAACAAACTAGCTGGACAGGGCCCGCTTCGCTGCGCCTTCTTTAACGCTCTTATATCCATTTAGGGTGGGAACACTTCGCCCTGAATGTGAATTCGTGCTACTGTAGCCTATGTCCACCTATGAAGCTGAACGCCTGCCTTCGAATGCTGGCGGAACTTCGGATAAAATTTAAAGCAGTGGTTATCCCCTCTTAATGCTGGCGACATTTGCGGGGTACAATACCATGCATGGTCATGGAAAAACTTCTCCCCAAAGAGATGTCACACTGCGGCACACCTTACGGACTCGGCTATAAAAAAGGTCCGTTATCGTTAATAAACTCAACATGAATCGGAAAGCACTCAAAGATGTATGAAAAGATAATGTATTTGCCCCCGCTCGGTTCCTCGGAAAAATGTTACCCTACTCCCCAAATGTCTTTCTTTTGAGCCCCATATTACTGTATTGGTAAATATTTCGGGTTTAGGGGGTATTTCGGGGGTGGTCACTTGGCCATTAAAGTAAGTATAAGATTCGTGCTCTACTTTCAGAAAAATTTTGGGTGAGTCCCATAATGTCATGATCGGTAAATAAGTTGTGTTTGAAGGAGTGGGGTGGACCCCAGGGTCTTTGTCCCGAAAATGAATATAAATTTCCCGAAAATCAATAAATATCTACCCCAAATAGCTTTTATATTGGTTGCCCAAAAAGTAATTGCGGATTTTTTAAAAGAAAGTAAATGCATTTTCCATAAAACTTAGAATGAACTTTAATCAAATATACTTTTTTTAAACTTTTTTTCTAAAGCAAGCTAAAAGTAACAGCTGATAACTGACAGAAGAAAGAATGCAATTACAGAGTCACAAGCTGTGAAAAAATTTGTCAACGCCGACTATATGAAAAATCCGCAATTACTTTTTGGGCAACCCAATAATATTTTATTTTTTTTTTGCCTTTAGGGCCCTAAAAGGTAATTGCATTCTTTCTTCTGTCAGTTATCAGCTGTTACTTTTAGCTTGCTTTAGAAAAAAAGTGTAAAAAAGTATATTTGATTAAAGTTCATTCTAAGTTTTATTAAAAATGCATCATTAAATTTTAAAATTTTTGTTTGTTTCTCTTTCGAGACGAGCTCAATGACACACCAACCACTATGGGACGCGTTTCGTATTTGGTTAGAAGACGTTTCAACCACATTAGGTGTGATGGCTTCATGGGCCGTACGTTGGTATGTTGTATTTGAATCTTGAGCCCGTACAGGCCTATACAGGGAGCAATTCCTATCCAATTTGGCTAAAATTTTGCATGAGGTGTTCTATTATGACTTCCAACAACTCTACTAGGTATGGTTCAAATCGTTCGATAACCTGATATAGCTGCCATATAAACCGACCTTGGATCTTGACTTTTTAAGCCTCTAAAGGGCGTAATTCTTAACCGATTTGGATGAACGGCTTCTCCCATGACTCTCAACATACGTGTTGAATATGGTCTGCATCGGTCTTTAGCCTGATACAGTTCCCCTGTAAACCGATCTCCCTATTTTATTTCTTCAGCCCCGAAAAGGTGCAATTCTTAGTAGATTTGGGTGAATTTTTACACAAGGACTTCTACTAAGGTCTCCAATATTCAATTCAATTATGGCACGAAATGAAGCAGAACTTGATATAGCTCCAATACCATAGCAATCCTTTGTTTTGCCTAAAAAGAGATACCGGGAAAAAGAGCTCGACAATTGCGATCCATGGTGGGGGGTATATAAGATTCGGACCGGCCGAACTTAGCACGCTTTTACTTGCTTTAATTTTGTTTAGTAAATTGAGTCATATTTTCATTTATTTTAAAGGAAAATGTTGGCCCGGTGATCTATTCATTTTTCACACATCGCTGGTTTGGCTCTGAGACAAAGGCTTTAGATTTTGTTGAAAATCGCATTAGCATAAGTCCTAACCACACTCTATCTTTGTATACCAGCAAGCACAGAGAAACCAAACCCCATATACAAACACATTCTTAATATTGACTTATTTCGCAGACCTCAATCACGCACTTGGTCTACAGTAGAGCAGAAAATAAAATATTCAGCACAGACAGACACTCACTTTGGATGAGGCAAGAAAGGGTCCTTGGCAAGTCTGAAAAAGGATTCGAATTGCTTATATTATATGCACAAGTCTACATATGCGTATAGCAATGACTTTCAACTGTCAGCTATACAACAACAAACACTCAATTGGCAATTACTATCAAGAAAATTTGCAAATTTAACCAAATGCCATAAATTAGTCAAACTCTATAAATATGTACAAATAGATATGTGTGTGTGTGTGTGTGTGTTTAGAAGCGGTGTGAAAGCATATGGGACAAGGACAAACAAAAAGGGTTTTTGTCTATGCCTTAGGCCATCTACACATTCACAACCAACTATTTACATTGAGAAAATTGTGTGACATGCGAAAACATTCGCTGTTGTTTGTTATGGCGGGAATGTGCCGGTGCTTCCAAGGACAAGCCGCATGTGGGTCAAATGTTTGTCTGGCTGCAAACATACACTTTTACCACACACACACACACACTTACACAGCTATACTTACACACAATACTCTTGCCAGAGTTTTTATTATGGCGCATATAAGCATTTCTGGTTTAGAATCTTAATAGTGCCAAAGCACATCGAATTTTTTTTTTTTTTTTGGTAGGGGGGGGGGGATAGGGAGCGGGGCCCGAGTAGATTAAATTGTTGCAAAGCCCATAAACGCAAGAAATTTATTATGATTTAGTTTGGTTTTGAGTGTGTGTGTGGGTGGACGTCTGAGATGGTCCAAATATTTTTGGGAAAATATTGTGGTGCCAAAAGGATTAAAAAGGGACCACATTTAACCAGATGCTAAATAGACGATTTCTTATTATTTTTGTAAATGCTTTTTGAACCCACAAATATGTTTGGAAAATACTTAACAAAAATGATACAATATAAATTCTTTGAACCTTTAGATACACTCAAATATACATTTATTTTTTTAATTCAAAAATGAACTTAAAATAATAAGGAAGTGTAGAAGTGTAGAAGGTGATTTTTCGGAATGAAAAGAATATTTCGGGTCAAAAATCACATCACAAATCGACAGTGACAAAATTTGTTACAGAAAATGTCAGTGTAATTTTTTTTTAAACAAACATTAAATTCGGCCGGGCCGAACTTTGGATACCCACCCCCTTTCGTCACAATAAGGTGAAGATTAGATAACTTTTGCACCCCAAATCGGCACGGACATTGAGTGGTCTAATAAATATAAGTCACCGTTGATTTTTTTATTTCAAATTTCCACAAAATCGGGTAATAAATAAAGCTTTAATGAGCTGCAGACCCTTAACCGGCATATGGGTCTATATGACAGCTATATCTAAAGGCAGTACGATCTTTACCATATTTGAGTCGGATGGCGGGTGGCCTAAAACTACAATATTTACTGTTTCAAATTTCAGCGAAATCGGATAAAAAACATGTAAAAAGGCGTTAAGTTCGGCCGGGCCGAATTTTGGATACCCACTACCTCGGATATATATGTGAACCACCTTTCCTCAAAATCCGGCAGCTTTTCTTATGGCAGCTATATGCAAATCTTGATCGATCTAGACCAAATTGCGAAAATATTTCGGCAACATCGGACAATAAATGCGCTTTTTATGGCCCCAAAACCTAAAACCGAGAGATCGGTCTATATGTAGCTATATCCAAATCTGGACCGATTTGGACGTAGGATGTTGAAGGGCCTAAGACAACTCACTGTCCCGAATTTCAGCGATATCGGATAATAAATGTGGCTTTTATGGGGCTAAGACCCTGAATTGGAGAATCGGTCTATATGGCAGCTATATCCAAATCTGGCCCGATGTGAGCCATATTGACGGAGAATGTCGAAGGGCCTAAGACAACTCACTGTCCCAAATTTCAGCAAAATGGGGTATTAAATGTAGCTTTTATGGGCCTATGACCCTAAATCGGAGGATCGGTCTATATGGCAGCTACATCCAAATCTGGACCGATCTGAGCCAAATTGACGGAGGATGTCGAAGGGCCTAACACAACTCACTGCCGAACTGCCTAACACAACTCACTGCGAATTTCAGCAATATCGGATAATAAATGTGGCTTTTATGGGACTAAGACCCTAAATCGGAGGATCGGTCTATATGGCAGCTATATCCAAATCTGAACCGATCTGAGTTATATTGACGGAGAATTTCGAAGGGCCTTACACAACTCACTGTCCCAAATTTCAGCAAAATCGGGTATTAAATGTAGCTTTTATGGGCTTTACACCATAAATCGGAGGATCAGTCTATATGGCAGCTATATCCAAATCTGCACCGATCTGGGCGAAATTGACGGAGAATGTCGAAGGGCCTAACACAACTCACTGTCCCAAATTTCAGCAATATCGGATCATAAATGTGGCTTTTATGGGCCTAAGACCCTAAATCGAAGGATCGGTCTATATGGCAGCTATATCCAAATCTGAACCGATCTGAGTTATATTGACGGAGAATGTCGAAGGGCCTTACACAGCTTACTGTCCCAAATTTCAGCAAAATCGGGTAATAAATGTGGCTTTTATGGGACTAAGACCCTGAATTGGAGAATCGATCTATATGGCAGCTATATCCAAATCTGAAACGATCTGAGCCATATTGACGAAGAATGTCGAAGGGTCTTACACAACTCACTGTCCCAAATTTCAGCAAAATCTGGTAATAAATGTAGCTTTTATGGGCCTATGACCCTAAATCGGAGGATAGGTCTAATTGGCAGCCATATCCAAATCTGGACCGATCTGAGCCAAATTGACGAAGGATGTCGAAGGGTCTAACACAATTCACTGTCCCGAATTTCAGCAATATCGAATAATAAATGTGGATTTTATGGGCCTAAGACCTTAAATCGAAGGATCGGTCTATATGGCAGCTATATCCAAATCTGAAACGATCTAAGCCATATTGACGGAAGATGTCGAAGGGCCTAACACAGCTTACTGTCCCAAATTTCAGCAAAATCGGATAATAAATGTGGCTTTTATGGGCCTACGACCCTAAATCGGAGGATCGGTCTATATAGCAGCTATATCCAAATCTGAACCGATCTGGGCCGAATTGACGAAGGATGTCGAAAGGCCTAACACAACTCACTGTCTTAAATTTAGTAAAATCGGATAATAAATGTGGTTTTTATGGGCCAAAGACCCTAAATCGGCGGATCGGTCTATATGGGGGCTATATCAAGATATAGTCCGATATAGCCCATCTTCGAACTTAACCTGCTTATGGACAAAAAAAGACTCTGTGCAAAGTTTCAGCTCAATACCTCTATTTTTAAAGATTGTAGCGTGATTTTAACAGACAGACGGACGGACATGTCTAGATCGTCTTAGATTTTTACGCTGATCAAGAATATATATACTTTATAGGGTCGGAAATGGATATTTCGATGTATTGCAAACGGAATGACAAAATGAATATACCCCTATCCGTCGGTGGTGGGTATAATAAGCTAAAGTCTTTAGACCCTTTATCTGGAGATCGGTCTATATGGCAGCTATACCTAAATATAGTCCGATTTGATCCATAATTAGGTCAGATATCAGGAGGCTTTAGATAACCTTCTGTTTCAAATTTTAGCGAAATCTTATATATAACAAGTAAAAGCGTGCTAAGTTCGGCCGGGCCGAATCTTATATACCCTCCACCATGGATCGCATTTGTCGAGTTCTTTTCCCGGCATCTCTTCTTAGGCAAAAAAAGGATATAAGAAAAGATTTGCTCTGCTATTAGAGCGATATCAAGATATGGTCCGGCTTTGACCACAATTAAATTATATGTTGGAGACCTGTGTAAAATGTCAGCCAATTCGGAAAAGAATTGCGCCCTTTGTGGGTTCAAGAAGTAAAATAGAGAGATCGATTTATATGGGAGCTGTATCGAGCTATATACCGATTCAGACCATAATAAACATTCATGTTAACGGTCATGAGAGAATCCGTCGTACAAAATGTCAGGCAAATCGGATAAGAATTGCGCACGCTAAAGGCTCAAGAAGTCAAGACCCAAGATCGGTTTATATGACAGCTATATAAGGTTATGGACCGATTTGAACCATACTTGACACAGTTGTTGGATATCGTAACAAAACACGTCGTGCAAAATTTCATTCCAATCGGATAAGAATTGCGCACTCTAGAGGCTCAAGAAGTCAAGACCCAAGACCTGTTTATATGGCAGCTATATCAGGTTATGAACCGATTTGAACCATACTTGGCACAGTTGTTGGATATAATAACAAAACACGTCGTGCAAAATTTCATTCCAATCGGATAAGAATTGCGCACTCTAGAGGCTCAAGAAGTCAAGACCCAAGATCGGTTTATATGGCAGCTATATCAGGTTATGGACCGATTTGAACCATACTTGGCACAGTTGTTGGATATCATAACAGAACACGTCGTGCAAAATTTCATCCCAATCGGATAAGAATTGCGCACTCTAGAGGCTCAAGAAGTCAAGACCCAAGATCGGTTTATATGGCAGCATTTACAATACCAACCGACCTACACTAATAAGAAGTATTTGTGCAAAATTTCAAGCGGCTAGCTTTACTCCTTCGGAAGTTCGCGTGCTTTTGACAGACAGACGGACGGACGGACGGATGGACGGACGGACAGACGGACAGACGGACGGACATGGCTAGATCGACATAAAATTTCACGACGATCAAGAATATATATACTTTATGGGGTCTCAGACGAATATTTCGAGTAGTTACAATCAGAATGACGAAACTAGTATACCCCCCATCTTATGGTGGAGGGTATAAAAATCAATTGCTTGTTTGTCTGTTTGTTTGTTTGTTTGTATGTTTATGTTTTCCTTATCGACTCAGAAACGGCTGAACCGATTTTCTTGAAATTTTCACAGATGGTGCATAATGATCCTGTGGTGAAAATAGGGTACTACATTTTTTGATATCCGTGGGGGGAGGGGGGACCCTCCCCCTTACCCTAATTTTCAGAAACGCCAGATCTCGAAGATGGCTGGTGCGATTTATGCGAAATTTTGTGTGCTCCCATATAGTACCCTAGAAATAAAAATTTGGTATCCAAATTTCGGATGGGGTACCTAGGGGGGCCGCCCCACCCTAAAACCTACCAAACATATATTTAGACCAATCACGACAATATGGGACTCAAATAAAAGGTATTTAGGATAAGAAAACATATCTGATATCCATTGGTCGAACCAAGTGCTAGGGGGACCACCCCAACCCCCAAAACACCCCTAGATAGGACATATTTACCGACCATGGCAATATGGGACTCAAATGAAAGGTATTTACAAGTGGAATACGAATCTGATATCCAAATGTGGGACCACGTTTCTGGGGTCCACCCCTTCCCCAAAACACCCCCCAAACAGGACTTATTTACAGACCATGGAAATATGGGGCTTAAACAAATGGTATTTGAATGTAGAATACGAATCTGATATCCAAATATGGGACCAAGTGTTTGGGGGGCCGCCTCTCCCCAAAAACATCCACCCAAGGGGACAAATTTACGACCATAGGAATATGGGGTATTTGAATGTAGAATACGAATCTAATATCCAAATATGGGACCAAGTGTTTGGTGGGCCGCCTCTCCCCAAAAACATCCACCAAAAGGGGACAAATTTACGACCATAGCAATATGGGGCTCAAATGAAATGTCTTTGGGAGTAAAGTACGAATCTGATATCAATATTTGGGAAAAGTGTCTATGGTGCCAGCCCACCCCCACAACACCACCCAAATAGTAAGTATTTTCTGACTATTGCAATATGAGGCTCAAATAAGAGGGTTTTAAAGTGGAACAAATCCGATATATATTTTCAAGGCCAACTCACTGAGTGACCGTCCATCCCCCAAAACACCCCCAGCCGGTCATGTTTGCCGACTACGGAAATATGGAGCTCAAATTAATGGTATGTGGGAGTAGACCACGTATCTGATATCAACATTGGGGGCCAACTGTCTAGGGGACGTCCCATCATCATAACAACCCCCAAATAGGACGTATTTGCTCAACAAGACAATTTGGGTTTTAAAGAGAGTGGAACTACATATTCATAGTTTTTAGGGCCAATACCCCAAACCGGACATATTTGCTGATTTTTGCATGAGATTAGAAAACGAATTTGATATTAAATTTTGAGGGCAATGGCAATATGGGGTTCAAATAAATGATATATAGATATATGAGAATAGAGAACGTTGCTGATATATTTTCCGGGCTTAGTGTTTGGGCGACCACCCCAATCCCCAAAACACCCCTAAATCGGGCATATTTACCGACCATGACAATGTGGACCTAAATGAAAAGTATTGGGGGATAGAGTAAAAATTGATATCCATTTTCGGAACCAATTTTCTGGGGGTCTACCCCTTTCCCAAAATACCCCACAAACTGCAATTTTTGAGTGACCATCGCAATATGGGGCTCAAATAAAGGTATTTGGGAGTAGAATACGAATTTTAAATCCAAATGTAGGGCTTCAGCCTTAAGTTATTCACTGTTTCAAATTTCAGCGAAATCGGATGAAAAATTAAGCATTTATGGGCACTAGACCCTTTATAGGAAAATCGGTGTATATAGCAGCTATATCCAAATATGGTCCGATTTGGCCCATTCAAGAACTTAACCAGCATGCATCAAAAAGACGTATCTGTACCAAATTTCAAATTTGAAGGCTGTAGAGTGATTACAACAGACGGACGGACAGACGCACGAACATCATTAAATCGTCTTAGAATTTTACGACGATCCGAAATATATATACTCTGTAGAGTATATATATTTCGACGATCTGAAATATATATACTCTGGATTCTGCTAAAAATGTATACAAAATAATTTTTTTTTCTATATGCCAAACTTCTGTCAAACCGGCAACAATTTACACTTCTAGGAACCGAACAAGAATGATCGACAGATCGGTTTACATGGGAGCTATATCAGCTTATTGACTGATTTTGGTCGTATTTGGAACAGTTGTTGGAAGTCATAGCAAAACACTACATGCAAAATTTCAGCCAAATCGGACTAAAATTGCGGCCTGTAAGGGTTCAAGAATTCAAATCGGGAGATCGGTTTATAAAGGAAGTACATTAGGTTATAGACCGGTTCGGACCGTACTTGGCACAGTTGTTGAAAGTCATAACGGAACACTGCATGCCAAACTGAAGCTAAATCGAACAAAAAGTGCGGCTTGTAAGGGTTCAAGAAGTCAAATCGGGAGATTTTATGATTATATTATATACGGTTTATATGAGAGCTATATCAGGTTATAGACCGATTCGAACCGTACTTGGCACAGTTGTTGGAAGTCGTAACAGAACACTATATGCAAAATTTCAGACACATGGGGCCTGTAAGGGCTCAAGAAATCCAATCGTCGTTTGGTTTATATGGGAGCTATATCTGATTGCAGACCGATTCAGACCGTACTTATTAAGTGCAAAATTTCAGCCAAATTGGGCAAAAATTGCGGCTTGTAAGGACTCAAGAAGTCAAATCGGGAGATCGGTTTATATGGGAGCTATATGAAGTTATAGGCCGATTTAGACCGTACTAAGTGCAGTTTTTTTAAAAGTCATCAAAGAACACTATCTGCGAAATTTCAGCCTAATCGGAAAGAAATTTCAGCTTGCAAGGGTTCAAGAAGTCCAATCGAGAGATCGGTTTATATGGGAGCTATATCAGGCTATAGACCAATTTGGTCTTACATCATCAAAGAACAGTTTTTGCAAAATTTCAGCCAAATCGGACAGAAATTGCGGCTTGTTAGGGTTCAAGAATTCAAATCGGGAGATCGGTTTATAAAGGAGCTACATCAGGTTATAGACCGATTCGTACCGTACTGGGCACAGTTGTTGAAAGTAAGAACATAATACCACATGCTATATTTTAATCTGAACCGATATGGCACATTTGCATTCCCCAATGACCTACATCAATATCAAGTATATGTGCAAAATTTCAGATTAGGAATTAGCCCCCATATAAACCGACGCCCAGTTTTGACTTCGTGATCCCTTAGAGGCCTAAATTTTCATCCGATTTGGCTGAAATTTGGCACAAAGTCTTCTGTTCCGACTTTCAATATATGTAGTAAGCCTGAAGGGAATTGGTCTATATACTGATATAGCCCCTATGCTAACCGATCCCCGGGCTTGACTTCTTCAGCTCCTTGATGCCTAAATTTTTACCTGATTTGGATGAAATTTGGCACAGCGATTTCTTTTATGTGTCAAGTAGAGTGTTGCCCTTTATATGTCGGGATTAGAGTACAAAAACAAATATTAATCATCGAAAATAGTTTTATTATTTTTTTCAAAATATTCCCCATGCAAATCTATCCACTTTTGCATGCGTTTGAACCAATAGTCGAAGCAATTTTGCCACTCTGATTGAGGTATCTCCAAAACATGCATTCTGAATGCATCAACCGCTTCTTCAGATGTCAAAAAACGTTCACGTCTCTTTTTTTTACGTACGGGAATAAAAAGAAGTCATTTGGTGCCAGGTCAGGACTATACGGTGGATGGCTCATCAAATCGATGTTTTGAGTGCTCAAAAATTCAGCTGTTTGAGCCGATGTGTGAGAGCCCGCATTGTCGTGATGTGAGAGAGAGACCTTCTTCGGCGGTTGGTTTTCCTGATTTCTTGGAAGACAACTGGCAAACAAATGGTTGTGTACCACTCAGAATTGAGAGTTCTGCGTGGTTCTAGTGGTACGATTGAAACATGTCCAGTTTTTCCGAAAAACCAGTCGATCATTTGCTTGGAAGTGCATAGTGGGCGAGCAACTTTTGTTGGATTTGGCTCATCTTGAAACACCCATACTGCTATTTACTTTCGGGCTCATACTCGTAAATCCGTCCGTCCGTCCGTTCATCTGTCTGTAGAAAGCACGCTAACTTTCGAAGGAGAAAAGCTAGCCGCTTGACATTGTGCACATATACTTCTTATTAGTGTAGGTCGGTTGGGATTGTAAATGGGCTATATCGGTCCACGTTTTGATATAGCTGCCATATAAACCGATCTGGGATCCAGACTTCTTTAGCCGCTTGAGGGCTAAAATTTAGCATGAGGTGTTTCATTATGACTTTCAACAACTGTGATGAGTATGGCTCAAATCGCTCCATAACCTGATATAGCTACCATATTAACCGATCTGGGGTCTTGACTTCTTGAGTCTCTAGAGGACGCAATTATTATCCGATTTGGCTGAAGTTTGCATGAGGTGTTTTGTTCTGACTTTTAACAACTGCGCTAAGAATAGTTCAAATCGGTCCATAACCTGATTTAGCTGCCATATAAACCGATCTGGGGTCTTGACTTCTTTAGTCTCTAGAGGACGAATTTATTATCCGATTTGGCTGAAATTTTGCATGACGTGTTTTGTTCTGACATTCAACAACTGTGCGAAGAATAGTTCAAATCGGTTCATAACCTGATATAGCTGCCATATAAACCGATCTGGGGTCTTGACTTCTTGAGTCTCTACAGAGAGCAATTCCTATCCGATTTGGATGAAATTTTGCATAAGGTGTTTTGTTCTGACTTTCAACAACTGTGTGAAGAATAGTTCAAATCGGTTCATAACCTGATATAGCTGCCATATAAACCGATCTGGGCGCAACTATTATCCGATTTAGCTGCAATTTTGTACAACGGCTTCTCTCATGACCTTTAACATACGTGTCGAAAATGGCATGAATCGGTTTATAGCCTAATGCAGCCCCCTTATAAACCGATCTCCCTATTTTACTTCTTCAGCCACTTAAGTGCCCAATTTATACTTGATTTGGGTGAAATTTTACACAATGACTTCTACTATGGTCTCTAATATTCAGTTCAATTATGGTCCGAAATGAACCATAACTTGATATTGTTCCAATAACATAGTAATTCTTTTCTTTTATCCTTTGTTTGCCTAAAAAGAGACACCGTGGAAAGAGCTCAACAAATGCGATCCATGGTGGAGGGTATGAAAGGTTCGGCCCGGCTGAACTTAGCACGCTTTTACTTGTTTAATTTGGCCCCGATCGGTCCAGATTTGGATATAGTTGCCATATAGACCGATCTCTCGAACGTTGGTCTTGGGCCCATAAAAGGCGCATTTATTGTCCAATGTCGGGAGAGTGAGTTGTGTTAGGTCTTTCGACATCCCTCTTCAATTTGGCCCCGATCTGTCTAGATTTGGATATAGCTGCCATATAGACCGATCCTCCGATTTAAGGTTTTGGGCCTATAAATGGCGCATTTATTGTCCGATGTCGCCGAAATTTGGGACAGTGAGTTGTTTTAGGATCTATGACATTCTTCTTCAATGTGACCTAGATCGGTTCAGATTTAGATATAGCTGCCATATAGACCGATCTCTCGATTTAAGGCTTATGACCTATAAAGGGCGCATTTATTTTAAACAGCTAGTTGTGTTAGGGCCTTCGACATCTTTCTTTAATTTGGCCCAGATCGGTTCAGATTTGGATATATCTGCCATATAGACCGATCTCTCAATTTAAGGTCTTGGGCCCATAAAAGGCGCATTATTGTCCGATTTAGCCGAACTTTGGGACAGTGTGTTGCGTTAGGGCCTTTGACATCTTTTTTCAATTTGGTCTAGATCGATTCAGATTTGGATATAGCTGCCATATAGACCGATCTCTCGATTTAAGGTTTTGGGCCCATCAGAGGTGCATTTCTTTGGGACAGTGAGTTGTGTTAGGGCTTTCGACATCCCTCTTCAATTTGGCCACGATCGGTCCAGATTGGGATATAGCTGTCATATAGACCGATCTCTCGATTTAAGCTTTGGATCCATTAAAGGCGCATTTATTGTCGGACTATGCCAAAATTTGAAACAGTGAGTTGTGTTAGGATCTTTGACATCCTTTCGACTCCAGGTAAAATTGCTCGACTCCGACTCCGCAGCCCTGATTTGTGCCAGCAATTGTATAAATAATAGGTTGTAATTTTATTTTGCCGTTCACAACAGCGATATTTCCACAAGTGGCCACACTTATTTATGAAAAACATATCTTGGCAATCCTGAAAACAGATGTTCTTCACAAGCCGGCACGTTGCCCTGAATAAATATCATTTTCATATAAATGTCATTAGACTGCACAATATATTGGGTTGCCCAAAAAGTAATTGCGGATTTTTTTTAAAAGAAAGTAAATGCATTTTTAATAAAACTTGGAATGAACTTTAATCAAATATACTTTTTTTACACTTTTTTTCTAAAGCAAGCTAAAAGTAACAGCTGATAACTGAAAGAAGAAAGAATGCAATTACAGAGTCACAAGCTGTGAAAAAATTTGTAAACCCCGACTATATGAAAAATCCGTAATTACTTTTTGGGCAACCCAATATTACTATTGTTTACCAATCATAAATTTTGCATTTTACTTTATACAATTTAAAATCTCAATTGGTTAACGTTTAGCATACACACTTTAGAGAACAACTACTCACAACAAAGCGTCCTAAATTGGCCTGCATATATATCAATACCAACTAGAAATATCTGCATTGTGTGCAGAACGAAAAAAAATCATAGAATCAATCAATCTTTTCCAATAATACGATTTAACTCTAACTTATGCAGAATAGAGTTCTATTCTGTCCGAAGGATATCAAATGTACTAGGAGTATATCTATACAGATGTAGAACAATGTGTATGAAATCTATGCTAAAGGGTGTGCTAAGCCAAAATAACTGCTGGCTAGAGCAAAAGCAAAAATCATTTGCTTCCACCCACCGACAATAAAAAACGGAAACAACTCCTTCTCAATCATTGCCAAGATTTAAGTCAGTTCAAGTCAATTTTTTGTATACGTACGTCCTTCCTTCCTTTCTGGCAAATAGAGAGAACAAAAAAAAAACAAAAACCATTCAGCATTCTTATGCCAAGCCAAAAGCATTATGGGAACTAACTGACATTCGCAGACACATAAACACATTCTCAACATTCCCCTGTATGTAATCCTTTGGCCAAATGCAATGCATTTCCAAGAAATTCTAGTGAAGGGTGTGAAAGGAGCGAAGTGGCTAAGAGTTCTGAGATCTATGAGGGCCACGTTGAAATATGTTATACACTTGACTGTAAATGCATGGCAGTGAAAATAATTTCCAGCAAGTCGTTATACTGTTACATGTCATCCATTCCAAAAGTGAACATAAACACACATTCACACACACATACATGCGTATACACCCATTCAAGCTTACATAATATCAAAAATAAATCTAGCCAGCTTGTTGTCAACAGAATATTTTGTCACCGTTTAACTTCAACAAAATGAACCTCTTCGTCCAAAATAAGAAAAGGGTAATCCGAATTTTCAGGGTTAACTGGCAGGCAGCATAACCTTGTATGCAAATTGTCCACAATATGGCAACTCTGTGGTTATTGCTGTGTTTTTCCTTGAAAAATATGTTATTGCTTCAGCTTAAACAACACCATGTTGTGCATCGATTTTGGATTTTGTGAATGTGAGCTATGAATGACATTGGCAACAATAAAACAAAACAAATGAAAGCGCATTAGGTTCGGCTGGACCGAATCTTATATACCCTCAACCATGAATTGCCTTTGATGAGTTGTTCTAATATCTTTCAAATATGAAGGAGCGATTACAATTTGGGAACCGTACTTGTCATGGCTGTAAGAACCGCCTAACTCCTGCCTCGTTTGAAATGTCAGCTAAATGGGAGAAGCGATTACGCCCTTCAAGGACTCATTTCAGCTAAATCGCATAAAAATTGGACCTTCTAGAGACTCAATAAATCAAATCAATAAATAAATAGGAAGTATTTGTGCAAAATGTCAAACTACTTGCTGTACTCCTTCGAAAGTTAGCGTGTCTGTCAAATAAACCTAATTTCAAATCAACATTAAGTTTTGTGAATACCGCTATTAGTCTACAAAAAAAATATTGACAACATTTTAATTTCACAGATTTTCTTCTCAAAATTCTTCATTCTTTAGAAAATTTGGGTAAATATTCCGATTTCTATCTGTGACAAAGAAAGGCTATTAAATTCCTTTAAACAATTATTGCCAAGGCTCGTCTCAGGGTTGGACAACAGCAACGAAATTTCTATATTTTGTTTTTATACCCTCCACCATAAGATGGGGGGTATACTAACTTCGTCATTCTGTTTGTAACTACTCTAAATATTCGTCTGAGACCCCATAAAGTCTATATATATTCTTGATCGTCGCGACATTTTATGTCGATCTGGCCATGTCCGTCCATCTGTCCGTCCGTCCGTCCGTCTGTCGAAAGCACGCTAACTTCCGAAGGAGTAAAGTTAGCCGCTTGAAATTTTGCACAAATACTTCTTGTTAGTGTAGGTCGGTTGGTATTGTAAATGGGCCATATCGGTCCATGTTTTGATATAGCTGCCATATAAACCGATCTTGGGTCTTGACTTCTTGAGCCTTAAGAAGGCGCAATTCTTTTCCGATTGGAATGCAATTTTGCACGACGGGTTTTGTTATGATATCCAACAACTGTGCCAAGTGTGGTTCAAATCGGTCCATAACCTGATATATCTGCCATATAAACCGATCTTGGGTCTTGACTTCTTGAGCCGCTAGAGTGCGCAATTCTTATCCGATTGGAATGAAATTTTGCACGACGTGTTTTGTTATGATATCCAACAACTGTGCCAAGTATGATTCAAATCGGTCCATAACCTGATATAGCTGTCATATAAACCGATCTTGGGTCTTGACTTCTTGAGCCTCTAGAAGGCGCAATTCTTATCCGATTGGAATGAAATTTTGCACGACGTGTTTTGTTATGATATCCAACAACTGTGCCAAATAAGGTTAAAATCGGTTCATAACCTGATATAGCTGCCATATAAACCGATCTTGGGTCTTGACTTCTTGAGCCTCTAGAGTGCGCAATTCTTATCCGATTGGAATGAAATTTTGCACGACGTGTTTTGTTATGATATCCAACAACTGTGCCAAATAAGGTTAAAATCGGTTCATAACCTGATATAGCTGCCATATAAACCGATCTTGGGTCTTGACTTCTTGAGCCTCTAGAGTGCGCAATTCTTATCCGATTGGAATGAAATTTTTTACGACGTGTTTTTGTTATAATATCCAACAACTGTCCCAAGTATAGTTCAAATCGGTTCATAACCTGATATAGCTGCCATATAAACCGATCTTGGGTCTTGATTTCTTGAACCTCTAGAGTGCGCAATTCTTATCCGATTGGAATGAAATTTTGGAAATTTTGCACGACGTGTTTTGTTATGATATCCAACAACTGTGCCAAATATGGTTCAAATCGGTCCATAACCAACATATAATTTAATTGTGGTCCAAACCCGACCATATCTTGATATCGCTCTAATAGCAGAGCAAATCTTTTCTTATATCATTTTTTGCCTAAGAAGAGATGCTGGGAGAAGAACTCAACAAATGCGATCCATGGTGGAGGGTATATAAGATTCGGCCCGGCCGAACTTAGCACGCTTTTACTTGATCTTTATTCAGAACACCGATATGTTGTCGTCAACTTTGACCTCAATGTCCTCTTTTTGTTCGTGTTGGCGTTTCCTTGCATATCCAATTCCAAACAATAGAGGGCGCTAAGGTAAAGGCGAGTAGTAAATGTTATTACTACACGCTTAGAGTGGCTTTACGCCTATAGCATTGATCATAATGCGGTAGTTGTCTTTAAATGACCATGTGACATGACCTAATAAATGTTCACCATTTAGTCTAGAACTTGTGTATTTGCCAGTCTATATATTTGGTACCCACCTTTGCGCACCATGACCACCTGTGAAAATTTCAAAGAAATCAGTTTAGCCGTTTTTAAGTCTACACGGAACAAACAAACTTACATACCCACATATAAACAAACATACAAACAAACATTAATTAATTTTTAGATATATGGATTTTGTCAAAAAATAATTTTACAGAAAACTACCCAAACAGGGCCCCTCTGCAGCGCCTTCTTTACACTTCGCCACTGAATGTGGATATCGAAATCGTGCCACATATGACGCTGAAAGCCTGCCTTCAAATCCTGGCGAGAAAATCGGACAAAATTTAAAGCGTTGGATATCCCCCCTTAATGCTGGCGACATTTGCGAGATACCATGCATGATCATATAAAAAATTCTCCCCCAAGGGGTGTCGCACTGCGGCACGCCGTTCGGAGTCGGCTATAAAGAAAAGGTACCTTATCATTGAGTTTAAACTTGAATTGGAAAGAAAGTTTGGCTCCTTGGCTCCAAACTTGGATATCAAATTCGTTTTCTATTCTCAAATGCCATTCATTTGAGTCCCATATTGTTATAATGGGTCAATTAACCGATTTGACGTATTTTTTGGAGGAAAAGCGCCACCTAGACTAGAACGCAAAATTTTAATTTAATTTTCGAAATCTACTCCCAAATACCTTTCATTTGAGTACCATATAGTCATGGTCGGCTAATACGCTCATTTGGTGGTTTTTGGAGGTGGGGGTGGGGCTTCCATTACTTTTACCTAATTTTTTAAGCGATATTTATATTCAAATGCCGAATACTTTTCATTTGAGTCTCATATTGACATGGACGTCGAATATATCTGTTTAGAGGAGTTTTGGGGTTGGGGCGGCCCGCTGGGTACTTGGACCTAAATTTTAATACGATATTCGTTTTCTAGTCTCTAATTCCTTTCATTTGATACCCATATTGTGCCTATCGATCCACTTTTGATTTTGGGTGGCGTTTTTGGGGTAAGGGGGAGAGTCCGCCCCCATCCGATATCAAAAAATCATATGGCCTATGTTTCCTTCCAGACAAACCAATCTGTGAAAATTTGAAAAAAAATCAAATTCTACGGAACAGAAAATCTTTAGCCCAAACGGCTAAAGCTAGAATCATGAAATTTTGCACGAATGTTGGTCTAGGATTATAGGCACGGAATAAGACTGATTTTTTTTTGATTCATATTTTAAAGTACCAAAAAGTACGAAATGGTACATATTTGCCCAGCGCGAACGAAAAGGACTAGAATTATATTCTTGGGATCAAATTAAAAGGCGTCTCGAAAAAATAAGAACTGGTAAAAAACATCTGAAAAATCGTACCGGAAGTGGGAAAAATATTACGTTTAGTACCGCAATTGGTACTATTTGGTACTTTCTTTGTAAATTGAGCGAGAGCTCTGAATTTTGGAACTCAGGTACTTTATGGCAACCTTAATTGGGAGACTATAAGAGTTTTTGGAAATTTGTACATTTACGTACAAAAAAAAGTTTCAAAAAGCTAAGAAATGGGTGTACTTTATATGAGGCGTATGGATAGAATTCGAATTTTGAAATTTAACTTTAAAGACAATTGGTGCAAAAGGATGAGGGTGAGAAGAAAAAATTGAAAAATATTACATTTAGTACCACAATTGGAACTTTTTGGTACTTTCTTTGTAAATTGAACGAGAGATCTGAAACCTTATGTATGTTTTTTTATAACGATTCAACGAAATGCAAACTTGTTCATGAACATTCCACTAGGTTAGGTTGAAAAGAGGGTGCGGTTATTTATCCGCCCCATGCCACAATGGACATACACCTAAGCCAGTAATCGGTTTGTTGTGCGCTTTAAATACTAAACAAGTAAAAGCGTGCTAAGTTCGGCTGGGCCGAATCTTATATACCCTCCACCATGGATCGCATTTGTCGACTTCTTTTCCCGGCATCTCTTTTTAGGCAAAAAAGGATATAAGAAAAGAGTTGCTCTGCTATTAAAACGATATCAAGATATGGTCCGGTTTGGACCACAATTATATTTTATGTTGGAGACCTGTGTAAAATTTCAGCCAATTCGTATAAGAATTGCGCCCATTGGGGCTCACGAAGTAAAATAGAGAGAACGATTTATATGGGATCTGTATCGGACTATAGACCGATTCAGACCATAATAAACACGTTTGTTGATGGTCATGAGAGGATCCATCGTACAAAATTTCAGGCATATCGGATAATAATTGCGACTTATAGGGGTCAAGAAGTCAAGATCCCAGATCGGTTTATATGGCAGCTATATCAGCTTATGGACCGATTTAAACCATACTTAGCACAGTTGTTGGATATCATAACAAAACACGTCGTGCAAAATTTCATTCCAATCGGATAAGAATTGCGCACTCTAGAGGCTCTAGAAGTTAAGACCCCTGATCGGTTTATATGGCAGCTATATCAGGTTATGAACCGATTTGAACCATACTTGGCACAGTTGTTGAAAGTAAAAATAAAATATGTCATGCAAAATTTCAGCCAAATCGG
Source organism: Stomoxys calcitrans (assembly GCF_963082655.1). Lineage (NCBI taxonomy): Eukaryota > Metazoa > Arthropoda > Insecta > Diptera > Muscidae > Stomoxys > Stomoxys calcitrans. The sequence continues at coordinate 35,930,009 of NC_081552.1, forward strand.
ATAGGAATTGCGCCCTCTAGAAGCTCAAAAAGTCAAATCTTCAGATCTGTTTATATGACAGCTATATCAGGTTATGGACCGATTTCAACCATACTTGGCACAATTGTTGGATATAATAACAAAACACGTCGTGCAAAATTTCATTTCAATCGGATAAGAATTGCGCACTCTAGAGGCTCAAGAAGTCAAGACCCAAGATCGGCTTATACGGCAGCTATATCAGGTTATGAACCGATTTGAACCATATTTGGCACAGTTGTTGGATATCATAACAAAACACGTCGTGCAAAATTTCATTCTGATCGGATAAGAATTGCGCACTCTAGAGGCTCAAGAAGTCAAGACCCAAGATCGGTTTATATGGCAGCTATATCAGGTTATAGACCGATTTAAACCATACTTGGCACAGTTGTTGGATATTATAGCAAAACACGTCGTGCAAAATTTTATTCCAATCGGATAAGAATTGCGCACTCTAGAGGCTCAAGAAGTCAAGACCCAAGATCGGTTTATATGGCAGCTATATCAAAACATGGACCGATATGGCCCGTTTGCAATACCAACCGACCTACACTAATAAGAAGTATTTGTGCAAAATTTCAAGCGCGTAGCTTTACTCCTTCGGAAGTTAGACAGACAGACGGACGGACGGACATGGCTAGATCGACATAAAATGTCACGACGATCAAGAATATATATACTTTATGGGGTCTCAGACGAATATTTCGAGTAGTTACAAACAGAATGACGAAATTAGTATACCCCCGATCTTATGGTGGAGGGTATAAAAAATGTAACCTCGAACCTAAGTCAGCAATTCAGTGCTACTTACATAATCCTTAATTGGTTCATGTCTGGTATAGTGTCCCCATCTAAGTACCGATGTCTTGACAGGAGGAAATATAGGATGGATGACTTACTGATCTATTCAAAATTCGTACAATTTGGTATCACAATTGGTATCATTTGGCACTTTATTTACAGATGGAGCTAGAGGTCTGAAATTTGGCATGCAAGTAGAACTAAGAAAAAAATATGATGGGTGTCTAAGATCTATTCACAATTCGTACAATTTAGTACCACTTGGTAATTTTTGCCCAGATGGAGCTAGAGGTCCAAAACTTGGCAGTAGGTAAAACTTTGAAATATATGATGGGCGCCTAAATGATTATTTCACAATTCGAACGTTTTGGTACCAAAATTGGTACTTTCCTTATAGTTGGAACTAGACATCCGAAATCTGGCATGTAGGTACAACAAGAAATGAATGATAAATGACTTAGTAATTTATTCAAATTTCGTACATTTTGGTTCCAAAATTGGTACTAAAATTTGTACTTTCTCTTTAGACGGAGCTTGATGTCTGAAACATAGCATGTAGGTGCAACTAAGAAACATTTAGATGGGTGACTAAATGTTCTTTTAAATATTGCTACATTTTGGTACCATTTGGTATTTTCTGTTCAAGCCTGAAACTTGACATGTTTGTACTATTCACCATTCGCACATTTTGGTACCAAAATTGGTACGATTTGGTACTTTATTTCTAGATCGAACTAGAAGTTTGAAATTTGGCATGTAGGTACAACTACGATATATATGATTGGCGACTAAATGATCTATTCAAAATTCGTACATTTTGGTACCAAAGTTTTGTACCATTTGGTACTTTTTTACAGATGAAAATAGAAGTCTGAAATTTCTCATATAGGTACAAGGAGGAAATGGAAATAGAGGAAATGATCTATTAAAAATTCGTACATTTGGTACCAAAATTTGTACCATTTGGTACTTTCTTTACAGATGGAGCTAGAGGTCTCAAAATTTTGCATGCAGCCACAACTAGGAAAAATATGATGGATGACTAAATAATATATTCACAACTCGTACACTTTGGTTCCATTTGGTACCTTTTATACAGATGAAGCAAGATTTCTGAAATTTGGCATGTAAGTACAAGAAGGAAATATATGATAGGTGACTAAATGATCCAACAAAGTTCGTACATTTTGGTACCAAAAAGTGCAAAATAGTACTAAATAGTTTATATTTGCCAAAAGCGAACGGGGACTGCTAAAGTAAAGCAATTTGACAAACATTATCGCTGTCTTGACAGAAATACAACAGGCGACAGAAATACATATTTAGCCACTCAAACATACAAAATGGTACTTTCGTAACGGAGTGAGCTAAACATCTCAAAATTGGGATACAAGTATAGCTTGACTATAAGAAGATTATTCAAAATCGTACATTAGGATGCTAAAACGTATAAAATGGTTGAATGGTCACGAATTGAGCTAATGCACTCAAAACTAAGACACGGTTACAGCTTAACAGTATAAACTGGGCGGCAATAAGATTTGTTTTTAATTCGTGCATTTAGGTACTAAAACATACAAAATGGTGCTTTCTTTACAGAGTGATCTTAAGCTCTCAAAATTAGGATACAGCTACAACTTGGCTATACATTTTGGGCGACCAGAAGATTTTTTTTTTTGCAAAATTCTACATTTAGGTACTAAAACGTTCAAATTGGTACTTTCTTCACGAATTGAGCTAAATCGCTCAAAATTGGGATTCATTTACACCTTGATAATATATATTGAGCGACATTATTACTGCTATTTAGAACTTTCTTTACAGAAGGGAACATATTTCTGAAATTTTATACGCAATCATTACAAAACTTCATAATCTTATAAACTGAGTGACTATCTAGGGTTTTGGAAGTCCTACACTAAAATCGGGACCACCGGGATGCTGGTTTTTCATAGAAATACAATAAGCTGTCAAAATCATATTCATTTCTTAACTATTTTCAATTCTCATATTTTTTCCCCCCCCTATCGTCCTCTTCTACAACGTTATTTCTGGTTTCAAGGCACATGCTTTTATGAGCCCCCTATTATCAAATGACCATACACATGACTGGATTTAATTACAAACCTTGCTCCGTATTTATTGGATGTGCTTTAGAGTGGAAAAAGTGAAAAGTAGTGAAAATTCTTTTTTGTTGTTTCTCCTCCACGCCAAACCTCTTCGGCCAACAAGGCAATCTAATAATCAACCCTTCTGACAATGAACCAGCAAATATGGAAATTATTTTACACATACTCGCATGCTTTCACCCTCGCCTCGGCCATATGATATGGGAAAATACATATCAATTTTCCCAATATTCAGTTTATCATATGAATACACAAGGAAATCATCATCAGCCACTGTAAGCCATACAACAACAGTAGATACAGCGTAAGATTTAAGTAAAACGTGCGTGTATTGTATGCCAATGAATACCAAAAGCTCAACATGTTTGTCAGATAACCATAGAAAATACATGATAGGACCATGATTATAGCTAATTGGTAGTTACAAAACGGTGTTGCCATTTACACGTTTTCGACAAAATTTCAAATTGTTTAGAAAGTTAATAGAAAATTGCTGTAAGACCGACATTTTTAAATAAAGAGATAAAAAGGTGTCAAGTTCGGATGGGCCGAATCTTGGGAACCCACCCACATGGATTCTGCTTAAAATTTATACAAATTAACTTCGTTTAAAGGCATATTCGTATGTCTACCTCACGTACCAAATTTCAAATTTCGGTGGATCGATTTATATGGCAGTCATATCACGCTACAGTTGTAGGAAGTCAAAGCAGAACACCACAATATATCAAATCAGGAGATCGGTTTGTGTAGGAGCACGAATTTCGTATTGAAAATTGGCTGCAAGTAACTGGGGGGGCCGCCCCAACCCCAAAACACCTTTAAAATGTGTTTATTGGACGATCATGGCTATATGGGACTCAGATGAAAGGTTTTCGGGAGTAGATTACGATAATGGTTAGGAAGGAGGAATAGGTTTCAGAATTTGTTGATATCGCAAGGGGGCGGACCCTCCCCCGTAAACCCAAAAACAGCACCCAAAATCAAAAGTGAACCGATAAGGACAATATGGGTATCAAATGAAAGGTATTGAAGAGTAGAATACGAATATGGTGTTAACAAGTAAAAAGGCGTTAAGTTCGGCCGGGCCGAACTTTAGATACCCACCACCTCGGGTATATATGTAAAACACCTTTCATCAAAATCCGGTGAAAATTGCATAGCAGTTATATGGATATATGATCCGATTTGGACCAAATACTAATAAGTACAAGTCATTGTTCATAATTGTACAATATAACAAAATATTGGTCTTCTTAGTAGCTATATCTTAAAATAAACCGATCTGAACCATATACAATATGGATGTCGAAAAGCCTAATATAAGTCAGTGTGTCAAATTTCAGTTAAATCGGAATATAAATTCGTCTTTTTTGGGGCCAAGACTTTAAATCGAGGTTTCGGTCTATATGGCAGCTATATCCAAATCTTGATCGATCTGAGTGAAATTGAAGAAGGATGTCGAAGGGCCCAACACATCTCACTGTCCCAAATTGCGGCGACATCGGACAATAAATGCGCTTTTTCTGGCCCCAAAACCTATAACCGAAAGATCGGTCTATATGGCAGCTATATCCAAATCTTGACCGATCTGTGCCATAATGCAGAACTATGTCATGGGGTTTAACCTAACTCAATGTCCCAAATTTCGGCTACATCGCACAATAAATGCACCTTTTGTGAGCCTAAAACCCTAAATCGGAGGATCGGTCTATATGACTGCTATATTGAAATCTGGACCGATCTGAGCCAAATTGACGAAGGATGTCGAAGTGCCAAATTTAACTCACTGTCCCAAATTTCGGCGACATCAGACAATAAATGCGTCTTTTGTGGGCAAAAAACATTAAATCGAGAGATCGGTCTATATGGCAGCTATATCCAAATCTGGACCGATCTGTGCCATATTGCAGATGTATATCAAGGGGCTTTACTTAACTCACTGTCCCAAATTTCGGCGACATTGGACAATAAATGCGCCTTGTATGGGCCCAAAACCTTAAATCGAGGGATCGGTCCATATGGCAGCTATATCCAAATATGGATCGATCAGGACAAAATTCACGAAGGATGTCGAGGGGCCTAGCACAACTCACTGTATAAAATTTTAGTAAAATCGGATAATAAATGTGGCTTTTATGGGCCAAAGACCCTAAATCGGCGGATCGGTCTATATGGGGACTATAGCAAGGTATAGTCCGATATAGCTCATCTTCGAACTTAACCTGTTTAGGGACAAAAAAAAGACTCTGTGCAAAATTTCAGCACAATATCTCTATTTTTGAAGACTGTAGCGTGATTTCAACAGACAGACGGACGGACATGTCTGGATCGTCTTAGATTTTAACGCTGATCAAGAATATATATACTTTATAGGATTGGAAATGGATATTTCGATGTGTTGCAAACGGAATGACAAAATGAATATAACCCCATCCTTCGGTGGTGGGTATAAAAATTGGGTATAAGTACCCAGGAAGTCGCCCTACCCCCAAAACTCCTCCAAGCAGACAAATTGAACGTTTATATCAATATGGGGCTCAAATGAAAGGTATTCGGAATTACAATATCAGGTCGAAGTATGGAAGGTCACTCCAGCACCCTTCCGAAAAATGCCTAAATTGGCATATAGCCAATCTATATGGTACTCGGTTTGTGTTTTTTGATTCGTAATACGAATTTTGTACTAAAATTTAAGTCTAATAACTCAGCAGGCTGCCCCAACCGTAAAACTCCCTCAAACAGACATATTAGACATCTATGTCAATATAGCACTCATATGAAAGGTATTCAGGAGTAAATTACGAATATGACAACAAAATTAAGTCCCAGTAATGGGAGGTGTCTCCACCCCCGATAGCCTCCCCAAATGGCCATATTAGCCGATCATGGCTATATGGGACTGATAAAGTATCTAGGTGGCGCTTTAACTCCCTAAAACATCTCAAATAGGTTATTTGACCCTTCATGACAATATGGGACTCAATCAATGGAAAGGTATTTGAAAGCAGAATGTTGTCGACAATTCACGCGTTTAGCATCATTGGCGGACTTGCTTATGAACTAGATATCCATGTCCCCATCTTATGACTCTACCAAAAACAGACTTCTATATCTGCCATTGCAATATAGGGCTCATGTAAAATGCAGAAGAGCGTTAAAGAAGGCGCTGCGGAGCGGGCCCGTTTCGGTTAGTGCTCAATAAACGCCAAGCTTTTCACATTTTTATACCCACCACCGAAGGATGGGGGTATATTCATTTTGTCATTCCGATTGCAACACATCGAAATATCCATTTCCGACCCTATAAAGTATATATATTCTTGATCAGCGTAAAAATCTAAGACGATCTAGACATGTCCGTCCGTCTGTCCGTCTGTCTGTTGAAATCACGCTACAGTCTTTAAAAATAGAGATATTGAGCTGAAATTTTGCACAGATTCTTTTTTTGTCCATAAGCAGGTTATGTTCGAAGATGAGCTATATCGGACTATACCTTGCTATAGTCCCCATATAGACCGATCCGCCGATTTAGGGTCTTTGGCCCATAAAAGCCACATTTATTATCCGATTTTGATGAAATTTGAGACAGTGAGTTGTGTTAGATCCTTCGACATCGTTCGTCAATTTGGCCCAGATCGGTTCAGATTTGGATATAGCTGCCATATAGATTGATCCTCCGATTTAGGGTCTTAGGCCCATAAAAGCCACATTTATTATCCGATTTTACTAAAATTTTATACAGTGAGTTGTGCTAGGCCCCTCGACATCCTTCGTGAATTTTGTCCTGATCGGTCCAGATTTGGATATAGCTGCCATAAGGACCGATCCGCCGATTTAGGGTCTTAGGCCCATAAAAGCCACATTTATTATCCGATTTTGCTGAAATTTGGGACAGTGAGTTGTGTTAGGCCCTTCGACATCCTTCGTCAATTTGGCTCAGATCGGTCCACATTTGGATATAGCTGCCATATAGATTGATCCTCCGATTTAGGGTCTAAGGCCTATAAAAGCCACATTTATTATCCGATTTCGCTGAAATTCGGGACAGTAAATTGTGTAAGGCCCATCGACCTCCTTCGTTAAATTGGCCTAGATCGGTTCAGATTTGGATATAGCTGCCATATAGACCGATCCTCCGGTTTAGGGTCTTAGGCCCACAAAAGCCACATTTATTATCCGATTTTGATGGAATTCGGGACAGTGAACTGTGTAAAGCCCATCGACATCCTTCGTTAAATTGGCCTAGATCGGTTCAGATTTGGATATAGCTGCCATATAGACCGATCCTCCGGTTTAGGGTCTTAGGCCCACAAAAGCCACATTTATTATCCGATTTTGATGGAATTCGGGACAGTGAACTGTGTAAAGCCCATCGACATCCTTCGTTAATTTGGCTCAGATCGATCCAAATTTGGATATAGCTACCATATAGATCGATCCTCCTATTTATGGTGTAAGGCCCATAAAAGCCACATTCATTATCCGATTTTGCCGAAATTTGGGATAGTGAATTTTGTTAGGCCCTTTGACATATTTCTTCAATTTGGTCCATATCGGTTCAGATTTGGATATAGCTGCCATATAGACCGATTTTTTGATTTATGGTTTTGGGCCCATAAAATGCTCATTTATTGTCCGATGTCGCCGAAGTTTGGAACAGTGAGTTGAGTTAAAACCCCTTGACATACTTCTGCAATATCGCACAGATCGGTTCAGATTTTGATATAGCTGCCATATAGACCGATATCTAGGTTTTAGGTTTTGGGGCCATAAAAGACGCATTTATTGTCCGATGTCGCTGAAATTTGAGACAGTGAGTTTGGTTATGCTCTTCGACGTCCTTCTTCAATTTTGCCCAGATCGGTCCAGATTTGAATATAGCTGCCATATAGACCAATCTCTGGATTTAAGATTTAGGGCCCATAAAAAAGGCATTTATTGTCCGATTTCGCCGAAATTTGGGACAGTGCTTTATGTTAGGCTCTTCGACATGTTTATGCAACTTGGCCCAAATCGATATCTCGATTTAAAGTCTTGGCCCCATAAAAGGCGCATTTATAATCCGATTTCACTGAAATTTGACACAGTGACTTATGTTCGGCTTTTCGACATCCATGTCGTTCATAGTTCAGCTCGGTATGAGGTATATGAGTATAAGGTATGAAATTTTCACCGAATTTTGATGAAAGTTGGTTTACATATATACCAGAGGTGGTGGGTATCCAAAGTTCGGCCCGGCCGAACTTAACGCCTTTTTACTTGTTTGTTATGAAAAAACGCTTCAATTGAAATTTTGTTGGAAATTTGCTACGAAAATCTAATTTTGTGCAAAGTTTCTAAAGAAATCTAATCATCTATTTTGACCAAATATTTAAAACTTTTTTCTTACAAAATACAAATAGTTTTATTATTTGGCAACTTTGCATACGTTTTTGTGTGCATATTTGGATGCGCAACAAAACTTTGCTTGTACAATTGTGAATTCGCGTTACTTGTGCACCTCCATAGCCATTTCCAATTCTATGGTCGCAGCAAGCCCGATCAAATATTTTAAAGTCATTTTTAACCTTATCTAGATTAAATGTAGCATTCAATTTCAAACAATTTTCAAGTATATCCGGAATTTTTTCCGGTCTTCCCCTTTTTATTTTCATTACGCTTCGTATGTACTTCCGTTGCTAATAGAATCATGGCTGCCTGCAGGGGATGTTTGTGTGTGTGTGTGTGTGTGTGTGTGTGTGTGTGTGTGTGTGTGTGTGTGTGTGTGTGTGTGTGTGTGTGTGTGTGTGTGTGTGTGTGTGTGTGTGTGTGTGTGTGTGTGTGTGTGTGTGTGTGTGTATTGGAGAGTCAGTGTGGTTCTCAGCATGTGAGTGGGGATATATGTATGAAGTTGCAGGTGAGCTTGTGCTCTTTTAACCTATACTACATTGATGTCGCCAATCTGTGCAAGTGTGCGGTAACGTTCATACTTCACTGAATTCCATGATAGCATTCGCATAAAGCTGCTTAAAGCAGCACTTTCTGCTTTCTATGGGGTCTGTAGTACGAGCAGGGGAAGTGGATGAGAGATGATGTACTTTGGTATTGCATTGCTGGTATTCATGACAGTGTCATTGAGTGGAATAGAGTTGACTACTTTACATATTAACAGTCCCTACTATGTGGTGGTAAAAGTGGCATTCGCCATGCAAATTGACAGAGATCTCTGCAAGCAGTCACTTGTGCGTTAGTCCAACGTTAAGTGTTATTACTATAAATTACATCAACATTAGAGTGAAAGTAAGAAAAGTGAAACAAGTAAAAGCGTGCTAAGTTCGGACTGGCCGAATCCTATATACACTGCGCCATGAATCGCATTTGTCAAGTTAGGTTAGGTAAGAGTGGCAGTCCTTCACAGTCTCACTTAGACCATTTTAATTCATTGTGATACCACAGAAGCGACAGACCCACCACTCCTGAACTGGTAATCCAAGCACGCTACCATCTCGGCTATCGGGGCACCCATTTGTCAAGTTCTTTGAATGACTTTTTAAAATACATATGAGTTAAATAGTTTTATTGGCTGTTAGAAGTCATAGAATAACACAACCTCCAAAATTTAAGGAAAATTGAGTACTAATTGCGTTCTCAAGAGGCTCAGAAAGACCTATTGGGAGATCGGTTTATATGGCAGCTATATCAGGTTATCAACCATATTTAGACCATAATTGAAACAGTCGTAGGAGTTCATACCAAAACGATTTCGGATCGGATCGGCCAAATCGGATAAGAATTGCATTCTCTAGAAGCCCAAGAAATCTAATAGAGAGATCGGTTTATACAGCAGCTATATCAGGTTATGAACTGATTTGAACCATACTTAGCACAATTGTTGGAAGTAATGCCCAAACATTATGGAAAAATTGCAGCCACATCGGATAAGAATTGCGCCCTGTAGAAGCTCAAGAAGAAGTCTAATCGGGAGACCGATTTATATGGCAGCTATATCAGGTTATGGACTGATTTGGACCATATTCTGAACAGTTTTTGGAAGTCGTACCACGTAATAATATGTGCAAAAATCGGATTAGAATTGCGCCCTTTAGAAGCTCAAGAAGAAGTCTAATCGGGAGACCGATTTATATGGCAGCTATATCAGGTTATGGACTAATTTGGACCATACTCGGAACAGTTGTTGGAAGTCATAACATAAGAAAATTTCTTTTCTTCAATTTTATAAAAACAATGTCGTCTTCCTAACAAACATTCTCATGGTCATTTTAGCTTGACTAACGCAAGAAAGAAACATTTTGCACAGTTACTTAATTTTGATGTAAGTTGTTGGGGATTGCAAATAGTTCAGTTTTCAGATTTAAATACAGCATCCATTTAAGCCGATCTCCCGATTTGACTTCTTGAGTCCTTACAAGCTGCATGCGGTGTTCTGTTACAACTTCCAACAACTGTGTCAAGTGCGGTCCAAAGTCTATAACCCGATATAGCTGCCATCTGGTCTCTTGATCATCCTTATTCGGTTCCTAGAAGTTTAATTTTTGCTGGTTTGACAGAAGTTTGGTATGTAGAATGAAATGGTGCTCTTCAACTAAACGTGTGTTGTATAAATTGTTGGCAGAATCCATGGTGGAAGGAGATTTGGCCCAGCTTAAAGAAAATCTCACCATTGATGGAGCCTTTTCATGATTGGTAGTGATGACTGGCATCAGTACCATTGTAAATTAAGGTCGGGCCTAAATGAAAATCTGAACTTATTTATTATACCCTCCATCATAGGATGGCGGTATATTAACATTGTCATTCCGTTCGTAACACATTGAATTACTGGTCTAAGACCGATTTATAGGGTCTTCAGCCAAAATATATTCTAGACCACCATGACACTTTACGTCGATCTAGCCATGCCAGTCGGTCTGTTTACGTTTACGGTACGTTTTTGAAACCAGACTTATTTTCGAAGGAGTAAAGCTTACTTACTTACTTTAATTGGCTATGACAGAATATTTCTTCCACTAGCCGAACGTAGAATAGCGTTCCAAGCGCCTCGATCTTCTGCGCTCATTCTAAAATCTCTGACACCAAGTTTCGAGGTGTCTCCCGCAACTTGATCTTTCCATCGGGCTTTTGGTCTTCCCGGTTTGCGTGTACCGCCGGAAGGAGTAAAGCTAGGCGCTTAAAATTTCAAGCACAAATGCTTCCTATTAGTATAGGTCAGTTGGGATTGTAAATGGATACATGTCGGTCCATGTTTTGATATAGCAGCTCCCATATAAATTGATCTCCCGATGGTACTTCCTGGGGCTCTAGAGGGCGTAATTGTTATCTGATTTGCCTTCAATTTTGCACAGTGATTTTCTCTATAACCTCTACCATATGTGCCATCTATAGCTGGATTAGGTCTAAAACGTGATATAGCTCCCATATAAACGGATCTCCCGAATGCATTCCTCTAGACGGTCTAGTTCTTGTCTGATTTGGCTGACATTTTTCACTGCGGCATTTCCTGTGACCTTCAAAATATATGCCAATTATGGTCTAAATCGGTATATAAGCTGACATAGCTTCCATTTAAGCCGATTTTCCGACTTTATTTCTTAAGTCTCTAAAGGGCGTAAGTCTTAACTGATTTGGCTGAAATTTTGCACAATCTCTGTTTCTAAACCCTGATATATTAGCTCCCGATTTACTACTTAAGCCTCTAGAGGGCTTAGCGCCAACATTTTTCAAAATATGGTATGAATCGATCTATAAAGAGATTCCGGGCAAAGAATTTGACAAATGCGGTCCATGGTGGAGGGTATATATTGGGTTGCCCAAAAAGTAATTGCGGATTTTTTAAAAACTTAGAATGAACTTTAATCAAATATACTTGTTTTACACTTTTTTTCTAAAGCAAGCTAAAAGTAACAGCAGATAACTGACAAAAGAAAGAATGCAATTACAGAGTCACAAGCTGTGAAAAAATTTGTCAACGCCGACTATATGAAAAATCCGCAATTACTTTTGGGTCCTAAATGCGCCTTTTATGGGTCCAAAGCCTTAAATCAAGATATCGGTCTATATGGCAGCTATATCCAAACCTGAACCGATCTGGGCCAAATTAAAAAAGAATGTCGAAGGGCCTAACACAACTCACTGTCCCAAATCGGAGAAGATCTTAAATCGAGAGATCGGTCTTTATGACAGCTATATCCAAATCTGGACCGATCTGGGCCGAATTAAAGAAGGATGTCGATCTGGGCCAAATTAAAGAAGAATGTGTCGGCCTAACACAACTCATTGTCCTAAATTTCAGCAAAATCGGATAATAAATGTGGTTTTTATGGGTCTAAGACCCTAAATCGGCGGATCGGTCTATATGACAGCTATATCCAAATCTAAACCGATCTGAGCCAAATTGAAGAAAGATGTTGGAGGGCCTAACACAACTCACTGTCCCAAATTTCAGCAAAATCTGATAATAAATGTGGCTTTTATGGGCTTAAGACCCTATATCGGCGGAACGGTCTATATGGGGGCCATATTCGAACTAAACCTGTTTTTGGAAAAAAAAGAAGCGATTAGAGTAAAATTTTGAGTGCTCTCTTATAGTAACCTAAAAACAAAAATTTCGTATCTAAATTTCGGATGGGGTACCAAGGGGAGCCGCCCCATCTCCAAATCTTACCAAAAATTTATATAGACCAATCACGACAATATGGGACTCAAATGAAAGGTATTTAAGAGTAGAAATCGTTTTTGATATCCAATTGTCGGACTAAATGTTTGGGGAACCACCCCAACCCCCAAAACCATCCTAAATCGGACATATGTACCGAACATGGCAATGTGAGACTCAAATGAAAGGTATATGCGAGTAAAATACGAATCTGATATCCCAATGTGGGACCAAGTTTCTGGCGGTCCATTCCTTCCCCAAAAAACCCCCAAATAGGACTTATTTACAGACCATGGCAATATGGGTCTCAAATAAAAGACATTTGAGTGTAGAATACGAACATGGTATTCAAATGTGTGACCAAGTGGCCGCCTCTTCCCATAAACACCCCCAAACAGGACAAATTTACCACACCATAGCAACATGGGGCTCGAATGAAAGGTCTTTGGGGGTAAAGCACAATTCTGATATGGGGCCACCCCACCGCCATAATAGCACCTAAATCAAGAAATAGTCCGAACATGTTTGCCGTATATGGAAATATGGGCTCAAATGAAAGGCAATTGGGAGTAGACCACGAACCTGAAGTCAACATTCGGCACCAACTGTCTAGGGGACGTTGATATGTATAGTTTTAAGGGGCCCATACCCCAAATCGGACATATTTGCTGACTTTTGCAATAAGGGTTTTAAATGCAAGATATTTGAGGTTAGAAAACAAATTTGACTTCCAATTTCGAGGACAATGGCAATATGGGGTTCAAATGAAAAAATTACATTTGAGAGTAGAGCACGATGCTGATTTATTTTCGGGGTTAAGTGCTGGAGGGCCCACCCAACTCTCCAAAACACACCTAAATTGGACATATCTACCGACCAGTCTAGTGTTGGGCTCAAATGAAAGGTATTGGGGTGTAGAGCATAAAATAGACCAATTTTCCGGGGGGTCTACGCCTTCCCCAAAACTAACAGCAATTATTTACTGGCCATAGCAATATGGGGCTTAAATAAAGTTATTTGGGAGTAGAATACAAATGTGAGACCATTTATTTGGGGCACCTCCCCTTCCCCAAAACACCCCACAAAGAGTACAAATTTACCGACCACGGCAATAAAGGTATTTGAGATTAGAAAACGAATTTGATAATCAATTTTGGGGCCAAGTGTTGGGATGAAGCCTCATCCCACAAACTCCCCTTCAACCAATGGCAATATGGGGTTTAAATAAATGGCACGGTATATTAGAGTTGAGCACGATGTTGATATTTTTTTTTTTCGGAAATACGTTTTTACCGATCATGGCAATATGGGACTCAAATGAGTAAAAGGACTAGAGCACGAAATTCTTACCCCCTTTCAGGACCACCCATTAATCCCTCCAACCACCACCTTGGGGGCCTTCCCAATCCCAAAATCTCCATGAGATTATCGGGCTCAAGTAAAGACTTTTAAGAATGGAGTACATTTAACATTCAAAATTAGATGACCCTAAAACCGCCAAGCGGATTCATAGACCAATAAAGATCATAAGAGATTCAGATAAAGGCATTTATATTGTTATACTGTTAGTCAAGCGACATACATAGGCTATTTTCGCAGCATGGTATTTGACTACAAGCCCTTTAATTGTCGAAAATAAATATTCAAAGTATTGGGTTGCCCAAAAAGTAATTGCGGATTTTTTTAAAAGAAAGTAAATTCATTTTTAATAAAACTTAGAATGAACTTTAATCAAATATACTTTTTTTCTAGAGAGAATGCAATTACAGAGTCACAAGATGTGAAAAAATTTGTCTACGCCGACTATATGAAAAATCCGCAATTACTTTTTGGGCAACCCAATATAATTTTGTTCCATATAAAGAAAGGGAGGGGCAGCGGAGCGGAGCTAGATTTTAATAAAAATAATAATAATAATTTTGTAACAACATTTTTTTTAAAACTAAGATTTTATTAGAACTTTTTCTAAAAAATTAAATTTTGAAAAAATTTTCTATAGAAATAAAATTTGACGAATTTTTCTATTTAAAAAATAGAAATAAAATTTTGAGCAAATTTTCCACAGAAATATAATTTTTACCAATTTTTCTACGAAATCTTCCATAGCAACATAATTTTATTTCCTTTCAAATTCTCTTAGCAATTATTTATTTTCAATTTACATTTTAAGATTCAAAAGATCCAAGTAAAACTGTACTACTACGTCATTCAAGTGAAGAGTATCCCATCTTTTGTCTTCCAATCCAATTTTCGTGAAATTATCCAATCTGCTTTTACATTCCCTGCTTATTCACTCACCCCCTCAATTAGTATTTGCTGCACAATTTGGTTTAATTTGTTCTAACATTTCGACTCTGTCATTACAAAGTCAATTGTGAGTGTGTGTGTGTGTGTGGGGGGGGGGGTTGGGTTAGGGGGCAAGGCCATCCTCGATCATTATCAATTGTTGGATGTTCCAACAATAGTTCATCACCTAATCCTTTAATTTGTTGCTCAAATGAAAACTGCTATCGTGTAACCGTTTTTGTGTTTTTCAGAATATCTTGTTGAAGGATTTAAAAAAGAACAACACACAACTAATCTGGTTGTAAAGTAGAAGAGAAAAAGAGCGCAATAACAAGTAAAAGTGTGCTAAATTCGGCCGGGCCGAATCTTGAGATCCCACCACCATGACTTCTGCTAAAAATTTATACAGAATAAATAAAGTTGTAGTGTGCATAATTTTATTCTACATACCAAACTCCAGTAAAACAAGCAAAAATTAAAGCTTCTAGGAACCCCGTACAAGGATGGTCGAGAGACCGCTTTACATGGGAACTATATCAGGTTATAGACTGATTTTGGCCGTACTTGGCACAGTTGTTGGAAGTCATTACAAATTTCAGCCAAATCGGACCAACATTGCGGCTTCCAGGGGTTCAAACAGTCAAATCGGGAGATCGATATGGCCCATTTGCAATCCCCCACGATCAACGTTAACAAGAAGCATCTGTGCAAAATTTCGCGTTCGACCGCTATCGTGATTTCGACAGACGCACGGACATGGCTAGTTTGACTCAGAACGTCTAGACGATCAAGAATATATATACTACTAGCTGACCCGGGCCCGCTCTGCTGCGCCTTCTTTTACTTTATATGGAACAGAATTTTCCTTGGAATATTTATTTTCGACAGTGTTTTTGGTGAGAGGCGGCCCCCAAAACACTTGGTCCCATATTTGGATATCAGATTCGTAGTCTACATTCAACTGCCTTTTATTTAAGCCCCATATTCCCATGGCCAGTAAATAAGACCAGTTTGGGGGGTGTTTTGGGAAAGGGGTGGACCCACAGAAACGTGGACCCACCTTTGGATATCAGATTCGTATTCTACTCGGAAATAGATTTCATTTGAGTCCCATATTGCCATGGTCGGTAAATATGTCCGATTTAGGGGTGTTTTGGGGGCTTGGGTGGTCCCCCTATCACTTGGTCCGACAATTGGATATCAGATACGTTTTCTTATCCTAAATACCTTTCATTTGAGTCCCATATTGTCGTGATTGGTCTAGATATATGTTTGGTAGGTTTTAGGGTGGGGCAGTCCCCCTAGGTACCCCATCCGAAATTTGGATACCAAATTTTTATTTTTAGGATACAATATGAGAGCACACAAAATTTCACTTAAATCGCACCACCCATCTCCGAGATCTGGCATTTCTGAAAATTAGGGTAAGGGGGAGGGTCCGCCCCCCCTTCAGATATCAAAAAATTTAGTACCCTATTTTCACAACGGGGTCATTATGCACTATCTGTGAAAATTTCAAGAAAATCGGTTCAGCCGTTTCTGAGTCTATAAGGAACACACAAACATACAAACGAACAAACAAACAAACAAACAAACAAACAAACAAACAAACAAACAAACAAACAAACAAACAAACAAACAAACAAACAAACAAACAAACAAACAAACAAACAAACAAACAAACAAACAAACAAACAAACAAACAAACAAACAAACAAACAAACAAACAAACAAACAAACAAACAAACAAACAAACAAACAAACAAACAAACAAACAAACAAACAAACAAACAAACAAACAAACAAACAAACAAACAAACAAACAAACAAACAAACAAACAAACAAACAAACAAACAAACAAACAAACAAACAAACAAACAAACAAACAAACAAACAAACAAACAAACAAACAAACAAACAAACAAACAAACAAACAAACAAACAAACAAACAAACAAACAAACAAACAAACAAACAAACAAACAAACAAACAAACAAACAAACAAACACAAATTGATTTTTATAGATAAGATATGGGGTCGAATATTTCGAGGTGTTACAAACGGAATGACTAGATTAGTATACCTCCATCCTATGGTGGTGGGCATAAAAACAGGCAAACAGTCAGCTTGCATGTTACCATGAAATTGCCTTTAGAACATTTGAATGCATGAATGAACGAATAAGCAGCATAAGTTGATTACCCATAATGGAAATCAAGCCTCCGAAAAGCCAAATGTCCTTTTTGTCCATGAGGATTGTAAATGGGCCATATCGGTTCAGATTCGGATATAGCTCCCATATAAACCGATCTTCCGATTTGACTTCTTGAGCCCATACAAGCTACAATTTTTGTCCGATTTGGCTAAAATTGAGCATGTAGTGTTCTGATAGGACTTCCAACAACTGTGCCAAGTATGGTTTAAATCGGTCTATAATCTGATATAGTTCCCATAGAAACCGAACTCCCGATTTTACTTCTTAGGCCCTTACATGCCGCAATTTTTGTCCGATTTGGCTGAAATTTTCCATGCGGTGTTCCGTTATGACTTCTAACAACTATACCAAGTATGGAACAAATCAGTCTTTAACCTGATATAGCTCCCATATAAACCGGTCTCTCTCTCTCTATTATTCGGTTCTTAGAAGCTTTAATTTTCGCTGGTTTGGCAGAAGTTTGGTATGTAGATTAAAATTATGCACTTCAACTTTATTTATTTTGTTTAAATTTTTAGCAGATTCCATGGTGTTGGGTTCCCAAGATTCGGCCCGGCCGAACTTAGCACGCGTTTACGTGTTTAATTTTCCATTCATTTGCTTTTTCATATCGTTTTCCCTTACATTCAAAAGAGAAAGAAGGCAAGAAAAGAAAACACCAAGAATTTAAAAGATCTTACAAGAAAAGAAAAAACTCATACACCCACAGCCACCATGACCCCCAACATCGCCATCTCAATCAGTATGGAGGGAGTAATCATTTTGCGCTTCTTTTCAAATTAGCTTATTTACACCTTCTTACACTTCAATTGATGGCTCATTCATTAGTGTGTAAATTTCTTTTTTCCGTTTTTTCGTTAACGTTTTCGTTTTTGCCTTTTCTGTCGGCAACAGATACTCTGAAATAAACCTTCAAGGGGGCATGGTAGTTTTTCTATGAACTGAGTAAAATACTCATTTCGCGTTTTTTTTTTTCTTTTTTTTTTTTTGAGTGGTTGAGGGGTCAACTGAAAAAATTATACCATTTGGCATATTGGGCACAGTCTTTTCAACGGTTTTCCAGGAACATAAATGAAAAGGCTCTTGTGAGCGCCACCAAAACATGAGCTATGTAGAAAATGGGTTGGGGAGCATGAAACAAATGAAAGGACAACAGTCATGGAGAATATCATCAACAAACAAGTAAAAAGGTGTTAAGTTCGGCCGGGCCGAACTTTGGATACCCACCACTTTGGATACCCACCATACCTTATGCCCCATAGCAGCTATATCGAAATATGTTCCGATTTGGACCAAATACTTATAAGTACAAGTCATTTTCCAATTGCGTATAACAAAATATTGGTCTTTTAAGTAGCTATATCTAAAATTAAACCGATTTGAGCCATGTACTAAACGGATGTCGAAATGCTTAGCATAAGTCACTGTGTAAAATTTAAGTAAAATCGTATTAAAAATCCGACTTTATGGGACCAAGACTATAAATCGGGATATCGGTCTATATGGCAGATCTGGACGGATCTAAATGAAATTTAAAAAGGAAATCGAAGGGCCTAACACAACTCACCGTCCCAAATTTCGGCGTCATCGGACAATAAACGCGCCTTTTATGACCCCAAAACCTTAGACCAAGAGATCGGGCTATATGGCAGCTATATCCAAATCTGGACCGATCTGTGCGATATTGCAGAAGTATATCAAGGGGCTTAACTTAACACACTGTCCCAAATTTCGGCGACATCGGATAATAAATGAGAATTTTATGGGCCTAAAACCCTAAATCAGGGGATCGGTCTATATGGCAGCTATATCCAAATCTGGACTGATCTGGGCCAAATTGACGAAGGATGTCGAAGGGCTTATCACTACTCACTGTGCCAAATTTCATCAAAATCGGATATAAAATGTGGCTTTTATGGGACTAGGACTCTAAATCGTAGCATCGGTTTATATGGCAGCTATATCCAAATCTGAACCGATCTGAGCCAAATTGACGAAAAATGTCGAGGGGCCTAACACAACTCACTGTCCCGAATTTCAGCAAAATCGGATAATAAATGTGGCTTTTATGAGCCTAAGTCCCTAAATCGGAGGATCGGTCTATATGACAGCTATATCCAAATCTAAACCGATCTGAGCCAAATTAACGAAGGATGTCGATGGGCCTTACTCAATTCACTGTCCCAAATTTCAGCAAAATCGGATAATAAATGTGGCTTTTATGGGCCTAAGACCCTAAATCGGCGGATCGGTCTATATAGGGGGGCTATATCAAGATATAGTCCGATATAGCCCATCTTCGAACTTAACCTACTTATGGACAAAAAAAGAATCTTTGCAAAATTTCAGCTCAATATCTCTAGTTTTAAAGACTGTAGCGTGATTTCAACAGACAGATGGACAGACAGACAGACGGACGGACATGATCTAGAGATCGTCTTAGATTTTTGCGCTGATCAAGAATATATATACTTTATAGGGTCGGAAATGGATATTTTGATGTGTTGCAAACGGTATGACAAAATGAATATACCCCCATCCTTCGGTGGTGGGTATAAAAATTTGGGGTCAAATAACGTGGGGGGACGCCCAATCCTAAAACCCATCCGAACGGATTTGTATACCGATTGGGCTAATATGGGTATCAAATGATAGGTATTTGAGAGTAGAGTACGAATTTGGTGTACAAATTTCACTCTTAATTTTCGGGGGGTCCCCCACCCCCAATAAAGCCCTAAAAGGACACTTTAACCTCTTTAAGCAATATGGGTATCAAATGAAAGGTATTTAAGAGTAGCGTACGAACTTGGCATTTAAATGTTACCCAAAGTGTCGAGGGGCCCCCACTCCCAAAAACAAGACCCAACAGGACACTTTAACCGCTTTGAGCAATATGGGTATCACATGGAAGGTATTTAAAAGTAGAAAACAAATCTGACACAAAATTTTTTTTTTTGTGTTTGAGGTCTTTGGTCTTTGGGAGTTGACTACTAATTTGGAATGCAAAATTAGGACAGAGTCTGAGACCGGCCCACCCACAAATACCCTTCAAAAGGACGTGGAGTTCGATCGGGATAATATGTCAATTAAGGTCTATGACAATACATTTCGAACCTGATGTTGGTATAAGAATTCAAGCATCTGGTTTACGTCCTACCGTTCTGCAGGACAGTATATCGCCACTATAAAAGACTCTAATAAATTTTCGTTTCCCAATAAATACAACGCCAAACTCTCATGCAGGATGACCGAGAATATTTTGAACTCAAATGGAAAAACGTGTCAGAGGGCAATGACCGTCCCCCAATCCTACCCAAAAAAAGGAATTAAAAATAATATATGAATAATATGAAATAATATATAAAGGCCGATCTGGATAGAATAGGACAGAAAAAAAGTTCTCTGGTAGTACAGTATCCCAAGCCGTCGCTTTGAAATATGATTTTGAATGTAGATAACCAATACAAAAAAAAAAATAATTAGTGTAAATCTGAACGAGACCCATAGCCCTGAAATTTTGGTAGCCTCCTTCAAAATGCTTGACATTATGGGGTTCAAACAAATTCGTGATATTACTTCAGAGACCGCCTCAAAACTCCTTCAAACCGGTCATGATTGTCTACTATGGCGACAAAAAATAGGCATTTGATAGTAGAAAACGAATTTGATATCCAATTTTGAGGCCAAATGTCGCTCCATAAACTCCCCCTAACCAATGGATATTGGAACTCAAATTAAAGAAACTTGGGAGTAGAGCACGATGCTGAAATTTTTTCAGAGCTAAGTACGTGGGTGGCCGCCACACCCTGCATATCGCTCAAACTGGACATAAATGTGGAATATGGCAAAAAGGGGCTCAAATCTGTTTTTGTTTCATGGTCAAGTTTTTCAAAAACGCCTCACCTCATAAACTCCCCCTAAATCACACATATATACCTACTATAGCAATATGCTGCTCCAATGTGGATTTTGGGAGTGGAGTATGAATCTGATATCCACTTTCGGGCAATGAGTTAGCCTACTCCAATCCACCAACAAATCCAAGAGAATGATGTGAATCTAACATCCCACATTTAATGGGCGGACCCTCGCCATAACCTATTTTCAAAAACGTCAGATTTCGGAAATGTGTGGGGCCATTTAAGCGAAATTTAGTTTGTCTATAATAACTTAAATACAGAAATTTATATCCTTATTTAGGGTGGGATATCTAGGGGGCCGCCCCCCCTCCAAAGTCACCAGCCAAATGAAATATAAACCAATAATGACAATATGGGACTCAAATGAAAGGTATTTGAGACCAGAGCTCGAATCTAATAGATGGGGATACGCCTCACCCCCACAAAACACCTCCATATCGGACATATTTACCGACCATAGCAATATAAGGCTCCAATGAAAGGTATTGGATTGCCCAAAAAGTAATTGCGGATTTTTCATATAGTCGGTGTTGACAAATTTTTTGCACAGCTTGTGACTCTGTAATTGCATTATTTCTTCTGTCAGTTATCAGCTGTTATTTTTAGCTTGCTTTAGAAAAAAAAAAGTGTAAAAAAAGTATATTTGATTAAAGTTCATTCTAAGTTTTATTAAAAATGCATTTACTTGCTTTTAAAAAAATCCGCAATTACTTTTTGGGCAACTAATAATTGGGAGAAGAGCACCTCCAAACAGAACTTTGTTCCTGATGTGACCATATAGGGCTCAGACAAAATAAAAGAGAAGGCGCAGCAGAGCGGGCCATGTCCAGCTAGTATTATATATCACCCGATTTTTAATCCTAGAGCGCATTTATACACCAATCTTCCCAAAATTTTGTACAACGCCTTCCTCGACGACTTCCACAATATCCTTTAATTTTAGCTCTTATTTATATATCCATCCGATTTGGAGAAATATAGCAATTGAGTGGTCATTTTCTAATCGATTTTATCGAAATCTAGCAGCCAGGATTTTCTTATGGCTCCTAATATTACTGGTGAATTTCATAGAAACCGGTCCAAATTTAGATATAGCTGTCATATATGCATATCGCCCGATCTTCACTTCTAGAACCATTTATTGACCAATATTGCCAACATTGTGCATAACGCTTTCCTCGATGCCTACCACAACATTTAAGAAGTTTGATCAAAATCGTTTCAGATTTAGATGTAGCCCCCATGTATATATTCGTCAGATTTTGGGAAATTTGCAATTATTTTGTCATTTGTCCATCGTATGTATTGCAGTTTGAACATAATTGCCCGAAATTTGATACGGATTGTTTAGTAACCCATCTGAAAACATCCACTGAGATGCATTAAAATTGGTTCGGAATTAGATGTATCTCCCACTTTGTATCTAAAGGGTAAGTGTGGTGTATTATAAAGTCGGCACCGCCCGACTTTTGCCTTTTTTATCTTTTTGCAACACTGGTTTAAACAACACACTCACATTTCGTGTTTTGTTTCACGGTCAAACATCTTCAGTTTGGTCTATAATTTAACCATGAATCGTCTTACAAACGAACAAAGCTTGCAAATTATTGAATTTCATTATCAAAATGCGTGCTCTGTTAAGAAAGTTCATCGCGCACTTCTTCTACTTCAGCGACAAAGCTCATTTTTGGCTCAATGGGTACATAAATAAGCAGAATTGTCGATTTTGGAGTGAAGTTCAGCCAGAAGCATTGCAAGAGCTACCAATGCATCCAAAAAAAGTCACAGTTTGGTGCGGTTTATGGGCTGATGCCATCATTGGACCGTACTTCTTCAAAGATGATGCGAATCGTCACGTAACTGTGTATGGTGAGCGCTACCGTAAGATGATATCCAACTTTTTTTGTCCAAAATGCAAGAGCTTGACTTGCATGACATATGGTTTCACAGTGCCATATGCCTTATTTATGAATCAAAATCTTTTTTGTTATAGTTTTTCAGGGGTAAAAGCCGATTCTTCTTAAGCATCCAATTATATCTGGCTTCAGATATAATTGGATCCGAAAAATTTCCATATCAACTTTTTTTACACAGGTAAGAGCAAAATTTCCATGAAATTTTTTTTGAAAACAAAATTTCCCCGCAAACTCTAAAGACAACATTACTGAGAAATTTTCTGTAAAGACAAAAATTTGCCAGAAATTTTTTCTTAAGACAAAATTTGCCAAACATTTTTTAAGGACAAGATTTGCCAGAATTGTTTTCCACAGACAAAGTTTCCCCGAAATTTTCTCCAAAGACAACAAAATTTTTTCCCGACATTTTTTTCTAAAGCAGAAATTTCCGAGAAATTTTCTCCAAGACAAAATTCTCCAGAAATTTTCTTTCAAGACAAAATTTTCTAGAAATCTAAAGACAATACTTACCAGCAATTTTCTCTGTAGACAAAATTTCTCACAAATTTTCTATAAACACAAAATTTCCCCGAATTGTAGTCATAATTTCCTAAAATTTTTCTCTAAAGACTTAACTGCCAAGAAATTCTTACTTAAGACAAGATTCAAGAATTTGCAGAAATGTTGTTTAAGGACGAAACATTCAAAAAATTTTCTCTTAGGGCAAAATTTCACAGAAATTTTCTCTAAAAACACAATTTCCCAAAAAACTTTTCTATCGACCAAAATTTCCCGGAAAATTTCTAGAAATTGTCGCTAAGCATAAAACTTTTTTAAAGACAAAATAGCCATAAAGTTTTCTCTAAACACAAAATATCCTTAAAATTTTCGACAAAATATTCATAAAATTTTTTCTAAAGTAAAAACTTTCGTAAAATTTATGTCATGAAAGTTTTTTTAAATTTCTCTTAAGACAAAATTTGCGAGAAAATTTCCTTTGACACAAAATTTCCCCGAAATTTTCTCTATAGACTTTTTTCTTGAATACATTTTCTTTGAAATTTTCGCTTTAGGACGAATAAATCCCTTTTAGCTTTAATATCCTATCACAGTTTTAATGTAGGTTATGAGCAACACTAGCAAAACACTACAAGACCCTTGGGAATCAAGGCAGTGAATAATACGGAAGCGGATATACAAAAACACAAATATGCGAGACTAGTGTAAGTGTGTGCTAGCCTACCTACTGATCCAAAAAGAGTGGCGGTGGTTGTGTGAGTGCGTTTGCTCGATTCTTGCACAAGCCGCCTTTTTTATGTGTGTCAGAGAATAAATAAATATATTCACACATAACAAACTCTCTCTCGCTCTCTCTCTCGCTCTCACACTCTGAAGCTCTACGTTCATTTGCACGCTAGTTGGGGTATTGATTTATTTTCATTCATTCGCTCGTTCGCTCTTTTATATGTATGCACGTTGTACATAATAGGCGTTACGTGCCAATGATGTTAAATACAAACATTGTCCTGTTGCCGCAGTATTTTTTATCGGCTTAAATTTAACACATTTTGAGCCTTTGGAAGAAGCATGAATCAAGTGGCCCCTTAAAGTTTTCTAGAGTGGTTTTTACACAAGTGAGCTAAAGAATGAAAGAGTGCATATGTGTGTGTGTATGTGGGTAAGTAAGGGAATTGTATGCTTGAGACAAAGTTAAAGGTTTAAGTGGTGAATTATTGGGCTTAAAATCCCAATTGGTAATGATTTTGTGTGGCAACAAAATGCTTAAGAGCAAAAATTAAAGAAATTGAAGTTTCTAAGGAAACCTTTTCATTTGCTTACTCGAACAAAAAAAGGACACTTTGTTTGAAGTGAATGTAACGAAGACCTAAAAAATCCATATAGAATGGCAATTTTGTAGGTGTCCCAAATGAAGAAGTTCTGGGTTGTGGTTTAATTTTGTCTGGGTAATGCTCTATGGGAAAATAAATTGAAAGTAATGAAATTAATGATGAATAATGTCTTCACGCATCTTAAAATATTTCTGCTTAAAAGCAATTAAAATCACATGAACTATAAAACAAGTAAGAAGGCGTTAAGTTCGGCCGAGCCGAACTTTGGATACCCACCACCTCGGGTATATATGTGAACCACATTTCGTCAAAATCCAGTGAAAAATGCATACCTTATGCCCCATAGCAGCACTATAGATATCATCCGATTTAGACCAAATGCTTATAAGTACAAGTCATTGTTCAACCGAGAGATCGGTCTATATGGCAGCTATATCCAAACCTGGACCGATCTGAGCCAAATTGAAGACAAATATCGAAGGTCCCAACACAAGTCATTGTCCCAAATTTCGGCGACATCGGACAATAAACGCGCTTTTTATGGGCCCAAAACCTTAAATCGAGAGATCGGTCTATATGGCAGCTATATCCAAATCTGAACCGATCTGGGCCAAATAGAAGAAAGATGTCGAAGGGCCTAAGGCAAATCACTGTCCAAAATTTCAGCAAAATCGGATAATAAATGTGGCTTTTATGGGCCTAAGACAATATAACGGGGGATTGGTCTATATGGCAGCTATATCCAAATTTGAACCGATCAAGGCCAAATTGACGAAGGATGTCGAAGGGCTCACCGCAACTCACTGTCCCAAATTCAGCAAAATCGGATAATAAATGTGGCTTTTATGGGCCTAAGACCATAAATCAGAGGATCGGTCTATATGGCAGCTATATCCAAATTTGGACCGATCTGAGCCAAATTGACGAAGAATGTTGAAGGACCTAACACAACTCACTGTGCCAAATTTCATCCAAATCGGATATCAAATGTGGCTTTTATGGGCCTTAGACCCTAAATCGGAGGATCGGTCTATATGGCAGCTATATCCAAATTTAGACCGATCTGAACCAAATTGACGAAGGATGTCGAAAAGCTCAACGCAACTCGCTGTCCCAAATTTCAGCAAAATCGGATAATAAATGTGGCTTTTATGGGCCTAAGACCATAAATCGGAGGATCGGTCTATATGACAGCTATATCCAAATTTGGACCGATCTGGACCAAATTGACGAAGGATGTCGAAGGGCCTAACACAACTCACTGTCCCAAATTTCATCCAAATCGGATATAAAATGTGGCTTTTATGGGCCTTAGACCATAAACCTGAGGATCGGTCTATATGGCAGCTATATCCAAATTTGGACCGATCTGAGCCAAATTGACGAAGGACGTCGAAGGGCCCAACGCAACTCACTGTCCCAAATTTCAGCAAAATCGGATAATAAATGTGGCATTTATGGGCCTAAGACCCTAAATCGGCGGATCGGTCTATATGGGGGCTATATCAAGATATAGTCCGATATAACTCATCTTCGAATGGGCCCAAAACCTTAAATCGAGAGATCGGTATATATGGCAGCTATATCCAAATCTGAACCGATCAGGGCCAAATAGAAGAAAGATGTCGAAGGGCCTAAGGCAAATCACTGTCCCAAATTTCAGCAAAATCGGATAATAAATGTGGCTTTTATGGGCCTAAGACCATAAATCGGAGGATTGGTCTATATGGCAGCTATATCCAAATTTGAACCGATCAAGGCCAAATTGACGAAGGATGTCGAAGGGCTCAACGCAACTCACTGTCCCAAATTTCAGCAAAATCGGATAATAAATGTGGCTTTTATGGGCCTAAGACCATAAATCGGAGGATCGGTCTATATGGCAACTATATCCAAATTTAGACCGATCTGGACCAAATTGACGAAGAATATTGAAGGACCTAACACAACTCACTGTGTCAAATTTCAGCAAAATCGGATAATAAATGTGGCTTTTATAGGCCTTAGACCCTAAATCTGAGGATCGGTCTATATGGCAGCTATATCCAAATCTGGACCGATCTGGGCCAAATTGACGAAGGATGTCGAAGGGCTCAACGCAACTCACTGTCCCAAATTTCAGCAAAATCGGATAATAAAAGTGGCTTTTATGGGCCTAAGACCATAAATCGGATGATCGGTCTATATGGTAGCTATATCCAAATTTGAACCGATCAAGGCCAAATTGACGAAGGATGTCGAAGGGCTCAACACAACTCACTGTGCCAAATTTCATCCAAATCGGATATAAAATGTGGCTTTTATGGGCCTTAGACCCTAAATCTGAGGATCGGTCTATATGGCAGCTATATCCAAATTTGAACCGATCTGAGCCAAATTGACGAAGGATGTCGAAGGGCCCAACGCAACTCACTGTCCCAAATTTCAGCAAAATCGGATAATAAATGTGGCTTTTATGGGCCTAAGACCCTAAATCGGCGGATAGGTCTATATGGGGGCTATATCAAGATATAGTCCGATATAGCCCATCTTTGAACTTAACTTGCTTATGGACAAAAAAAGAATCTGTGTAAAATTTTAGCTCAATATCTCAATTTTTAAAGACTGTAGCGTGATTTCAACAGACAGAGGGACAGACGGACGGACATGTCTAGATCGTCTTAGATTTTTACGCTGATCGAGAATATATATACTTTATAGGGTCGGAAATGGATATTTCGATGTGTTGCAAACGGAATGACAAAATGAATATACCCCCATCCTTCGGTGGTGGGTATAACAAGTTGAGATGGGCTAAAGTTGGGCGAAGGCGATCTCTTGATGTCCTACACCGCATTGGATATGCAGGCTAAGCCATCGAATTTGCAATTTGCTTAAATTTTATATTTAAAATTTTGAACAAAATCCTTACATGTTATAGGTGCCATAGAGTAAATCGTTGTGCAAATTTTTGAGCAGATCGATTGACAAACGACCTCAAACGTGAAAATCGGGAAATGCATATATATCGGAACAATATCTAAAACTATACAAATTTCTACGAAATTCATTAGTCATCAGAAGATTTATAAGTGAAACCTTCGTGACAAATTTTCTGAAGATCGGTTAACAATTTACAAAATTATTGAGTATTATTCAAAATCGGTCAAAAATTACTATTGGAGCTATATCTAAACCTCAACCGATTTCGATCAAACTTTAAAGATATTGTGGTAGTGGTCGAGGAAAGCGTTGTACCAAAATTTTGGCAAGATTAGCCAATAAAGGCGCTGGCAGTGGCTCTAGGCTTAAAGATCGGGCGATATATATATGAGAGCTATATCTTAATCTGAACCGGCTTCTATGAAATTCACCAGTAATCTCGAGAGCCATTACAACAACATCTTTCTAGATAATTGGTTACCAAATGAGCACTTTATTGCAATATTTCTCAAAATCGGACGAACATATATATGGAAGCTAGATCTAAATCTGAACTGATTATTTCCAATTTCAATAGGCTTCGTCTCTAGGTCGAAAAACATGCTTGTACCAAATTTAAAGACGATCGGATGAAAATTGCGACCTGTAGTTTGTACACAAATTAACATGGACAGACAGACAGACGGACAGACAGACGGACAGACAGACGGACAGACAGACGGACAGACAGACGGACAGACAGACGGACAGACAGATGGACAGACAGACGGACAGACAGACGGACAGACAGACGGACAGACAGACGGACAGACAGACAGACGGACAGACAGACAGACAGACAGACGGACAGACAGACGGACGGACATAGCTAAATCGTATCAGAAAGTGATTCTGAGTCGATCGGTATACTTATCAATGGGTCTATCTCACTTCCTTCTAGGTGTTACAAACAAATGCACTTACTTATAATACCCTGCACCACAGTAGTGATGTAGGGTATAAAAACTCCTTAATTTATCAAAAAAAAATCCATTTCCAAGAATGTTATTTCTATCGAATATTATGAGAAATATCTTGAGAAAAATATTTCAACGAAATTTTAAATTCTAAAATTTCTTTAGTGACAATAAATTGAATTTCCCAAAATATTTTCACATAATTTTTCTTTTGGCATTGAAACACCCCAAGTGAATACTTTAAATTTTGATTCAGTTAGGAAATTTCTTTAAAAAGAATTTCAAAGAAATTCTTTCAAACTTTTCATCATCCAATTAATGTTTTTGGCAAAAAGTCATTTACGAATTTATGACCTGCTGTCGCAGCATTCATAGGCAAAACCATGCACACCAAAAGAAAGTAATTGCAAATCTCGGTAATTCGTTTCGAGGACCATCCACCATTGTTGCCATCAACAATGCAAAGCTAGGATATTAATAACAAAAAAAAAAAATAAGAACCCACAGATGTACGCGTCAATGATGAAGAGGATAAGGCACTGTGGCTCCATGAAAACCAAACCGAATTGAATAGGTAAATCAAAAAAAAAAACAAGTAAAAGGCCGGGCCGAACTTTGGATACCCACCACCTCGGGTAAATATGTAAACCACCTTTCATCAAAATTCGGTGAAAATTTCATACCCTATACTCATATACCTCATACCGATCTGAACTATATACGACACGGATGTCGAAAAGCCGAACATAAGTCACTGTGTCAAATTTCATTGGAATCGGATTATAAATGCGCCTTTTATGGGACCAAGACATTAAATCGAGATATCGGTCTACATGGCAGCTATATCCAAATCTGGACCGATTTGCGCCAAGTTGCATAAACATGTCGAAGAGCCTAACACAAAGCACTGTCCCAAATTTCGGCGAAATCGGACAATAAATGCCTCTTTTATGGGCCATAAACCTTAAATCGTGAGATCGGTCTATATGGCAGCTATATTTAAATCTGGACCGATCTGGACAAAATTGAAGAAGGACGTCGAAGAGCCTAACCAAACTCACTGTCTCAAATTTCAGCGACATCGGACAATAAATGCGTCTTTTATTGCCCCAAAACCTAAAACATAGATATCGGTTTATATGGCAGCTATATCCAAATCTGGACCGATCTGTACGATATTGCAGAAGTATGTCAAGGGGCTTAACTTAACTCACTGTTCCAAATTTCGGCGACATCGGACAATGAATGAGCATTTTATGGGCCCAAAACCATAAATCAAGAAATCGGTCTATATGGCAGCTATATCTAAATCTGAACCGATCTGAACCAAATTGAAGAAATATGTCAAAGGGCCTAACACAACTCACTGTCCCAAATTTCAGCAAAATCGGATAATAAATGTGGCTTTTGTGGGCCTAAGACCCTAAACCGGAGGATCGGTCTATATGGCAGCTATATCCAAATCTGAACCGATCGGGGCGAATTTAACGAAGGAAATTGAAGGGCTAAGACAACTCACTGTCCGATATTTCAACAAAATCGGATAATAAATGTGGCTTTTATGGGCCTAAGACCATAAATCGGAGGATCGGTCTATATGGCAGCTATATCCAAATCTGGACCGATCTGATCCAAATTGACGAAGGATGTCGAAGGGCCTAAGACAACTCACTGTCCCAAATTTCAACAAAATCGGATAATAAATGTGGCTTTTATGGGCCTAAGACCCCAAATCGGAGGATCGGTCTATATGGGGGCTATATCAAGATATAGTCCGATATAGCCCATCTTCGAACTTAACCTGCTTATGGACAAAAAAAGAATCTGTGCAAAATTTCAGCTCAATATCTCTATTTTTAAAGACTGTAGCGTGATTTCAACAGACAGACGGACGGACGTGTCTAGATCGTCTAAGATTTTTACGCTGATCAAGAATATATATACTTTATAGGGTCGGAAATGGATATTTCGATGTGTTGCAAACGGAATGACAAAATGAATATAACCCCATCCTTCGGTGGTGGGTATAAAAACATACACATAAACAAGTAAAAGCGTGCTAAGTAGCTAAGCTAAGACTTTTGGGAACCCACCGCCCTGGATTCTGCTAAAAATGTATACAAAATAAATTAATTTGAAGGGCATAATTTTATTCTACATACCAAATTTTTGTCAAATCAGCAAAAATTAAAGCTTCTAAGAACCGAACAAGGATGACGAGTGGGACCTATATAGCGTTATATACCACATGCAAAATTTTGGCCCAATCGGACAAAAATTGCCGCTTGTAAGGGGTCAAGACGTCAAGTCGGGAGATCGGTTTATATGGCAGCTATATCAGGCTATACATCGATTAGGACCGTACTTGGAACACTTGTTGAGAGTCGGAAAAAATTACTGCATGCAGAGGCTCAAGAAGTCCAATCGGGGAATATGTGGGGCCTATATCCAAATCTGAACTGATATGGCTCATTTGCCCCAATCCCCAACGACCTACGTCAATATGAAGAATCTGTGCAAAATTTTGTTAGTAAGACCACTCATGATTCATGTTTAAATTATAGACCCAACAGATAATGTTTGATAAGGAAACAAAACACGAAACGCACATGAGCTGTCGAAACCAGTGTTGGCAAAAAGATAATAGCTAAAAAAATCACCCATTAGCCCGATCTGGACCATATTCGGGTGAAATGTCAAGGCCCTTAGTACACCTCACTATTTCAAATATCAGCGAAAACTGAAAAACGAAAAAATGCACCTTTAGGCTGAAAATCGGTCTAAATTATATATATTTTAGTATAGCCCGATCTGGAAACATGTCGAGAGTCTTGATACATTTTACTTTACTTTAATTGGCTATGACAGAATATTTCTTCCACTAGCCGAACGTAGAATAGCGTTCGAGGAACAAGTTTCGAGTTGTCTCCGACAACTTGATCTTTCCATCGGGCTTTTGGTCTTCCCGGTTTGCGTGTACCACCGTGTTTACCTTCAAAAGACTTCTATGCTGGAGTTTCCTCATCCATTCTGACAACATGACCTAGCCAACGCAGCCATTGTATTTTGATGCGTGTAACTATCCTATCGTCGTCATACAACTCATACAGCTCGTGGTTCATGCGTCGCCTAAATTCTCCATTAACGCAAACTGGTCCATATATTTTACAAAGAATCTTTCTCTCAAATACTCCAAGTACTGCCTCATATGCTTTCACAAGTACCCATACTTCATGACCATATAACAGCACAGGTAGTATCAGTGTCTTGTATAGTGCAATCTTCGTCTGTCGAGAGGTGGCCTTGTTTCTAAACTGCTTACTTAGTCCAAAGTAGCATCTGTTTGCCAGTATTATTTTTCGCTTTATCTCAAAACTGGTGCCATTCGTTTCGGTTACGGCGATGCCGAGGTAGATAAATTTACTGACTGTCTCAAAGTTGTGCTTCCCAACTTTTTCCATTTTCTTCATCTGCTCGGTTGTACAAGGCTTCTTGGGAGTGGAAACCATCCATTTCGTCTTATCTCCATTTACTGCCAGACCCATTTTCCCTAACTCTCTTTCGATTCTCTCAAAGGCTGCAGTTACTACTTGCGGTGATCGACCTTTGATATCGATGTGGTCGACATAGGCGAGTAGCATGTGTTCTCTTGTGATTAGTGTGCCATATCTATTAACATCTGCATCTCGTATAATCTTCTCCAGCAGGATATTAAAGAGATCACACGATAGGCTGTCTCCTTGTCTGAAACCTCGTTTGGTATTAAATGGTTCGGAGAGATTCTTTCCTATTCTTACTGAGAAACGCGTATCAGCAAGTGTCATCCTGCAGAGTCTTACTAATTTTGCAGGGATACCAAACTCAGACATGGCTTCAAATACCTTTGAATGTAAAGGAGTATCGAAGGCGGCTTTGTAGTCAACAAAGAGATGGCAGGTGTTCATTTGGCCTTCTCGGGTCTTTTCCAGGATTTGGCGCAGTGCGAATATCTGGTCCAGGGTGGATTTTCCAGGTCTAAAGCCGCTTTGATAGAGCCCAATTATCTCATTGACTTAAGGTTTTAATCTTTCACACAGTACGCTCGTGAGTATCTTGTATGCGATGGGGAGGAGACTTATTCCTCTGTAGTTGGCACATTCCGTCTTGTCTGCTTTCTTGTGTACGAGATATAGCATGCTGAGGTTCCAATCATCGGGTATGCGTTCTTCTAGCCAGATTGCGCAGATAAGCTGATGCATACGCCTTATCAGCGTGTCGCCTCTGGTCTTAAATAGATCACCGGGTAACCCGTCGGCTCCTGCTGCCTTGTTGTTCTTTAGTCGGGTCACTGCTACTTGGACCATCATCAGGGATTGGTTCTGCGTTATCCTCTTCGCCGCCAACATCGGACACTAGCAGTTGGGTAAAATGTTCATTCCATATCCTCAGCATGTTATCTGTGTCAGTTACCAGATTTCCTTCTTTGTCTCTGCAGGAGGATGTGCCTGCACCAAAGCCATCGGTTTGATGTTTAATTCTCTGGTAGAATTGCCGGACTTCATTCTGACTTGTGTACATCTCAATTCGCTCACACTCACGTCTTTCTATTTCCCCTTTTTCTTTCTGCAGAATAGACGTTTCTCCTCTCTTCTTTTCTCCCGATACCTCGCCTTCATCTGGAGCGTTGCTAATGATTGCAGGGTTGCTCTATATGCCGCATTCTTGACTTCAGTAGCATCTCGACACTCTAGGTCGTAGCATGGATTTCTTGAGGGAGGCTTCCGGTACCCAAGTACGAATTTCGCGCCATTTTCCATGGAGTGGGTAATAGTTTGCCACTGCGCTATTATATCATCGGAACAAGGAGGGCTTTCATCAAGCAGTTGGATCAGTCGAGTGGAGTATGCCGCTGCCATTTGTTGTGTTTGCAGCTTTTCAATGTCTTTGATACATTTAACTGTTCCCAATTTCAGCGAAATCGGGTAATAAATGCGTCTGTTATACACCTAGTAGCCAAAATTGGCAGATCGGTTTATATGGCAACTATTGGGTTGCCCAAAAAGTAATTGCGGATTTTTTAAAAGAAAGTAAAGAACTTAGAATGAACTTTAATCAAATATACTTTTTTTCTAAAGCAAGCTAAAAGTAACAGCTGATAACTGACAGAAGAAAGAATGCAATTACAGAGTCACACGCTGTGAAAAAATTTGTCAACGCCGACTATATGAAAAATCCGCAATTACTTTTTGGGCAACCCAATATATCCAAGCATATTCCGATTTGAAACATATTTGGTTCGGATATCGACGGGCAAAATAAAATCCACTATTCTGAATTTCAGCGAAAATGGGAAATAAGCGCATGCTTGTTATAGACTTAAGACCTTAATAGACAGATCGGTCTTTATGGCAGCTATACGTGAAAATTGTCTGATAGGGTCCATATTCAGATAGGTTGTCGATGGGCCTAATAAAGGTTACTAACAGATATATTAAAAAAATGGCTCTATAAACACCATATTCAAGTCAGATGTCGGGGCTATTAGCACAAAATGCGGCTCTTACAGGCTTAAGACCCTAAATCGGCAGATCGGCCTATAATGTTCCAATAAACATTTCACTTAGGAACAGGGGATAATTCTTTCACATCAATGAGTGCAGTCCGATTAGAGATTAGAGCTCAATGATAAGGGGCCTCTTTTTATATGGCGAACCCGAAAGGTGTGCCGCATAGCGACACCACTTGGTAAATATGTTTTAACACGGCAGTATATCTCACAAATGTTGCCAGCATTAATAAGGCGATAATCATAGCTGAAAATTTGTCTGATGTTCACGCCGGCATTTGAGACCAGGCGTTCGGCGTCATAGGCGGACATGATAACCTCTGCGCCACGGTGCCCTCCGATAGGTCTATGAGGCAGCTATATGTAAATATAGCCCTAGACCTAGACCATATACGGGAGAGATTTCCGGGGTCTTCATACAACTCATACAACTTCCAATTACAGCGATATCGGTAATAAATTCGCATTTCATAGACTTAAGACCATACTAAGTCGGCAGATCGGTCTATACGGCAGCTATATCCAAATAAAGTCCACTTTAGACGTGCTCTGGTCTCAAATACAATTTTGAGGATGAGGCGTCCCCCAAAGACTTGGGCATAAAATTGGTAATCAAATTAGTTTCCTAATCTCAAATATCCTTATTTGAGCCACATATTGGCATGGCCAGCAAATTTTAACCCTTTAGTAGGTTTTTGGGGAAAGAGCGATGTCCCAAATACATGGTCCCACATTTGGATATTCGTATATTGCGATGGTCAGTAGATAATTGCTGTTTGTGGTCTATTTTGGAAAAGGGATAGACCCCCAGAAAATTGTTCCAATTTCGTGCTCTACTCCCCAATACCTTTCATATGAGCCTCTCACTGACATGGTCGGTAAATATGCCCGATTTAGTGGTTTTTTAGGCAGTGGGGTGGTCCCCCAAACACGAAGCCCTAAAAATATACCAGCATCGTACTCTATTCTCATGTATCTATATTTCATTTATTTAAACTCGAAATTGGCATTGGCCTCGAAGCTAGATATCAAATTCGTTTTCTAATCTCAAATACCTCTCATTTAAATCCCTTATTGCAAAAGTCTGTCAAATATGTCCGGTTTGGGGTATGGGCCCCAAAAACTATCAATATCGAGCTCCATTGTCTTGAAGACCCAAATTGTCTTGGTGAGCAACTACGTCCTACTTCGGGGTTGTTATGGTGGTGGACGTCCCCCTAGACAGTTGGTCCCGAATGTTGATATCAGCTTCGTGGTCTACTCTCAAACATCTTTCATTTGAGCCCCATATTTCCATAGTCGGCAAACATGACCGGTTTGGAGGTGTTTTGGGGGATGGCGGGCAACTCATTGACCTTGTGTTGAAAGTATATACTATCAGATACGTTTTCTATTCTAAAATACTTTTCATTTGAGTCCCACATTGTCGTGATTGGTATAAATATATGTTTGGTAGGTTTTAGGGTGGGTCGGTCCCCTTAGGTACCCCATCCGAAATTTGGATTCCAAATTTCTATTTTTAGGGTACTATATGAGAGCACACGCTTAAATCGCACCACCCATCTCCGAGATCTGGCGTTTCTGAAAATTAGGGTAAGGGAGAGAGTCCCCCCCCCCCCCCCCCCCCCCACTCAGGTACCACAAAATGTAGTATTAATATTTCATCACCGGGTTTCTTGAAAATTTCAAGAAACCCGGTCGACTCGTTTTTGAGTCTATAAGGAACACACAAACACAAATAGATTTTTATATATAAGAAGAAGAAGAAGAAGATACAAAAGTTGCTATTGACACTTACCACTAAAACTATAAAAAAGATTTTGTGAACACTCACCTGAAATAGAAAATAGAAAAAAAAATTAAATAATTTTTTTTTATTGAAAAACAAGTAAAAAGGCGTTAAGTTCGGCCGGGCCGAACTTTGGATACCCACCACCTCGGGTATATATGTAAACCAACTTTCATCAAAATTCGGTAAAAATTTCATACGCTATACTCATATACCTCATACCGATCTGAACTATATACGATACGGATGTCGAAAAGCCGAACATAAGTCACTGTGTCAAATTTCAGTGGAATCGGATTATAAATGCGCCTTTTATGGGGCCAAGACATTAAATCGAGATATCAGTCTACATGGCAGCTATATCCAAATCTGGACCGATTTGCGCCAAGTTGCATAAACATGTCGAAGAGCCTAACACAAAGCACTGTCCCAAATTTCGGCGAAATCGGACAATAAATGCCTCTTTTATGGGCCCTAAACCTTAAATCGTGAGATCGGTCTATATGGCAGCTATCTGGGCAAAATTGAAGAAGGACGTCGAAGAGCCTAACCAAACTCACTGTCTCAAATTTCAGCGACATCGGACAATAAATGCGTCTTTTATGGCCCCAAAACTTAAAACCTAGATATCGGTTTATATGGCAGCTATATCCAAATCTGCACCGATCTGTACGATATTGCAGAAGTATGTCAAGGGGCTTAACTTAACTCACTGTTCCAAATTTCGGCGACATCGGACAATGAATGAGCATTTTATGGGCCCAAAACCATAAATCAAGAAATCGGTCTATATGGCAGCTATATCCAAATCTGAACCGATCTGAACCAAATTGAAGAAAAAATGTCAAAGGGCCTAACACAACTCACTGTCCCAAATTTCAGCAAAATCGGATAATAAATGTGGCTTTTGTGGGCCTAAGACCCTAAACCGGAGGATCGGTCTATATGGCAGCTATATCCAAATCTCAACCGATCTGAACCAAATTGAAGAAATATGCCAAAGGGCCTAACACAACTCACTGTCCCAAATTTCAGCAAAATCGGATAATAAATGTGGCTTTTGTGGGCTTAAGACCCTAAACCGGAGGATCGGTCTATATGGCAGCTATATCCAAATCTGAACCGATCGGGGCGAATTTAACGAAGGAAATCGAAGGGCCTAAGACAACTCACTGTCCCAAATTTCAACAAAATCGGATAATAAATGTGGCTTTTATGGGCCTTAGAGCCTAAATCGGAGGATCGGTCTATATGGCAGCTATATCCAAATCTGGACCGATCTGATCCAAATTGATGAAGGATGTCGAAGGCCCTAACACAACTCACTGCACCAAATTTAAACAAAATCGGATAATAAATATGGCTTTTATGATTTTTTTGAGGTTAGGATTTTCATGCATTAGTATTTGACAGATCACGTGGGCTTTCAGACATGGTGTCAAAGAGAAAGATGCTCAGTATGCTTTGACATTTCATCATGAATAGACTTACTAACGAGCAACGCTTGCAAATCATTGAATTTTATTACCAAAATCAGTGTTCGGTTCGAAATGTGTTTCGCGCTTTACGTCCGATTTATGGTCTACATAATCGACCAAGTGAGCAAACAATTAATGCGATTGTGACCAAGTTTCGCACTCAGTTTACTTTATTGGACATTAAACCAACCACACGAATGCGTACAGTGCGTACAGAAGAGAATATTGCGTCTGTTTCTGAGAGTGTTGCTGAAGACCGTGAAATGTCGATTCGTCGCCGTTCGCAGCAATTGGGTTTGTGCTATTCGACCACATGGAAGATTTTACGCAAAGATTTTGGTGTAAAACCGTATAAAATACAGCTCGTGCAAGAACTGAAGCCGAACGATCTGCCACAACGTCGAATTTTCAGTGAATGGGCCCTAGAAAAGTTGGCAGAAAATCCGCTTTTTTATCGACAAATTTTGTTCAGCGATGAGGCTCATTTCTGGTTGAATGGCTACGTAAATAAGCAAAATTGCCGCATTTGGAGTGAAGAGCAACCAGAAGCCGTTCAAGAACTGCCCATGCATCCCGAAAAATGCACTGTTTGGTGTGGTTTGTACGCTGGTGGAATCATTGGACCGTATTTTTTCAAAGATGCTGTTGGACGCAACGTTACGGTGAATGGCGATCGCTATCGTTCGATGCTAACAAACTTTTTGTTGCCAAAAATGGAAGAACTGAACTTGGTTGACATGTGGTTTCAACAAGATGGCGCTACATGCCACACAGCTCGCGATTCTATGGCCATTTTGAGGGAAAACTTCGGAGAACAATTCATCTCAAGAAATGGACCGGTAAGTTGGCCACCAAGATCATGCGATTTGACGCCTTTAGACTATTTTTTGTGGGGCTACGTCAAGTCTAAAGTCTACAGAAATAAGCCAGCAACTATTCCAGCTTTGGAAGACAACATTTCCGAAGAAATTCGGGCTATTCCGGCCGAAATGCTCGAAAAAGTTGCCCAAAATTGGACTTTCCGAATGGACCACCTAAGACGCAGCCGCGGTCAACATTTAAATGAAATTATCTTCAAAAAGTAAATGTCATGGACCAATCTAACGTTTCAAATAAAGAACCGATGAGATTTTGCAAATTTTATGCGTTTTTTTTTAAAAAAAAAGTTATCAAGCTCTTAACAAATCACTCTTTATTAAGAAGATCAGCGGGAGTGAAATATTTCTTACACCGCTTAAAAAAGCCCAAGCAATTGAATGCTTCTTTCGGCACTTCGAATACAAGTTTTGACCAACGGACATCACATTGAATCCTCATGCCCAGAACATAGGTACTCAGTACTTATGCTCTTGCATAAATACTGAGTACCTATGATACTCGATACGACAAGGCGCATTATTGGCGCCTTTAAATAACCACCGATCGCCACAGGAAAAGGCCACCCTGTTCCCACGACAAGCTTGCTCATCTACAAAAGCTTGATGAGAATTGCCACCTCCACATGACAATGTGGCTACATTAATGAGTCAAAACAGATGGATGACAGTGCTCAGGAATCGGTTTTCTTTCCACAGCATAGCAAATCTTATGGGGCCTTTATATGGTAAAGACGGGCCATAAACTTCAAAACATAATGGAACCCTACGAGTGTGGCTTAAGACCTAACAAACCTGCCAGCGATAAGATATTCAAACAAGAAAAATTAAATTCCATTCTGAAAGATATGGGTAAGTAGCCTGTTATGCAAGTAACCTCTGCTTATATTCATCAGATACGCCGGTATATTAAAGTCCTCTCTGAGTGCTTGGAGGACGTCAGACCATGTGAAGCTTTAATATGCGTTCTTCAGATCCAATGTGGCCAAGAGGAGAATTGGCCTAGAGCAGTGGTGCCTTTGCTCAACCGCCTCTACTATCACCACCACAACCGGACATTCCTGTCCGGAAGCCATGTTGTCTCATCGAGAGTCCGCCTCCCTCAATGATGGCATACTGGAGCTTTGGCTTAAAAAGACGCTTCAAAAGCTTGCCGGCCAGCATACAGAGTGGTCTGTATGTGGAATAACCTTTGCCCCCTTGCTTATAAGCACCAGGTTTTGTCTATTCCATACCGCCGGTATTCCATCGGAACTGGGGGTTGGTGAATGGGTTTGTGTTGCCAGTTGGCTCTTCATAAACTTCCTCTTCTCTACGGTTGTGACGAGAAAAGAGTGTGTGGACTATATTTTCCATTGTTCTGCCGTCCATCACCGCTGTTGGGCTCCGTGTGCCGAGTTTTTCTATGACAATTTTGTATCCGAGGCCAGCTACTATGTAATGCCCGTCTAATTTTTGCATTGTGTCTTCGATCTCATCAAGTTTTGTGAAGTAATCTAGTTGAACCCAGGTGTATCCGTTTCCATTTCCGCTGTTTATACACAGAAAAAAATATCGCAAACAAATTTTCAATTAAAAATTTTATTGAAAAAAAATCTTTTCTAGTTAATAAATTAATTGATTCAATTATTTTTTTTTTACTTGAATCTGAACATTTTTTTTAATCACAATTGTGATTGAAAATGTTTTAATTTTCAATTAAAAAATTAATTGATTCAATCACCGTTTTTAACGAATCTTAAAAAATTTTCAAATATGGTGCTTAAGTAAATTCAACCAAAGCCTATTTGGTCCCCTACAATTTAAAGGGACAGAGATTTCATACGTCTCACATTTCGACAAATCTATAGCAGTACCATGGCAGCCAGTTCTATGTGCGGGACTAACCCGATGGAGTCCTTCATCGGTCAAGGGCTGCCGCCTCAGTGCACAACACACTGATACGATAACAAACAAATCTATAGGGCACCCCTATCCGATGCCCGAAATTTTGTGGGAAACCCACGCGGATGAGTTCTTTTTATAGGGTGCCCAAGGACTTTTGCCCCAACAACGCACCTCAAGTTCATGTTCCAGAAGGTAAACATCAGTATACCAAATATAGAAATTAATTGGAATTTTCAATCATTTTTTAATTGGATCAATTAAAAAATTAATTGGATCAATTAAAAAATTAATTGGATCAATTAAAAAATTAATTGGATCAATTAAAAAATTAATTGGATCAATTAAAAAATTAATTGGATCAATTAAGAAATTAATTGGATGAATTTTAGAACTATTTGAAAATTTCAATAATTTTTTATTGAATATGCTATTTTTTTAATTGAAAACATTTTCAATTACTTTATGTGATTAAAGCAGATTCAATAAAAAAAATAATTGAATAAATTAATTTCGTGATTGAATCCGATTTTTATTTTTTTTTTTTCTATCTAGGTGAGATGCCATGGCGGTCTGGAATCCAGATAGCAGCTGTCTTCGTGAGATCCTCAATTCAAGACCCGTCATTTTTTACTGCGTATTGTTGTCTTATAACTACGATGCCGGCACGTTATTCTGCGACTATTTGCTATTTTCACATGATCTCGTGCGAGCGTACTCGCATGTACAACATTTTAGATGGTAGGATCGGCAGATCGGACTAGATAAGGTCTAAAGTGGGCCATAATCGGTTCGGATATCGGGTGTCCTAATTCAACTCACCGTTTCATATTTAAGCTTAATCGGATACCTAATGCGATTAAGACCTTACATCAGCAGATCGGCTAAATGGTAGCTATATCTAAATAAATTCTGCTGTTGACTTTACTCGGTTCGGATATCGGGTGGCCTTATCCATTTTCTTAGTATTTTTGATTTTAACCCACATAAAGCACTTGAATACTCAGGCATCCTAACATTCTGCCGCCTTAGTGTACGTTTTTTCGTCATGGGAGAAGCACATCCCGGAGTGCTTTCTCCGCTAGCCTCTGGTCCGTGCCGGGATTGAAAAAAATCCCGGGTCCTGTTTCTGTTCGGTTTGTCAGAACCGCCTATCTATCATCGGTCGGTGTTGGTGAGATGTAATCGGTGCATGGAGTGGGGACATTTCCGATCTTGCTCTGGCCTTTGATCACTGTAGGAGGAGTATAGTCACACTGAATATGTTCTGTGCGAACATAGACAGCAGTGGGTCACAAGCGTCATCATCATCGTCGTCGCCTTCTGCGTCCTCGTCGTCCTCGTCGTCAGCCAATGTGACCCCCCGACCTCTCCCGTGCGGCAATATGCGCAACAGCAGCATCCCAACCCAGCATGGATTTTATGAGTCGGAAGAACATATTGGTCGCAGCGATCCAGGAGACAAAGTTGACCAACACCTGCAGGTTGCACAGTTGTCACGGATACAATGTGCTACGTAAGGACCACTCAAGGAATGGAGGTGGGGGATTGGACTTTGCGCATGGCGCTAGTGGGGATAACAGTCAGGTCCAGTACTACCGAAATAGAGCTATACAAAGTGTACATTCCGCCGGTTGGTGGCTACTATCTGGACATAATCGTTAATTCTAGTGGACTTTAATGCGCACCACATTTCATGGCAGTATCCCCTAGGTAACGACCAGCGGGGCATAGCTTTGGCAGAGCAGATTGAAGGCTCCACGTTTTGCACGGTAATTGAGGAGGTGTAGCAGCTCGCTCCCAGACATCTCTATTGCATCCCCTGATCTCCTGAGTGACGTATCCTGGCAAGCCGTCACATCTTGGGGATCAGACCACCTCCTTATAATTCAGAAACAAGGTCCTCAAGTCACTTGCCGGCAGCACTTGGGGTGCTGACAAAGAAACCTTGTTGACCACGTACAAAGCAATTGCCCGGTCTGTGGCAAATTATGCAGCGCCAGTGTGGTTTCTTCAGCACTGTGACACGCAGTGGAATAATATTCCGATCTGTCAGAATGCCACCCTCCGAACTGTCTCCTCAGTTCTCATGTGGACCACCTCCATCAGGAGACAAAGATCCTACCAGTGTGCAGACATAACTACCTGCAGTCTAAGCAATACCTTCTGGGCTATTATCGCAGAGACCATCCAAATCATCATCTTGTGGATAGATATCCACTGCCCAGAAGGCTTAAGGTAGATCTAAATGATCTAGAGCGTGAGGTTTAGCGCTACAAAAAAGAACCTCTAGATCAAGCGGCATATCAAGCAGGTCTAGACAACATTTATGCCGACACGTTAGCAGATGCGGTAAATCGCTACCGGGTGAATGTAGTCCTTGGAGAACGACCGCCTCCCATTGCATCTAAACAAATTGACCTCCCCCGGCAAACCAGAGTAGTTCTGGCTCAATTACGTTCCGGCAGATGCAGCCGCGTCAACTCCTACAGAGCAAGGATTGATGCTTTGATGATTGAAGTGTCATCCTGCAAAGTCTTACTAATTTTGCAGGGATACCAAACTCAGACATGGCTTCAAATACCTTTGAACGTTAAGAAGTATCGAAAGCGGCTTTGTAGTCATCAAAGAGATGGTAGGTGTTGATTTGTCCTTCTCGGGTCTTTTCCAGGATTTGGCGCAGTGCAAATGTGGTTAAGGGTGGATTTTTCAGGTCTAAAGCCGCATTGATAGGGCCCAATTATCTCATTGACTTAAGGTTTTAATCTTTCACACAGTACGCTCGAGAGTATCTTGTATGCGATGGGGAGGAGATTTATTCCTCTGTAGTTGGCACATTCCGTCTTGTCTCCTTTCTTGTGTACGGGACATAGCATGCTGAGGTTTCAATCATCGGGTATGCGTTCTTCTAGCCAGATAACGCAGATTAGCTGATGCATACGCCTTATCAGCGTGTCACCTCCGGTCATAAATAGTTCAGCGGGTAACCCGTCGGCTCCTGCTGCCTTTGTTGTTCTTTAGTCGGGTCACTGCTACTTGGACCTCATTCTGACTAGGAGGTAAACATTCTACGCGATCATCAGGGATTAGTTCTGCGTTATCCTCTTCGCCGCCAACATCGGGCACTAGCAGTTGGGTAAAATGTTCATTCCATATCCTCAGCATGTTATCTGTGTCAGTTACCAGATTTCCTTCTTTGTCTCTGCAGGAGGATGTGCCTGCACCAAAGCCATCGGTTTGATGTTTAATTCTTTGGTAGAATTTCAGGACTTCATTCTGACTTTTGTACATCTCAATTCGCTCACACTCACTTCTTTCTATTTCCCCTTTTTCTTTCTGCGGAATAGACGTTTCTCCTCTTTCCTTTTTTCCCGATACCTCTCCTTCATCTGGAGCGTTGCTAATGATTGCAGGGTTACTCTATATGCCGCATTCTTGTCTTCTGCAGCATCTCGACACTCTTGGTCGTACCATGGATTTTTTGGGGGAGGCTTCCGGTACCCAAGTACGGATTTTGCGGCATTTTCCATGGAGTGGGCAATAGTTTGCCACTACGCCATTATATCATCGGAACAAGGAGTGCTTTCATCAAGCAGTTGGGTCAGTTGAGTGGAGTATGCCGCTGCCATTTGCTGTGTTTGCAGCTTTTCAATGTCCAGCTTTCGTGCAGTGTCAGATCGTACTTTCCTCGCCATGTTCAAATGGGTGCGAACATTTGCTGCAACAAGGTAATGATCCGAATCTATATTCGCTCAACGGATCGATCGTACATCTAACACGCTGGATGAATGCCTTCCAGCTATCACAACATGATCAATTTGGCTTCTCGTGTTTTGATCGGGTGACAGCCATGTGGCTTTGTGAATATTTTTATGTTGAAATCTGGTGCTACTCGCTACCATGTTTTTTGCCGCGGCGAAATCTATCAGCCTCAACCCATTACTGAACGTTAACTTGTAGAGGCTAAACTTTCCGACTGTTGGACCAAAAATGTCTTCCTTCCTTATCTTTGCATTAAAATCATGCCTTGTGTTATGGCAGCTATAGTAAAGTTCGTCACCGTTTGGTGTTGTAGTGACGCCATTCCCAGTCCATCACACTTCCTGTAAGGCGGTAATATCTGTCTTGTACTTTTCTTATACATCGACCAGCGCGTATACTGCACCTTCTCTATAGAGAGTGCTGACATTCCAGGTGCAGATCCGCAAATCATGGTCCTTTTTCGTTTGCGTGTGTCGTCAACGTTGGGGGGGGTCCGTTTTTACTATTCCTTTGTTTCTCATGGTAGCTCTCAGTTTTCCGGGTTTTGTGGGATTGCACACGTATCCCTCTTTGTGGCGAGCCGCTTGCTCTAAGATCCGACGCTCGCCGCCAGCCGCCCCTAACCTGAGAACAGACGCTGATGTTGGCCATTGGTTATTTGAAGGCGCCAATAACTCTCATTGTCATCTCGAGTATCATTAGCACTCAGTAGTTAACTAAGAGCCAGTGCCACCTGACTCCTCACTGAGACTCTCCTCCCGAGAATCGCTGACTGCCCGCGGCCGCATTTGCAGCTACTCCGCATAAAAACGGAGCTTTCCACCATCCGTAAGTTTCCCGTGATAACGATGGACACCACACAAGTCGGAGCTCAAAGTTCGAGCCTGTGTGGTGCTCTTAGTTATCCCGTATCGGCC
This sequence comes from Stomoxys calcitrans, assembly GCF_963082655.1. Taxonomy (NCBI): domain Eukaryota; kingdom Metazoa; phylum Arthropoda; class Insecta; order Diptera; family Muscidae; genus Stomoxys; species Stomoxys calcitrans. Next base: position 35,974,911 of record NC_081552.1, read on the forward strand.
AGGATAACCTGATATAGCTTCCATATAAATCGATCTCCCAATTTGACATCTTGAGCCCCAATAAGCTGTAATTTTTATCCGTTTGGGATTTCGTATTGGCTTCATGAGCACCTAGGATCGGGAAATATTATCCGATTGGGGTGAAATTATGCACGTGGTGCTTAGCTAGGACTTATAATCCACGACCTATAATCCGCGATCGAATTCGTTGTACTACCTGATATGGCTCCCATCTGAACCCATACCCTGATTTGACTTCTTGATCTTCTGGAAGCAGCAATTTTTGGCCGATTTGGCTGAAATTTTCCACGTAGTGTTTTGTTATGACTTCCAACATTCATGGTAAGTATTGTCCAAATCAGTCTATAATCTATAACCCATCCCCCGATAGTCTTCTACTTCTCCTAGAAACATACATTTTTACCTAGTTTGGCTGAAATTTGGTACATTAAGTAAAATTAGGCCCTTCAACTAAATTTAGTTTGTGCTAATTTTAAGTAAAATGCATGGTAGTGGGTTCTCTAAGATTCGGCCTGGTCAAACTTAGCTTATTTTTACTTGTTTTCAATTTTTTCTACTTTTTTTACCCACTGTTTCTAGTAATTGCCACACCCTATGCTAGTTTTAGTATATAATGGGACGACGGGAAGCCTTTGTTCGTTTTACGCACCTTTCTAAATATTCATGAGAAATTCAGACCAGTGACAAGCATTGCAAAACACATACACACAAAAGACCATATCGTCGCATCTACCCAGCAAACCAAATGACGAATATCCGTTACGTCTGAACAATTTCGGAAGAATCTTCGCACCGAATTCTGCCCGACTTGGCAGAGGGATATTTTCAGCCATTTCTCTGCATTAAAAGGAATTTTTTTATGTTATGATTTTATTCTGCCTGCCGAAGACGGTAATTTTTATTACCATAGCATGGGGGTATACTAATCTAGTCATTCCGTTTGTAACACCTCGAAATATTGATCCAGGACCCCATAAAATATAGCCATGTCCGTCCGTCCGCCCGTCTGTCGATATCACGATAGCGGTGGAACGCGTAAAGCTAACCGCTTGAAATACTGCACAGATACTCTATATCGATGTAGGTCGTTGGGGATTGCAAATGGGCTATATCGTTTCAGATTTGGATATAGCTCCCATATAAACCGATCTCCCGATTTGACTTCTTGAGCCCATGGAAGCCACCATTTTTGTCCGATTTGGCCAACATTTTGCAGATAGTGTTTTGTAATGACTTCCAACAACTGTGCCAAGAATGGACCAAATCGGCCTTTAACCGGATATAGCTCCCATATAAACCGATCTCCCGATTTTAAGTCTCGAGGACCTGTCAGCCGTAATTTTTGTCCGATATAGATCCCTTATAAACCCATCTACCAAATTTGACTTTTTGAGTCCTTGCAAGCCGCGATTTTTATCCGATTTGACTGAAAATTTGCATATAGTCTTCTGTTATGACTTCCAACAACTGTGCCAAGTACGGTCCAAATCGGTCTGTAACGAGATATAGCTCCCATATTTTAGCAGAATCCATGGTGGTGGGTTCCGAAGATTAGGCGCGGCCGAACTTTATTAGTTGTGTAACAACACTTTTACTAGTTGTGTAATATTTTTTTTATACCCTCCACCATTGGTTGAGGAGTATACTAATTTCGTCATTCTGATTGTAACTACCCGAAATATTCGTCTGAGACCCCATAAATAGCCATAGCCATGTCCGTCCGTCCGTCTGTCTGTCGAAAGCACGCTAACTTCCGAAGGAGTAGAGCTAGGCGCTTGAAATTTTGCACAAATACTTCTTATTAGTGTAGGTCGGTTGGTATTGTAAATAGGCCATATTGGTCCATGTTTTGATATAGCTGCCATATAAACGGATCTTGGGTCTTGACTTCTTGAGCCTCTAGAGTGCGCAATTCTTATCCGATTGGAATGAAATTTTGCACGACGTGTTTTGATATGATATCCAACAATTATGCCAAGTATGGTTCAAATCGGTTCATAACCTGATATAGCTGCCATATAAACCGATCTTGGGTCTTGACTTCTTGAACATCTAGAAGCCGCAATTCTTATCCGATTTGAATGAAATTTTGCACGACGTATTTTGTTATGATATCCAACAATTGTGTCAAGTATGGTTCAAATCGTTCCCTAACCTGATATAGCTGCCATATAAACCGATCTTGGATCTTGACTTCTTAAGCCTCTAGAGTGTGCAATTCTTATCCGATTGGAATGAAATTTTGCACGACATGTTTTGTTATGATATCCAACAACTGTGCCAAGTATGGTTCAAATCGATTCATAACCTGATATAGCTGCCATATAAACCGATCTTGGATCTTGACTTCTTGAGCCTCTAGAGTGAGCAATTCTTATCCGATTGGAATGAAATTTTGCACGACGTATTTTGTTATGATATCCAACAATTGTGCCAAGTATGTTTTAAATCGGTCCATAACCTGATATAGCTGCCATATAAACCGATCTTGGGTCTTGACTTCTTGAACCTCTAGAAGGCGCAATTCTTATCCGATTTGAATGAAATTTTGCACGACATGTTTTGTTATGATATCCAACAATTGTGCCATGTATGGTTCAAATCGGTTCATAACCTGATATAGCTACCATATAAACCGATCTTGGGTCTTGACTTTTTGAGCCTCTAGAGGGCGCAATTCTTATCCGATTAGAATGAAATTTTGCACGACGTGTTTTGTTATGATATCCAACAATTGTGCCAAGTATGGTTCAAATCGGTTCATAATCTGGTATAGCTGTCATATAAACCGATCTGGGGTCTTGACTTCTTGAGCCTCTAGAGTGCGCAATTCTTATCCTATTTGAATGAAATTTTGCACGACATGTTTTGGTATGATATCCAACAATTGTGTCAAGTATGGTTCAAATCGGTTCATAACCTGATATAGCTGCCATATAAACCGATCTTGGGTCTTGACTTCTTGAACCTCTAGAAGGCGCAAATCTTATCCGATTGGAATGAAATTTTTGCACGACCTATTTTGTTATGATATCCAACAATTGTGCCAAGTATGGTTTAAATCGGTCCATAACCCGATATAGCTGCCATATAAACCGATCTTGGGTCTTGACTTCTTGAGCCTCTAGAGTGCGCAATTCTTATCCGATTTGAATGAAATTTTTGCACGACATGGTTTGGTATGATATCCAACAATTGTGCCAAGTATGGTTTAAATCGGTTCATAATCTGGTATAGCTGTCATATAAACCGATCTGGGGTCTTGATTTCTTGAGCCTCTAGAGGGCGCAATTATCGTCCGATTTAACTGAAATTTTGCACGCAGTGTTTTGGTATTACTTTCAACAACTGTGCTAAGTATGATTCAAATCGGTTCATAATCTGGTATAGATGTCATATAAACCGATCTTGGATCTTGACTTCTTGAGCCAATTGAGGGCGCAATTACACACCCCGTTTCAATACAAAATTACTTCGGAACTCATTCGGAATTCTTTACAAAGTTTCGGCAAAAAATTTCCCTTTCCGAATTTCCCAAGGTTTTTCTTCGGATTTCGTGCCGAAATCGGAACGTGCCGATTTCTCTCCGAAACTTCGACGTTTCGTTCCGAAATCATTTCAACCACTCCATATGATTTACGCGTAGCGATTTCAGATCGGAAGTCGGATGTAGCAAACGCAGTTCGTACAGTTTTCGTATCGATTGGTTTGCTGGGTATCCACAACTCAATAACACTTACTATGATGCCTTCAACACTCCACCAGCAAAGAGCGTTGCGTTGAAAGTCATGAGTTGCCAGATGAAGTGGTTTGGCTACAGCCTTTATCGCCAACATCAGACAGCAAATTTGTAATTAAAAATTTAAGCGACAACATAAGCCCTACGCTTGTGGAGAAATGAAAAAAAATATGTCGACAAGGTGGGCCAGGACGTGGTGTGATGTAAAAAGAGTGGTGGGAGATGACAGAAAGTAGTATCAGAGTATCATTTCTGCTGTGGTATTAACTTTTCATGTACTTTGGGCATATTTGAGTAGTAGAAATGGCAGAGAACCAACTGTAACAACAGCAACAAGATTCATACACATTCTCTCTCTCTCTCTCTCTCTCTCTCTCATTCCCTTAAACCATACAACCTACATACCATAAGGTAGCCTATGATTGTGATGACGATGCTTCCGCTGATGTTGATTGTGTTGACAGCAATGTAGACCACAAAGATCCTTTAACTCTGAACGAAAGAGAACAAGCCCCACCATATTTAAAAAGAAATCATGCTGTTGTATTTATTTTTTGTCTTTGTCTTTGTCTGCTAGGATGTCATTTCCAATGCCAAAGGAAGTCAAAAGGATAAATAGAGAAAAAAAAAAACAACATCAAGAGTATTGTAGAAATCAAAGCAAGCAAGGAAAAGTTCAAATTACTTTCTTCCTTTTGGCAACATTGTGTGAAACAAAATAGACAACGCCAACAACAATGAACGCCCTCCAAGCCTAAAGTTAGTTTGGACATTATTTTATTTATTGGCAGAACCTCCGCCTTCAGTTTTTGCACATCACCCAAAGAGGTCAATGTTTTTAGTGTGAATATAACTTGCAACTCTTAGACGTTGGTTGATGATGGTGTGGTAAACAAATATTATTGGGAACTAAATCATGGTAATTGAAACAAGAAAATCAATCAAATCCACAAATAGCCTTCTAAAGCGAAAAACAAAAATATCAGAATAAAATAGGAAACAAAATGTAATTTTATGAGGAAAGAAAATATGAAAAAAAAATCATGAATATAAAAACATAAAAATGTAACAACAACTTTATTAGATGTCAAATCTATGAGAACTCAATTAATAGGAAAATCGTTCAGTCCGAACAGAAGTCCATATGCGAAGTTTCATTCAATTTGTACAAGGAACTGCACCGTTACATTTTTAATAGCCTCCACCATAGGATGGGGGTATACTAATTTCGTCATTCTTTTTGTAACACATCGAAATATGCATCTAAGACCCCATTAAGTATATATATTGGGTTGCCCAAAAAGTAATTGCGGATTTTTTTAAAGAAAGTAAATGCATTTTTAATAAAACCTAGAATGAACTTTAATCAAATACACTTTTTTTTCTAAAGCCAGCTAAAAGTAACAGCTGATAACTGACAGAAGAAAGAATGCAATTACAGAACCACAAGCTGTGAAAAAATTTGTCAACGCCGACTATATGAAAAATCCGCAATTACTTTTTGAGCAACCCAAAATATTCTTGAACATCATGACATACTAAGTGGAACTAGCCATGTCCGTCCGTCTGTCCGTCCTTGCGTGCGTCCGTCTGTCTTTCGAAAGCACGCTAACTTTCGAAGGAGTAAAGTTAGCCGCTTGATATTTTACACAAATACTTCTTATTAGTGTAAGTTAGTTGGGATTGTAAATGGGCCAAATCGGTCCATGTTTTGATATATCTGCCATATAAATCGATCTTGGGTCTTGATTTCTTGAGCCTCTAGAGGGCGCAATTCTCATCCGATTTGACTGAAATTTTGCACATAGGGTTTTGATATCACTTCCAGAGTATGGTCCTAATCGGTCCATAACCTGATATAGCTGCCATATAAACCGATCTTGGGTCTTGACTTCTTGAGCCTCTAGAGGGCGTAATTCTCGTCCGATTTGACTGAAATTTGGCACATAGTGTTTTGATATCACTTCCAGAGTATGGTCCTAATCGGTCCATAACCTGATATAGCTGCCATATAAACCGATCTTGGCTTCTTGAGTCTCTAGAGGGCGCAATTCTTGTTCGATTTGACTGAAATTTTGCACATTGTGTTTTGATATCACTTCCAGAGTATGGTCCTAATCGGTCCTTAACCTGATATAGCTGCCATATAAACCGATCTTGGGTCGTGACTTCTTGAGCCTCTAGAGGGCGCAATTCTTTTTCGATTTGACTGAAATTTCGCACATAGTGTTTTGATATCACTTCCAGAGTATGGTCCTAATCGGTTCATAACCTGATATAGCTGCCATATAAACCGATCTTGGGTCTTGACTTCTTGAGCCTCTAGAGGGCGCAATTCTCGTCCGATTTGACTGAAATTTTGCACATAGTATTTTAATATTACTTCCAACAACTTAAAGAGTATGGTTGTAATCGGTCCATAACCTGATATAGCTGCCATATAAACCGATCTTGGGTCTTGACTTCTTGAGCCTATAGAGGGCGCAATTCTTATTCGATTTGACTGAAATTTTGCACATAGTGTTTTGATATCACTTCCAGAGTATGGTCCTAATCGGTCCATAACCTGATATAGCTGCCATATAAATCGATCTTGGGTCTTGGGTCTTGACTTCTTGAGCCTCTAGAGGGCGCAATTCTCGTCCGATTTGACTGAAATTTTGCGCATAGTATTTTGATATCACTTCCAACAACTGTGCTAAGTATGGTTCACATCGGTCTATAACCTGATATAGCTGCCATATAAACCGATCTTGGGTCTTGACTTCTTGAGTCTCTAGAGGGCGCAATTCTTGTTCGATTTGACTGAAATTTTTGCACATGGTGTTTTGATATCACGTCCAATCATTTCCAGAGTATGGTCCTAATCGCTACATAACCTGATATAGCTGCCATATAAACCTATCTTGGGTCTTGACTTCTTGAGCCTCTAGAGAGCGCAATTCTCACCCGATTTGGCACAAATTTTGTACAACGGCTCCTCCCATGGCCTTCAACATACATATTGCATTATATGGTCAGAATCGATCGATAGCTTGATACAGCTCCCATATAAACCGATCTCCCGATTTCGCTTCTTGAGCTCCGAATCGGACGATAACTTGGTATAGCTGCTCCTCCGTCCTTATTCATTACACGTTGTTTGCCTAAAAACAGATACTGTGCAAAGAACTCGACAGATGCGACCATGGTGGAGGGTATATAAGATTCGGCCCGGCTGAACTTAGCACGCTCTTACTTGTTAAAATTAAATTTTTATTCCATTGCAGGATATTGTCCGACCATTGTTTAATGCCTTCAAATGTTTTTTTGCTACACTACTCTTTGAATGGAAAGCATTAAACAGTGGTCCAAAGCCGCACAATATCCTGTAATGGGATCTCAATAAGATTTTAAGACCGAAAAAAAAACGCAAAAATAGAAATTAAATTTTAATGAAAATAAAAATTAACAAATTCGTATTTAAAATAAAAAAAATTTAAAAAAAAGTAAAAATTAAAAAAAAAAAACAAATAAAAACATGTTTAGTACCGAACTTTGGATACCCACCACCATAGACACATATGTTAATCATCCTATTTTATTATAACTCCACTAGCATATCAATAGTTATATCTAAATAGGGGCAGATTGGGATCATACTTTATTCAGTTGCCGAGAACTCCTATACAAGTCACAGTTTCAGAGAAATCCGTCAACAAATCCGATATTTATGGGTTTAAGAAATCGGCCTATATGGCAACTATATCTCTATAGTGTGATCTGGGTCATATTTGGGTCGGATGTTGGAAGGTTTAAAACGACTCACTATTTAAAATTTCAGTTTGTTTCAATTTGTGTTTGTTTGTAGATTTCTTTGTTTGTGTGTTCCTTATAGACTCAGAAACGGCTGAACCGATTTTCTTGAAATTTTCATAAATGGTGCATAATAATCCCGTGGTGAAAATAGGGTACTATTTACATTTTTTGATATCTGAAGTGGGGCGGACCCTCCCCCTTACCCTAATTTTCAGAAACGCCAGATCTAGGAGATGGGTGGTGCGATTTAAGCGAAATTTTGTGCGTTCTCATACAACCCTTCCCCAAAACACCCCCTTCCCTTCAAACCTGCCATTTTTGCCTACTATGGCAATAAGGGGCTCAAATAATAGGTATTCGATGGTAGAAAACGAATTTGATATCAAATTTTGGGGCCAATTGTTTGGGGGTCGTCTCACCACATAAACTCCCTCTAACACATTGGCAATTGGGGCTCAAATAAAAGGAATTTGAAAGTAGATCACGAAGCTAATATTTTTTAGAGCTAAGTGCGTGGGTGGCCGCCCCACCCCACCCTCAAACTGTAAATATTTGTGGACTATGACAAAAGGGGCTTAAATCTGACATCTGGATTGTAGCCAAGTGCTTCAGGGACGTCTCACCTCATAAATTCCGTATAAACCACACATATATACCGACTATCGCAAAAGCTCAAATGTAGTTTTTGGGAGTAGAGTACCCACTTTCGGGCAAAGGGTTTGCTACTCCAATCCACTACCAAAACAAAGAGAATAAAATAGATCTAACATCCAAACTTTAATGGGCGGACCTTACCCCTACACCATTTTCAAAAACGCCAGATCTGGGAGATGGGTGGGGCGTTTTAAGCGAAATTTAGTTTGTTTATCATAACTCAAAAACAGAAATTCGTTATCCTTATATAGGGTGATAAACTAGAGGGCCGCCCCACCTCCAAAGCTCAGCCAATGGAAAAACAAGTAAAAGCGTGCAGAGTTCGGCCGGGCCGAATCTTATATACCCTCCACCATGAATCGCATTTGTCGAGTTCTTTTCCCGGCATCTCTTCTTAGGCAAAAAAGGATATAAGAAAAGGTTTGCTCTGCTATTAGAGCCATATCAAGATATGATCCGGTTTGGACCACAATTAAATTATATGTTGGAGACCTGTGTAAAATGTCAGCCAATTCAAATAAGAATTGCGCTCTTTGGGGACTCAGGAAGTAAAATAGAAAGATCGATTTATATGGGAGCTGTATGGGGCTATAGACCGATTCAGACCATAATAAACACGTATGTTGATGGTCATGAGAGGATCCGTCGCAAAAAAATTTCAGGCAAATCGGATAATAATTGCGACCTCTAGAGCCTCAAGAAATCAAGACCCAAGATCGGTTTAAATGACAGCTATATTAGGTTATGGACCGATTTGAACCTTATTTGACACTGTTGTTGAAAGTAAGAATAGAATACGTCATGCAAAATTTCAGGCAAATCGGATAAGAATTGCGCACTCTAGAGGCTCAAGAAGTCAAGACCCAAGATCGGTTTAAATGACAGCTATATTAGGTTATGGACCGATTCGAACCATACCTAACACAGTCTTTGGATATCATAACAAAATACTTCGTGCAAAAATTCATTCAAATCGGATAAGAATTGCGCCCTCTAGAGGCTCAAGAAGTCAAAACCCAAGATCGGTTTATATGGCAGCTATATCAGGTTATGGACCGATTTGAACCATACTTGCCACAGTTATTGGATATCACAACAAAATACTACGTACAAAATTTCAGGCAAATCGGATAATAATTGCGGCCTCTAGAGGCTCAAGAAGTCAAGATCCCAGATCGATTTATATGGCAGCTATATCAGGTTATGGACCGATTTGAACCATACTTGGCACAGTTGTTGGATATCACAACAAAATACTACGTGCAAAAATTTATTCCAATCGGATAAGAATTGCGCCCTCCAGAGGCTCAAGAAGTCAAGGCCCAAGATCGGTTTATATGGCAGCTATATCAGGTTATGAACCGATTTGAACCATACTTGGCACAGTTGTTGGATATCACAGCAAAATACTACGTACAAAATTTCAGTCAAATCGGATAGGAATTGCGCACTCTAGAGGCTCAAGAAGTCAAGACCCAAGATCGGTTTATATGGCAGCTATATCAAAACATGGACCGATATGGCCCATTTACAATACCAACCGACCTACACTAATAAGAATGCTTTCGACAGACAGACGGACGGACGGACGGACATGGCTAGATCGACATAAAATGTCGCGACGATCAAGAATATATATATATACTTTATGGGGTCTCAGACGAATATTTCGAGTAGTTACAAACAGAATGACGAAATTAGTATACCCCTCCCATCCTATGGTGGAGGGTATAAAAACTGCTGAACTGATTACCTTGAAATGTTCACACATTGTGTAGATTTGTCTGAAAGGAAACACAGGCTATATAAATGTTTGATATCGGAAGGGGGCGGGGCGGACCCTCCCCCTTACCACAAGAGTACTTCCCAAAAATAAAACAGGGATAATATGGGACTCAAATGAAAGGTTTTCAGGAGTAGAACACGAATTTCATATTAAAATTGGATCCAACTAGGGGGCCGCCCCAAGTTATTCGGGAATAGATTACAAATATGGTCAGGAAGGAGGAATATGCTTAGCTTAGGGTTAAGAAAGAGTGGCAGTCCTTTATGGACTCACTTAGACAATTTTAAGTCCATTGTGATACCACAGTAGCGACAGACCAAGGCTTCGAATCCACGATCCCTGCGCTGGTAATCCAAGCACGCTACCAACTCGGCTACCGGGGCACCTAGAAATAGGCTTTATAATTTGTTAATATCGGAAGGGGACAGATCCTCTCCCGTTACGACAAAAACAAAACCTAAAATCAAAAGTGGACCCATAAGGACAATATGGGTATCAAATGAAAGGTATTGAAGAGTAGAATACGAACATGGTATTAAAAAGTCGGAAGTCGCCCTAGCGCCAAAATTCCTCCAAGCAGACAAATTGAACGTTCCTATCAATATGGGGCTCAAATGAAAGGTATTTGGGAGTAGATTACGAATCTCCCAAAAAAAAAAATCAGGTCCAAGTATAGGGGGACAGCCCAGCCCCCCAAATGGGCATATTGGCCAATCCCGACTCGGTTTGTTTGATTGTGGGACTCGGTTTGTTTGATTGTTCAGTATAGACTCACAAACAGCAGAACCGTTTTTCTCGCAACTTACACAGATTATGGAGTCTGGTGTGGAAGGTCACATAGGCTATAAAATTTTTAGATATCGAAAGGCGGGCCAAGTGGACCGATCGGAACAAAATGGGTATCACAGTAAAGGTATTCTAGTGAAGAGTACGAATATGGTATTTAAAATTGAAGAAAGGCGCCTTAATCCCCAAACTCCTCCAAACAGACATTTGGACGTTCATGTCAATATGGGACTCAAATCAGACAAAAATCAGGTCGAAGTATAGGGGAACACCCCAGCCCCCAAAAACTCCCCAAATGGGCATATTAGCCGATTATGGCTACATTGGACTGAAATGATAGGTTTTTGGGAGTAAAGAATGAATTTGATACCTATTTTTAGGGCAAGGTGGCGGAGGGCCAGACCCATTACCTCCTCCAATCCTTACAAATTTATCAACCATGGCAATTTTTTTGGCTTAAATGAAAGGTATTTGGGAGTAGAGCACGAATTTGACATCTATATTTGGGCGGAATGTCTGAGGTACCATCCCACCTCCAAAAAGTACTCCCCGTCAAACCAATCACGACAAAATTGGGCAGAAATAAAATAGGACCTTTTAAAAAAGTATTAGAGAGTATAGCACGAACCTTATATTTGTTTTAAGGGCCAAGTGTCTGGGTGGACACCTCACTCCCAAAATACACCCCAAACTGGACAAATTTTCTACAGGAGGCCAATGAAAGGTATAAGGAAGTAGAGCAAAAATTTGCCCATAAACATTTCACAAAAGAACAGGGGCCAACTCCTCACATATCAATGAGTTCTGCCCGATTCAAGTTCGAGATCAATGATAAAGGACCTCCTTTTTATATGAAATTTATGCATGGATTAGTACCACACAAATGTCGTCAACATAAGGAGAGGTTAACCACCACGTGAAACTTCTCCAATGTTGTCGCCAGGATTTGAATTCACGGATTTGGCATTATTGGCGGAGTTGCTTATCTCTGCGCTTCAATGACACGAATTCGATATCCACATTTGAGGCGAAATATCCCCATCTTAAAACTCTGCCAAAACAGAATTAATATATCGATCATTGCAATATTGGGCTCGTCCGCGCTGCGGAGCGGGCCCGGTTCGCCTAGTTTCCTCTTCCACATTAAAAAGAAAATATTTTAGCATACTACTTGTTAACAATTTCACCTTTGAGATGTTGCAACGTAAATGCTATTTTTAGAGTCTCCACCTGAAAGCCAGGGTTTTTTTGCTTCGCTTTGCCAAGTACTGTCACAAATCACAAAAGCAATGTTGAAATATAGAAATTATTGGGTTGCCCAAAAAGTAATTGCGGATTTTTCATACTGTCGACGTTGACAAATTTTTTCACACCTTGTGACTCTGTAAGTGTAAGTGTAAAGTGTAAAAAAGTATATTTGATTAAAGTTCATTCTAAGTTTTATTAAAAATCCGCAATTACTTTTTGGGCAACCCAATAGTTGGGTTTGGAGAAAATTTGTTGACTTTACTATGTAATTTGTCACAATCGATTTTACGATTTTTCGATTTTTGTCGCGCCTGTGGTCCACAGTGCACTGTGTCTTAATCACTAAATACTATGTCATAAATATTTCAAAAATTATAATCGTTTCTGGTAACATGAAAATTATCATGTCATGATTATCCACAATGAAATGTTATGAGCTAACAAAAATATTTATTTTAATTTTCCCATTTCTCTAAATTAATTAGCACCCTTGATTGTGATGTGCAACAAGTTAAATTGCATTTCATTTAAGACAAATGGCAAAAAAAAAACACACAAACACAAAAAGAGTTCTTTATAAAAAACAAGCTAATTTAATTTATGCTAATTTTTTTAGTGGATTAAATAAAGTTTTTATTTTTTTTTTTTGTTAAACAAAACAAATAAAAGCGTTCAAAGTTTGGCCGGGCCGAATCTTATATACCCTCCACCATGGATCGCATTTGTCTTTGCCCGGCATATAGTTAAGACGAATTATTTGCCCAGCATCTCTTTATAGGCAAACAGAGGATAATGATAAGAATTGCACCCTAGGGTTTATATGGGAGCTGTGTCAGCTAATGGACCGATTCGAATAAATTTGGCATGCAAAGAAGCCGTTGCACAGAATTTCAAAATCGAATAAGAATTACGCCCTCTAGAGGTTTAAGAAATATAATCGGAAGTTCATATGGCAGCTATATCATCTTATGAACCGATTTTAACCATACTCTGCGCAGTTGTTGGAAATCATAACAAAACACCTCAAACAAAATTTTAGCCAAATCAGATAAGAATTGCGCCCTCTAGAGGCTCAAGAAGTCAAGACCCCAGATCGGTTTATATGGCAGCTATACCATATTATGAACCGATTTTAACCATACTCGGCACAGTTGTTGAAAGACAAAAAACCTCAAACAAAATTTTAGCCAAATCAGATAAGAATTGCGCCCCCTAGAGGCTCAAGCAGTCAAGACCTCAGATCGGTTTGTATGGCAGCTTTATCAGGTTATGAACCGATGTTGACCATAAAAAATTTGACAAAATTTTAGCCATATCAGATAAGAATTGCGCCCTCTAGAGGCTCAAGCAGTCAAGACCTCAGATCGGTTTGTATGGCAGCTATATCAGGTTATGAACCGATGTTGACCATAAAAAAATTTGACAAAATTTTAGCCATATCAGATAAGAATTGCGCCCTCTAGAGGCTCAAGCAGTCAAGACCCCAGATTGGTTTATATGGCAGCTATACCATATTATGAACCGATTTTAACCATACTCGGTACAGTTGTTGAAAGACATAACAAAAAACCTCAAACAAAATTTTAGCCAAATCAGATAAGAATTGCGCCCTCTAGAGGCTCAAGCAGTCAAGACCCCAGATCGGTTTGTATGGCAGCTAAATCAGGTTAAGAACCGATGTTGACCATAAAAAATTTGACAAAATTTTAGCCATATCAGATAAGAATTGCGCCCTCGAGAGGCTCAAGCAGTCAAGACCCCAGATTGGTTTGTATGGCAGCTATATCAGGTTATGAACCGATGTTGACCATAAAAAATTTGACAAAATTTCAGCCATATCAGATAACAATTGCGCCCTCTAGAGGCTCAAGCAGTCAACACCCCAGATCGGTTTGTATGGCAGCTATATCAGGTTATGAACCGATGTTGACCATATTTAGCACAGTTGTTGAAAGACATAAAAAAACACCTGGCACATAATTTTAGCCAAATCAGATAAGAATGGCGCCCTCTAGAGGCCTTAGAAGTCAAGATGCGAAATCGGTTTGTATGGCAGCTATATCAGGTTATGAACCGATGTTGACCATATTTAGCACAGTTGTTGAAAGACATAAAAAAACACCTGGCACATAATTTTAGCCAAATCAGATAAGAATGGCGCCCTCTAGAGGCCTTAGAAGTCAAGATGCGAAATCGGTTTGTATGGCAGCTATATCAGGTTATGAACCGATGTTGACCAAATTTAGCACAGTTGTTGAAAGACGTAAAAAAAACACCTGGCACATAATTTTAGCCAAATCAGATAAGAATGGCGCCCTCTAGAGGCCTTAGAAGTCAAGATCCAAAATCGATTTATATGCCAGCTATATCAAGTTATGAACCGATCTGGATCATACTTAGCGCAGTTGTTGTAAGTGTTTGGTATCACTCACACAACTTGCAAAATCGTATAAGAATTGCGCCGTCTAGAGGCTTAAGAAATCAAGATCCAAGATCGATGTATGTGGCAGCTACATCATAACATGGACCGATATGGCCTATTTACAATCCCAACCAGCCAACACTAAGGGAAACAAAACTTCAAGCGCCTAGCTTTACTCCTTCGAAAGTTAGCGTGCTTTTGGCAAACATGCGGACACACGGACGGACGGACGGACATGGCTAGCTCGACAATCAAGAATATATGTACTATATAGGGTCTTAGACCAATATTTCGATAAGTTAGCAACGGCGATGGCGATGTTCGTATACCCCATCCTATGGTGGAAGGTATAAAAATACTTTAAAACAGACCCATGCCGTCTGCTTGTGTGTACGGCGTGCTATTTTAGAATGTGTGTCATTTATTTATTCACTAATTAATACCAAAAATATAACTTCCTACAAAAACAAATATCTAAACACTGGGGATTTAGGGAGGGTTATGGTTTTACTTCAGCCACAGAGAGATTAATTTTATGATTTCTAAATATAATTTCTAAAATCAATAATAAAACAGTTCATAGACAAAATCTTGTAATGCGTTGATTTATGTGAATTTTTAGGGAACTTTAAGTATGGCATAATCGATGTCTATCAATCATAAAAAAAAATGCCAGAGATAACAAATAAATGGAAAATGATTAAGGAAAAATCCCATAAAGGCAATCAAAACAATAAATAAACGCTAAATTGGTTGGTTGCTTGCATGAATTACATTTTTGGCTAAATATCATAAGAAAGTGTCAATGAAAGCGGTGAAAGATTTTGGTGGATAATCTCAAAAAAATCGTTTAAATCACCAACGTCTGGATTTCCTCTTCCGTTATTGATAGAAACATATATTTATTAGAAAGAGCAGTGGTGGGCACATAAACATGTTTGTATGCCAAGCACCATGGGCTTATGTTCTTGTGTATACACCCAAATATGTGCAACACTGTGTTTTGTTTGTCCTTCGATGATTTAAAAAGTTCTCAATTTTTCATTTTTTTTAAAGGCTAAATTAATTGGCTAAATTTGTTTAATTTTTAAAATTTTGTTCAGATTTGGATATAGCTCCCATATATATGTTCGTCCGATTTTGGGAAATATTGCAATAAAGTGCTCATTTGTTAACCTTAGTCATTACAGTCTGAACATATTTGCTCCAAATTTGATACGGGTTGTTTAATAACCCATCTGCAAAACATCCGCCGAGGTCCATCAAAATCGGTTCAGAATTGGATATACCTGCCACATTCCACTTCTAGGGTAGGTTTAGGGTATTATACAGTCGGCACCGCCCGACTTTTGCCCTTCCTTTCCGGGTTTTTAGCTCATTTATGCTATGGTCTGGTATGTCACTTTCACTTTCTTCTTTTTTCGGCCTAGACACCCAGCGCATAGTGCCGACTTTATCGAATCCGACATCCGTATGTATCCCGTATGTATGGGTGTGTGCTTTTCGACTCAACTCCATTCTTGTCACCACTCTGCAAACCAGCAGAGCCTGCTTATTGGCACATTCCGTCTTGTCTCCTTTCTTGTGTACAGGACATAGTATGCTGACGTTCCAATCATTGGGTATGCGTTCTTCTAGTCAGATTGCTTAGATAAGCTGATGCATACGCCTTATCAGCGCAGCGCAGAGTGCCGACTTTATCGAATCCGACATCCGTATGTATCCCCTCATGGGGACTCAACTCCATTCTTATCATTCTTTTCGACTCAACTCCATTCTTGTCACCACTCTGCAAACCAGCAGAGCCTGCTTATTGGCACATTCCGTCTTGTCTCCTTTCTTGTGTACAGGACATAGTATGCTGAGGTTCCAATCATCGGGTATGCGTTCTTCTAGTCAGATTGCTCAGATAAGCTGATGCATACGCCTTATCAGCGTGTCACCTCTGGTCTTAAATAATTCAGCGGGTATACCGTCGGCTCCTGCTGCCTTGTTGTTCTTCAGTCGGGTCACTGCTACTTGGACCTCTTTCTGACTAGAAGGTAAACATGCTATACCATGATCAGGGATTGGTTCAGCGGTATCCTCTTCGCCGCCAACGTCGGACACTAGCAGTAAAATGTTCTTTCCATATGCTCAGCATGCTATCTGTGTCAGTTAACAGATTTTCTTCTTTGTCTCTGCAAGAGGATAAGCCTGCACCAAAGCCATCGGTTTGATTTTGAATTCTTGGGTAGAATTTCCGGACTTCATTCTGACTTCTGTACATCTTTTTATACCCACCACCGAAGGATGGGGGTATATTCATTTTGTCATTCCGTTTGCAACACATCGAAATATCCATTTCCGACCCTATAAAGTATATATATTCTTGATCAGCGTGAAAATCTAAGACGATCTAGACATGGGCGTCCGTCTGTCTGTTGAAATTACGTTAGTCTTCAAAAAAAAAAATATTGAGCTGAAATTTTGCACAGATTCTTTTCTTGTCCATAAGCAGGTTAAGTTCGAAGATGAGCTATATCGGACTATATCTTGATATAGCCCCCATATAGACCGATCCGCCGATTTAGGGTCTTTGGCCCATAAAAGCCACATCTATTATCCGATTTTGCTGAGATTTGGGACAGTGACTTCTGTTAGGCCCTTCGACACCCTCCGTGAATTTGCCCCAGATCGGTCCAGATTTGGATATAGCTGCCATATAGACCGATCCTCCGGTTTAGTGTCTTAGGCCCAAAAAAACCACATTTATAATCCGATTTAGCTGAAATTTGGGACAGTAAATTGTGTTAGGCCCTTCGACATCCTTTGTCAATTTGGCCCAGATCGGTTCAGATTTGGATATAGCTGCCATATAGACCGATCCTCCGGTTTATGGTGTAAGGCCCATAAAAGCCACATTCATTATCCGATTTTGCTGAAATTTGGGACAGTGAGTTGTGTTAAGCCCTTTGACATATTTCTTCAATTTGGTCTAGATCGGCTCAGATTTGAATATAGCTGCCATATAGACCGATTTCTTGATTTATGGTTTTGGGCCCATAAAATGCTCATTTATTGTCCGATATCGCCGAAATTTGGTACAGTTGGTTAAGTTAAGCCCCTTGACATACGTCTGCAATATCGCACAGATCGGTCCAGATTTGGATATAGCTGCCATATAGACCGATATCTAAGTTTTAGGTTTTGGGGCCATAAAAGACGCATTTATTGTCCGATGTCGCTGAAATTTGACACAGTGAGTTTGGTTAGGCTCTTCGACGTCCTTCTTCAGGTTTAGGTTCCATAAAAGAGGCATTTATTGTCCGATTTCGCCGAAATTTGGGACAGTGCATTGTGTTAGGCTTTTCGACATGTTTATGCAACTTGACCTAAATCGGTCCAGATTTGGATATAGCTGCCATGTAGACCGATATCTCGATTTAAAGTCTTGGCCCCATAAAAGGCGCATTTATAATCCGATTTCACTGAAATTTGACACAGTGACTTATGTTCGGCTTTTCGACATCCATGTCGTATATAGTTCAGATCGGTATGAGGTATATGAGTATAAGGTATGAAATTTTCACCAAATTTTGATGAAAGATGGTTAACATATATACCCGAGGTGGTGGATATCCAAAGTTCGGCCCGGCCGAACTTAACGCCTTTTTACTTGTTAATTTTGAAAAATATACGCTTTATTGAAATTTAATGATAAAAACATAATTTTTCATAAGTGATCCCATAAGTCATGATCAGGAAATGGGTTTTAAAAACAATTTTGGCTAAAATGTTGCTGAGTTTATTTAAAAAAGCAAGGAAATATTTCATTCAATTTTTGCTTGGACAGCTATTTCGGGACACTCATGTTTTTCATGTATTAATTCAAAAGAGGTATGATTTGTGTAACTTGAATTAGTTTTTCTGGTTGCTCTTAAGGTTCTTAGCGCACAGTTAAGTCTAATAACTAGTTGAGTAATTATTAATAACCAATTGGGTAAGTAAACTCCTGAATCTGGGAAAGGGCAGCAACAAACTTTTAAGCGAACCTGGGAGATATTTAGCCAAAATTCTTGTACATATTAGAATAGAATAGGAGGTCAGAATTTCAACATGTTTTCCTCTCCAAAGCTTCCGAGTGTTTTTAAATGGGTTTCAATACAGTGATGTGAGAGGTTGTAGGGATATTCCCCAAAGCAGCACTCACACGAGATTTTAGGTTGGTCGAAAATGTGCCAACAAAAATTCAAGAAAAACAGTAAATTCATCTGGGAGATATGAAATTTGTGAACATTGGGATATGGGGGAAGATTATCATCACTCTTCTCTTCCCCTTCTCATTGAATACTTTACTAAGATTTCATTTTCATAGAAAATGTAGCCAAAAACAAGTAAAAAGGCATTCAGTTCGGCCGGGCCGAACTTTGGATACCCACCACCTCGGGTATCTATGTAAAGCACTTTTCATCAAAATCCAGTGAAATTTGCATACCTTTTGTCCCATAGCATTTATATCGAAATATGATCCGATTTGGACCAAATACTAATATGTACAAGTCAATGCTCAATTATGTATAACAAAATATTGGTCTTTTTGGTAGCTATATCTAAAAATAAACTGATCTGAACCATATACAACATGGATGTCGAAAAGCCTAACATAAGTCAATGTGTCAAATTTCACTTAAATCGGATTATAAATGCGTCTTTTTGGGACCAAGACTTTAAATCGAGATATCGGTCTATATATGGCATCTATATCCAAATCTTGATCGATCTGAGTGAAATTGAAAAAGGATGCCGAAGGGCCCAACACAACTCACTGTCCCAAATTGCGACGACATCGGACAATAAATGCGCTTTTTCTGGCCCCAAAACCTAAAACCGAGAGATCGGTCTATATGGCAGCTATATCCAAATCTTGACCTATCTGTGCCATAATGTAGAACTATGTCAAGAGATTAAACCTAACTCAATGTCCCAAATTCCGTCGACATCGGACAATAAATGCGCCTTGTATGGGCCTAAGACCCTCAATCAAAGGATCGGTCTATATGACAGCTATATCCAAATCTGGACCGATCTGAGCCAAATTGACGAAGGATGTCGAGGAGACGAACATAACTCACTGTGTCAAATTTCAACAACATCGGATGATAAATGTAGTTTTTATGGGCCTAAGACCCTAAATCGGAGGATCGGCCTATATGGCAGCTATATCCAAATCTGAACCGATCTGGACCAAATTGACGAAGGATGTCGAGGGGCCTAACACAACTCACTGTCTTAAATTTCAACAACATCGGATGATAAATGTAGTTTTTATGGGCCTACGACCTTAAATCGGAGGATCGGTCTATATGGCAGCTATATCCAAATCAGGACCAATCTGGACCAAATTGACGAAGGATGTCGAGGGGCCTAAGACAACTCACTGTCTTAAATTTCAGTAAAATCGGATAATAAATGTGGCTTTAAGGGGCCTAAGATCCAAAATCTGAGGATCGGTCTATATGGCAGCTATATCCAAATCTGGACCGATCTGGACCAAATTGACGAAGGGTGTTGAAGGGCCTAACACAACTCACTGTGCGAAATATCATCCAAATCGGATATAAAATGTGGCTTTTATGGGCCTAAGACCCTAAATCTGAGGATCGGTCTATATGGCAGCTATATCCAAATCTGGACCGATCTGGACCAAATTGACGAAGGATGTCGAGGGGCCTAACACAACTCACTGTCTTAAATTTCAGTAAAATCGGATAATAAATGTGGTTTTTATGGGCCTAAGACCCTAAATCGGCGGATCGGTCTATATGGGGGCTATATCAAGATATAGTCCGATATAGCTCATCTTCGAACTTAACCTGCTTATGGACAAAAAAATACTCTGTGCAAAATTTCAGCTCAATATCTCTATTTTTAAAGACTGTAGCGTGATTTCAACAGACAGACGGACAGACATGTCTAGATCGTCTTAGATTTTCACGCTGATCAAGTATATATATACTTTATAGGGTCGGAAATGGATATTTCGATGTGTTGCAAACGGAATGACAAAATTAATATACCCCCATCCATCGGTGGTGGGTATAAAAATAAGCGTTCCCACAAAATTTCATGGACAACCAAAAATTACGACAAAAATTGTATTTGCAAGAAAATTTCAAGCTTTTCCCCAGAAATTTTCAACCGGATTGGGACAATGCTTGGACAGATTGACATATCATTGTAAATGTTACTAACAGCTTGTTGAACTTGGAACACCACTGTCTTTAGTTTCTAGCCAACATTTGTAATCTCTTATATTTGTATCATTTTCAATATCAGAGACATATAAAAGGCGATTATGTTTTTAAGAGGGATTTCTCCAGCAGCTAAGCTGGCTTAAATTGTAATTCTTAAAAGAAAATCAAAGGCGACAAACACTGCATATATTTTTTTTGGGAACATTCCTTGTCGTTTCTTTGACTTCTTATAACTTAAAGCTAATGCTTATGGGTCATTACAACCCGCACTACATGACATCATATCTCTTCCAACAACAAAAGGCTAACAGGGCCCTAACTATAGATGTTCGTCTTGCTTAAAACACCAAATGGGCAATGTACCATGTAGGCGATTTCAATAAGGCGCAAGGTTGTGGTGGTGGTGACGATGATGAGAGCTAAGGGGAGGCAGCACTTTTGTTTTATTTGTTTATTTTGTGTTTTTGTGGGGATTTTTTATCTTTGTCGTCGTTTCGCTTTCAATTTACGGATGATTGATTAATTTTTATCAATGAAATGGGCCAAAACAACAATACACAAACCAAATCGAACATACACACACCACCATGATGGCAGCATGGTGGCATGGGGTGGATGACAACGCCAACGTCAACATCAGGCATAGTGAAAAGTGTCGGGATGGGCCTACAACCAGCAGTAACACCATCACCAATCAAAATCAAAAAGAGAAATACTCGGGACTTTTTCTGTTTACCCAAATATAAAAAATCAATTTCAATTTAAGTGGGAGAACACACACACACACACATCTATATGAACACAAATTCGCTCATATAAATAGGGCAAACCGCAATGCCACAGTGCCCATGGGGTGTGAAATAGCCAAAAGGATTTTAATTGGAAACTGAATGAAAACAAGTAGAAAGGCTTTCAGTTCGGCTGGGACGAATTTTGGATACCCACCACCTCGGCTATACGTATACGTAAATCACCTTTCGCCATAATCCCACGAGAAATGCATTATTTATGCATCCATAGCAGCTGTATCGAAATATGGTCGGATTTGGACCAAATTTGGCACGCACATTGAGTGGCCTAACAAATACAAGTCACTGTTAAATTTTCGATCAATATTGGCATCTAAATCCACATATAGACCGATCTGAACCATATAGGACACGGCTGTCGAAAGGACTAACATAAGTCACTGTGTCAAATTTCAGCGAAATCGGATAATAAATCCGCCCTTCATGGGGCCAAGACCATAAATAAAGCAATCCCATGGCAGCCAGTTCTATGTACCGGATTGACCCGAAGAATTCCGTCATCGGCAAGGGCTGTTGCCTCAATGAACCACACACTGCTACTACAACTACCATTAATAAAGAGATCGATCTATTGGGTTGCCCAAAAAGTAATTGCGGATTTTTCATATAGTCGGCGTTGACAAATTTTTTCAACGGCTTGTGACTCTGTAATTGCATTCTTTCTTCTGTCAGTTATCAGCTGCTACTTTTAGCTTGCTTTAGAAAAAAAGTGTAAAAAAAGTATATTTGATTAAAGTTTATTCAAAGTTTTATTAAAAATGCATTTACTTTCTTTTAAAAAATCCGCAATTACTTTTTGGGCAACCCAATATATGGCAGATATATCCAAATCTGGACCGATCTGTGCCATATTTAAGAAGGATATTAAGGGGTCTTACACTCACTCACTGTTCCAAATTTAGGCAAAATCGGACAAAAAAATACTCCTTTTATGGGCGCAAGACCTTAAATCTAGATATCGATCTATATGGCAGCTATATCCAAATCTTGGCCGATCTGGCCCAACACAACTTACTGCCTCGTATTTCAGCAAAATCGGATAATAAATGTGGCTTTTATGGTGCTAAGACCTTAAGTCGGAAGATCGGTCTATATGGGGGCTATATCAAGATATAGTCCGTTACAGCACATCTTCGAATTTTACCGTCCTATAAAAAAAAAAAAAATCTGTGCCAAGTTTACAAGCACAATGGGATGGGATGAGATTGTCAAACCATAGTCTCATCAGAAAATTTGAAACATATTAAGTTCCAGAAATTTAACTCAAAGTCCCCTTTTCGATTTTTACAATAGTAGGAACCCTTATAGCGTATGATCAATATTAATTGCATACTCTTACTGATGTTGCGTATACGTATTGAAAATATCAATATTAGTACGTATACGCGGCCATGGATTGAAAAACATGTTAAATTAGCTTATATGGGGGTATTCTAATCAAGTTATTCCGCTTGCAACACCTTAAAACATTGATCCGCGACCCCATAGAGTACACACCTATATTCTTAATGGTCTTGGCATCCAAAATCGAGATAGACATACTCTTCCATCCGTATCATAGATGCGTTTTCCCTATTAATACGATTCAAATACAACATACCAACGCACGACCCTGGAAGCCATCACACCTAATACGGTTGAAAAGTCTTCTAACCAAAGACGAAACGCGTCCCATAGTGGTTGGTGTGTGTTGCTATCTTTGGCTTTCCTCTTCCATTTGCATCTCCAATCAATGAGCTCGTCTCGAAAGAGAAACAAACTAACAAAAGGCGTGTCCGTTCACAGATCTGTGGGTGAACCCCTTTGCCTTTCAGGGACTCCAAACTCTCCTCCAAGCACTTCGACCTCATCTTCCTTGAGTTAAAGGCCTTCCGTCCATCGTCCGAATCCCCTGTGCGGCCAACGTAATGGCGCAGACCTCTGCCTGAAAGACCTTGCGCGCGTTCGGTAATTTAACCGATATACCTATATTAAGTGTCTCCGGATTAGCCCCAGTCCCGTTTCTGATTCCATCCTGTAGTGAAGACTTAACCAACTTAAACTCAACATCCGCCTACCACTCCTTCCTTCTGGGAAATCGAATCTGGAACAACCTCTTCCGAATTAGTCTTGGAGACAGGTAGTCTGTGACCCTCCTTAACTTGCCTCCTGCATCCATGGCCTCCAGACTGGAGCAGTGCACGTGGTCGCCTTCTTTCAGCATGCCAAGTTCCCTCAGCCTAAGCGCTACCTTAGTGGCACATTTCCGAATATATAAAAACTTGTAAATTCAGCATCACCTTCAGACCTGCCTGCGGTGTGGATCTTTACGCCCCGTGATGCCGACGTGGACCAGGCTCTGTACCTTTTGAAAATTCTCGGTCCACGTTCTCCATAACCTTCCACCATACAAGTGACCCATATGTTAGCACCGGTCTCCCAATGGCCGTGTACATCCAGCATATCATTTGCGATCTGCCAGCAGAAGGCGCACACTGTCTTTTGGCACCTTTGCTCCGTATTTCTTTTCCAGAAAACCTTCAAATCGAGAACTAGGCATAAGTATTTCGCCTCTCATGGCAAATGCAGAGTGGTCCTATCCAAAGACGAAAGTCTGCCATCCGGTATCGTATATCTCCCAGTGAAGAGCACCAACTCTGTCTTCCCCGGGTTGGTCCTCAGCCCATTCCTTATAGCCCCGCCAGTGACTTTTCCATCAAATCGCTAATCGTCAGCAGAAATCTGCCTCGAATCAATGGGGCATCGTGGTCCGCATATGCGATTAGTTTCACGCAATCTCCGTTGCGATGCAATAGCAATCTCTTTTATCACCAGTTTCCAGAGAATTAACGAGAACATCTCTCCTTGAGAGGTTCCCCCTTGTCAGCCGCCTTCTGACCACACTCTTTTCCAAGTCCGCATTAATAATCCGATAGCGAAGCATATTATCCGTCCACTGGGAGACACTCAAGTGGACCCCCGTGCGGTCCAATTCAGCGTCTATTGACCCTATATCCACGTTGTTAAATCTTTACGTTGTCAAATCTTTACGTTGTCAAATCTCTACGTTGTTTAATGTCCATGTTGTTAAATCTCCACGTTGTTAAATCTCCTCGGTGTGAAATCTCCTCGTTGTGAAATTTCCACGTTGTTTAATCTCCACGTTGTTAAATCACCACGTTGTTAAATCTCCACGTTGTTAAATCTCCACGTTGCTAAATCTCCACGTTGTTTAATGTCCACGTTGTGAAATCTCCAAGTTGTTAAATCTCCACGTCGTTAAATCTACACGTTGTTAAATCTCCACGTTGTTTAATCTTCACGTTGTTAAATCTCCACGTTGTTAAATGTCCACGTCGTTAAATCTACACGTTGTTTAATTTCCACGTTGTTAAATCTCCACATTGTTAAATCTCCACGTTGTTAAATCTCCACGTAGCTAAATCTCCACGTTGTTAAATCTCTTCTTTGTTTAATGTTCACGTTATTAAATCTCCACTTTATTAAATCTCCACGTTCTTAAATCTCCACTTTATTAAATCTCCACGTTCTTAAAACTCCACGTTGCTAAATCTCCACGTAGCTAAATCTCCACGTAGCTAAATCTCCACGTTGTTAAAACTCTACGTTGTTTAATGTTCACGTTGTTAAATCTCCACGTTATTAAATCTTCACGTTATTAAATCTCCACGTTCTTAAAACTCCACATTGTTAAATCTCCGCATTGTTCAATCTCCACGTTGTTAAATCTCCACATTGTTAAATCTCCACATTGATAAATCTCCACGTTGTTAAAACTCCACGTTGATAAATCTCCACGTTGATAAATGTCCACGTTGTTAAATCTCCACGTTGTTAAATCTCGACGTTGATAAATCTCCACGTTGTTTAATCTCCACGTTGTAAAATCTCCACGTTGTTAAAACTCCACGTTGATAAATCTCCACGTTGTTAAATCTCCACGTTGATAAATCTCCACGGTGTTAAATCTCCACGTTCTTAAATCTCCACATTGTTAAAACTCTACGTTGATAAATCTCCACATTGATAAATGTCCACGTTGTTAAATCTCCACGTTGTTAAATCTCCACGTTGTTAAAACTCCACATTGTTAAATCTCCGCATTGTTAAATCTCCACGTTGTTAAATCTCCACATTGTTAAATCTCCACATTGTTAAATCTCGACGTTGTTAAAACTCCACGTTGATAAATCTCTACGTTGTTAAATCTCCACGTTATTAAATCTTCACGTTATTAAATCTCCACGTTCTTAAAACTCCACATTGTTAAATCTCCGCATTGTTCAATCACCACGTTGTTAAATCTCCACATTGTTAAATCTCCACATTGTTAAATCTCCACTTTGTTAAAACTCCACATTGTTAAATCTCCGCATTGTTAAAACTCCACATTGTTAAATCTCCACGTTGATAAATCTCCACGTTGTTAAATCTCCACGTTGTTAAATCTCC
Source organism: Stomoxys calcitrans (assembly GCF_963082655.1). NCBI lineage: Eukaryota > Metazoa > Arthropoda > Insecta > Diptera > Muscidae > Stomoxys > Stomoxys calcitrans. The sequence goes on from NC_081552.1 coordinate 36,000,862, forward strand.
ACGTTGTTAAATCTCCACGTTCTTAAATCTCCACGTTGATAAATGTCCACGTTGATAAATGTCCACGTTGTTAAATCTCCACGTTGTTAAATCTCCACGTTCTTAAAACTCCACATTGTTAAATCTCCACGTTGTTAAATCTCCACGTTCTTAAATCTCCACGTTGTTAAAACTCCACGTTGATAAATCTCCACGTTGATGAATGTCCACGTTATTAAATCTCCACATTGTTAAATCTCCACATTGTTAAATCTCCACATTGTTAAATCTCCACATTTTTAAATCTCCACATTGTTAAATCTCCGCATTGTTCAATCTCCACGTTGTTAAATCTCCACGTTGATAAATCTCCACGTTGATAAATCTCCACGTTGATAAATTTCCACGTTGTTAAATCTCCACGTTGTTAAATCTCCACGTTGTTAAAACTCGACGCTGATAAGTCTCCACGTTGTTAAATCTCCACGTTGATAAATCTCCACGGTGTTAAATCTCCACGTTCTTAAATCTCCACGTTGTTATACCTCCACGTTGTTTAATGCCACCTTAATATCATAGAAGGCGTATAATCCTCCTGTTGAAGAGACATTTTGACCTCTCCTTGAAGTATGCATGTTTTGCTCCACAGAAATTTCCCGATGTCAGTCCCTCCCTAACCTTCAGATCTGGTAGTTTTTCCAATGTTTTAAGAAAAATGATGAGAGATCGAACCGTGTCGGGCCGGACCGACCTGGCTACATAGACTCTTAAAACCAGAAAATCCTCATTTATTACCCGATTTCACTGAAATTTGGGACAGCGAGTTTTATTAGGCCCGCCGACATCCGAACCGAATATGGTTTAGATCGGACCATGTATGGATACATTTGCCATATAGACCAATCTGACGATTCATAATCTTAAGCCCGTAAAATCACCGATTCGAACGAAATTTTGACTAGTTAGGCGCGACATCCGAAACGAATGTGGACCAAATCGGACCATGCTGTTGTTGCAGCAGTGTGTTATACACTGAGGCTGCCACACACTGCTGCAAGGGCAAGGGTTGCCGCAGATTTCGAAAGTTCTATTAGGGCAGTCGATATTCTCACCGAATATGGTCAGGATCAGACTATATTTGCAAATAGTTGAAGCCCATAAAGAGCGCATTTATTATTAGATTTATTTAAAATTTTCAACAGTGACTTGTGTTAGGCCCTTCAACATTCTTGTTCGATATGGCCCAGATCGGTCTATATTTGCATATAGCTGTCATGTATCGGGAGATCGGTATATCTCCCGATTTAAGGGCTTGGGCCCATTAAAGGCGCATATATTATATGATTTCTACGAAATTTGGCACAATGGGTTGGGTAAGGGCCCTCGACATTCTTAGAAAGTATGATGAAGATCGGCATATATTTGGAAATAGCTGTCATTTAGAGCGATCTTCCGATTTGAGTTTTTGGCCCATAAAAAATTTATTTATTTACCGATTTCACTGAAATTTTGCACAGTGGGCTGTGTTAGTGTCTTTGACGTCCGTTTTAAAAATGGTGTAGATTTCGAAAGGCCTATATTTCGATATAACTGCCATATATACCAATCTCCCGATTTAAGGACTTGAGCCCATTATCTGATTTCGCTGAAATTTGGCGCAATGAGTTTTGTAAGGGCCCTCGACATTAGTCAAGATCGGGCTATATTTGGATATGGCTGGCATATAGACCGATCCTCCGATATATATCCCGATTTCGCTGAAATTTGGCATAGTGCGCTGCGTAAGGCTCTTTGACATCCCTGTTCAAAATGGCGCAGATCGGTCTACATTTGGATGTAGCCGCTATAAATCCATGGTGGTGGGTTCCCCAGATTCGGCCCGGCAGAACTTGGCACGCTTTTGCTTGTTTTTATTATTTTCATTTATTACACTCTACACCACTACTACAGGGTATTACAACTTGGTGCATTTATTTATAACACCCAGAGGGAAGAGAGCTAGACTCATTGATAAGTTTACCAATCGACTCAGAATCACTTTCTGATACGATTTAGCCATGTCCATCTGTTTGTCTGTCTGTCTATGTTAATTTGGTTTAGTTTATATTAATAAAAATTTTTTTCGCAAATATTTTTAGTAATCACAACACATTGTGCAACATGTAGGCAGCCGCAACACTCCGCAATCGTTTGCAGGATGCGGATTTCAACAGCAATAGCAACAACAGTAACAATACCACAACCAGCTCAACTACGCACAAACAGGGAAAGAACAAAAACAATTTTGTGCAAAAAAATGTGCGTTAAGTATTCTCGGTTATACAATGTAAACAAACCATCGATAAACGATCAAATGTACGTCCGGCTCGAATCCATAGCCAAACAAAAGACGGAAGATGGATGAATGTATGAAACGGAAAAGACAGGACGTGTGTTTGTGGCAGAGAACAAACAAATGAATGAATGTGGTTCGGGCAGCTGAAAATGGCTGAATTGCCGAAGGGGTTGGGAAAGGGTGTATGAGGAATTTGTTTTACTTGGAAATCCCTAATAAACTCGATGAGATATGTTAATCTAATGCGAAAAATAATCGAAAAATCCAAAGTTTCTTTATTTTTATTTATCTTTTTTTTTTTGCTGATAAATTACCTGTGGTAACCGCGTCAATGGCGAGGGTGGCAGCATTAGCTGCAACCTTAGAGACCAAGACTTGTTGTTGTTTTTTTTTTTTTCTTATTTTTAATAAACCAATCATAAATTATTTTTGCTTTTATAAACACAACAATAACAACAAAAAACAAACAATACCAAACAAAGTGATTTCACCAAGAGGTTGAGTTTAGGCATACACTAAAGGCGGCTGGCTGGGCCATAACACCAACCCAAAACTGGCCCGGTATTTTAATCATAAATGAAACGAATTTCTAAATTTAACTTTAGCACTGCGAACAAAAGAACACCAATCTTATCTTTTCTTCATGTGTTTTGCCAAACTTAAAGCACCATGAACCAAAAAAAAGAAAAAAAAAAAAGCAATCACCACTTGACAATATAATCACGTGAAAATTCTTTTTTCTCCACGTATATTTTGAAAGCGCCACACTTTGTTCGTAAAAGGGGGGGATTTTCTTTAAATTCACATTCACTTTTAGGATTTTCAACAAATGAGCACCCCTTCTCTTAAACTTTGATCACATTTCTTGGAAACACCGCCGACACACTATTTGGCATATTTTTGGGAAAGAATTTCGCTGCTTTCCTTCTTTCTATTATTTCCAACTCAACGTAATAAATTGACAACAACACGAAACACGTCAAATTCAATGGCATGCTAGAAAAGGCGAGAAAACCAGCGCGCACACATATCAAGTTGTCGAATGCGCTTTTAAGACTGAATACATGAATGAAATCGAAAAACCAACGAACGAACTCGAGAGTCGAACAACGACATGTTTGTGTGAACGGGAGTCAATCACACTCGAGAGTGTGGGCCACTACACACACTTGGTGGGTGCTTAAGAGCAAACAAGTCACCCATTGATAAGGGGATGGTGTAGCTAGGTGATGTTGTTTAAGTTTTCGTTTTGTTTGGGTTTTTTTTTTTGCAAACAACTTCAGCAAGCCACAACACCATATATGAGTATCCCCCCCCCCCCCCCCACCCCCCTTTCTCAATAGCCAAACCAAAATAGAGAACTCATAGGGAGAGAGAAAGAGATTCGGCAGCCACAACAACCATCTCGGAATGCTTTAGCTTAAGTGCGTCCATGTGTTGTTTCTTTCTATTTTAAGTGGGTGTCAAAAGTGTTTTGTATTTTGGCGCCCTCCCCCCACCACTCTACTTTAGGAGATTGTTGCCTGGCGCTACATTTGTGAGGGAATGCATTCATATCATAGGGTTATAAATGTGTTAAATGCAACCAAACAAACAAAATAAAAATTGCTGCTGAGAGACAATGTCATGATATATGCCCTCATTAGTTGTAGCGTAAGAGAAAGAGATAAGACAGCTGGTGTTGTCAATGTTTGCAAGGGCACATAAAGCAGCAATTCATCGAAAAAGGGTTTGTATAAAGAAAAACATGTAAAAAGGCATTAAGTTCGGCCGAGCCGGACTTTGCCTATATAAGTCACTGTTGAATTTTGTATATCAAATTTCAACAAAATCGGGGAATAAATAAAGCTTTTATGAGCTTCAGACCCTTAACCGGCATATCGGTGTATATGACAGCTATATCTAAATACAGTCCCATTTTTACCATATTTGGGTCAGATGGCCTAAAACTATTCACTGTTTTAAATTTCAGTGAAATTGGTTAAAAATATATGCTTTTTTGGTCTTCAGACCCTTTATCGGCAGATCGGTCTATATGGCAGCTATATCTAAATACAGTCCGATCTGAACCATAGTTAGGTCCGATGTCGGGAGGCTTAAAATAACCCACTCATTCAACATAACAAACATAACATAACATAACATAACATAACATAACATAACATAACATAACATAACATAACATAACATAACATAACATAACATAACATAACATAACATAACATAACATAACATAACATAACATAACATAACATAACATAACATAACATAACATAACATAACATAACATAACATAACATAACATAACATAACATAACATAACATAACATAACATAACATAACATAACATAACATAACATAACATAACATAACATAACATAACATAACATAACATAACATAACATAACATAACATAACATAACATAACATAACATAACATAACATAACATAACATAACATAACATAACATAACATAACATAACATAACATAACATAACATAACATAACATAACATAACATAACATAACATAACATAACATAACATAACATAACATAACATAACATAACATAACATAACATAACATAACATAACATAACATAACATAACATAACATAACATAACATAACATAACATAACATAACATAACATAACATAACATAACATAACATAACATAACATAACATAACATAACATAACATAACATAACATAACATAACATAACACAACATAACATAACATAACATAACATAACATAACATAACATAACATAACATAACATAACATAACATAACATAACATAACATAACATAAAAAAAAATAAAATAAAATAAAATAAAATAAAATAAAATAAAATAAAATAAAATAAAATAAAATAAAATAAAATAAAATAAAATAAAATAAAATAAAATAAAAGAAAATAAAAGAAAATAAAATAAAATAAAATAAAATAAAATAAAATAAAATAAAATAAAATAAAATAAAATAAAATAAAATAAAATAAAATAAAATAAAATAAAATAAAATAAAATAAAATAAAATAAAATAAAATAAAATAAAATAAAATAAAATAAAATAAAATAAAATAAAATAAAATAAATGAAATGAAATGAAATGAAATGAAATGAAATGAAATGAAATGAAATGAAATGAAATGAAATGAAATGAAATGAAATGAAATGAAATGAAATGAAATGAAATGAAATGAAATGAAATGAAATGAAATGAAATGAAATAAAATGAAAAAAAATGAAATGAAATGAAATGAAATAAAATAAAATAAATAATTAAATAATAATAATAATAAATAAAATAAAATAAATAAAATAAAATAGAAATTGACAAATAATAATATAAATTCTCTCAATTATGAATATACTAACATATGCCAGGTCGCTTCTCTGCCCCCGATGGTACACCCAATATCGAGGTGTAAATCTAAAGCAAGTTTAATAGCTTTAGCCTTATCCGTAAAGAAAAAATATTTTGAAAGTTTAAGTTAATCTTTTAGTCATCCGTTACATACTGCTGAGATATAGCTGTATCCCTCACAGATGTAACTCAGTCTGTAAATAAAGTACCATTTTGTACGTTTTATTACTAAAATGAACGAATATCTAAAAAATCTTTTAGTCGTCCGGTACAAATATGCCAAGATGTGCCTGTATCCCAAATTTCAGATCTGATGTTCAATCTATAAAGAAAGTACTAAATAGTACTAATTACAGCACTTAAGTACTTTTTATTCCACTCCTTGTACGATTTCAACATTTCATATTTGGTACAATTTATCTTGACAAATATACGACAAGACATCGACCATTTTTAGCAAATTGTTTAATTATGACCTTCTCCATTCACTGTTAAAAGTAAATAACATAGTTCGTACCAAAATGTATTATTTTTTAAAAATTACTTAGTCAGCCAACATACATGTCTTAGTAGAATTTACATGTTAAATTTCGGAGCTCTAGTTCAATCCGTAAAGAAAATATGAAATGGTACGAAATACGGTACTAAACTATTACTATTTTTCAAATTTTGTCTTTTTTTACCTATTTCGTACCATTTTGGTACTTTTTGTTTATAAATGTCCAAAAACTCTTTTGGCATCCCAATTTAGGTTGCCATATTATACCCAAGTTCCAAATTTCAAAGCTCTAGCACAATTAACAAACAAGGTACCAGAAAGTACCAATTGCGGTACTAAACGTACCATTTTTCCCACTTCCGGTACTAATTTGAGAAATTTTTGTCACAAAATCTTATTTCTAGCCCCATCCGTTTGCGCTGGGTAAAATGTCACCATTTCGTACTAAACGTACGAATATCACAAAACCCCGTCATATCGCAGGCCTATGACTCTATCTTTAGCCGTTTGGGCTGGGCGTTGATCGGTCAGTCAGCCAATCATTCAATCACGCGCCTCTTTTATATATAGAGGGAATCGAGTGTCAGGCGTAATGGGTTAAAATTTTGTCTTTGAAAATATTTATTGAAATTTGTCCACAGAAAATTTTTTAAGAAAATGTTGTTTGGGATAGATAAGCATAATCAAAAAGATATTAAAAATGTTTATGGAAAATTTAAATTTTGCTTTTAAAACATTATTTCGAGGTAAGGTTGTCTTTAGAGAGATTTTCGCTGAAAGTTAGTCCTTGAAAAAATTCACGAAAATATAGTCTTTAGAAAAAATTTAATAGTTTTTTTTTTTATAAAAATTTTGTCTTTAGAAAAAATTTGAAAGAAATGTTGTCTTCAAAAAATACTTTCGAGAGGGGTCCGGCCCATGCTGAAGTTTTGTCATAAGAGAATATTACGCTGGAATTTAACTGGATCGCTAGATCTTGACTTCTTGAGCCACTAGAGGGCGCAATTCTTATCCAATTGGACTGAAGTTTTGCATATGGGGTTTTTTGTTATAACTTCCAACAACTGTGCTAGGTATGGTTGAAATCGGTTCACAACCTGATATAGCTTTCATATGAACCGATCTGGGATCTTGACTGCTTGAGCATGTGGAGGGCGCAATTCTTATCCGATTTGGCCGAAATTTTGCATGGCGTGTTTCGCTATGACTTCCATCAACTGTGCTAGGTATGGTTGAAATCGGTTCATAACCTGTTATAGCTGTCATATAAACCGATCCGGGGTCTTGACTTCTTGAGCCTCTAGAGAGTGCAATTCCTATCCCTCATGACCCTCAACATTCGTGTCAAATATGGTCTGAATCGGTCTTTAGCCTGATACAGCTCCCTTTTAAAATGATCTCCCTATTTTATTACTTATGGGCTCAAGGCTTAGGGCGCAATTCTTACTAGATTTTGCTGAAATTTTACACAATGACCTCTTCTCTGGTCTCCAACATTCAATTTAATTATGGTCCGAATCGGGCCATAACTTGATGTAGCTCCAAAAGAACTCGACAAATGCGAGCTATGGTGGAGGATATAAAAGATTCGGCAAGGCCAAACGCTTTTCTTGTTTTAAATTTAATTTTTTTTAATATTTTTTAATTTAATTTTATTAATTTTTTAATATATATACATTGTTTGGTTTTGTGAAGGTTTTTGTTTTTAAAATTATTTTTTTATTAAAATTTTTTTAGATTGCTGAGGAACCATATTCTTTCAATTATTCTTTTTATTTCAAATTATTTTTGGTTTTTTTTTTTTTGTTTTTATACATTTAGATTTTTGTGTAATATTTAAATTTATTATCAACTTTTTTAATTGTTTAAATACCTATCTTTAAATTCGTATTTTCCATAAAAAAAAAAGCTCTTAATTGACAACACCCGTACCTGCGCACTAGTTTACTGAACTGCACCTAATGGCCCATACATAGTTACAACAACAAACAAACCCACCATTGACACCCAAGCACTCATTCATACATGTGCGACTGCCGCAGCAGCAGCAGCAGCCGCAGCAGCTGTTTCTTTGTTTAACAACAGCAAACCAAACTACAAGCCATTCCAATCACATAAATCATGGCCCCACCATGATACACAAAGGGAGTAATTTTACTAGGCAAACATAACAATTTCCTTTTTCCGCTTACAAACACTTCGAGTCAGGGATGACAAATGAGGTTGGCAAATGGTACCTTTTCCATTTTTTGTCAATACGGTCGTATAAAAAGCACAAAAATACCACAAATAAAAAGGCAATAAGTACGGCCGGGCCGATCTTTGGATATCCACCACCCAGCAGCTGTATCCAAATATGATCCGATTTGGACCAAATTCGGCACGGACATTGAGTGGTCTAATAAATACAAGTCACAGTTCAATTTTGCTTCAAAATTGATCGAAAAGCCTAACATAAGTCACAGTGTCAAATTTCAGCGAAATCGGATATGAGGCCAAGACCTTAAATCGAGAGATCGGTCTATATGGCAGCTATATCCAAATCTGGACCGATCTGGGCCAAACACAACTCCCTATCCCAAATTTCAGCGAAATCGGACAATAAATGAGCCTTTTATGGGCCCAAGACCTTAAATCGAGAGATCGATCTCTATGGCAGCTAATATATCCAGATCTGGAACAATTTGGGTCAAATTGAAAAAATATGTCGAAGGGCGTTAGTGCTTTAAAGAACGCCTATGAGTCTGATTCAAGTTTTTTGCTCATTGATAAGATATAATTAAAAATGGTTATTCTCGAAAAAGTACCAAATCACTCGCAGGGGTACCATAGTACTTTCGATGTTGAAAAAGTTTTAAAAAAAAAGTACCAAAGTTTAAAAATTATCATCCCTGCTTCGAGTGTCTTGTGTTTGGGTTATAGCAACTACAAAACTAAATGTGCATAAAGAGAATAAGAGAGAGAGAGAGAGAGAGTGAGAGAGAGAATGTATAACTGAGGGCTAACAAAAGTCCAAGCTGTTGAGCATATAAATACGAATCCATGCAATTTGTGTATAAATGTCCTAAAATAACAGAGAGTTCACCAAAGCCATAGAGCATGATAATCATTTATGCTATGCCGAGAGTGGTTTCCCCCAATTGCGATCACACACTTACCATTAGGTATTTGTCAACAACGCAATCAATTCACAGATCAATTGTTTCGATCGTGTTGATGCGTAGTTTTGTTGTTACGTTGGGTTCCTTTGAATTTTATTTTTAATTTTCTGGAATAAATGGAAGACACAGAATTCTATACTCTTTTGTGGTATAGAATTGCTTTAGAATCGATGGTGTCCGGCCAGCATTGGGTCACCTTGAAGTGTCGTTGTTCAATTGTCGTTTTGTCGACCATGTGCAGTTGGGCAGTAACACGTGTGCGTGTGTGTATGAGTGACAAGTACCGATAGCTGAAATTAAAAAGCAAGGAGAGAATGCTTGAATTGCAATATACAGTAGTTTTGTTAGTTGATTAAAATTCTATTGTAGACAAGAAAATATCTGAAGCGTATGATAAGTTTAACCAATAATGGCAAATGTTGAATGGGTTTATCCTGGTATTATTGAGAACAAGTAAGAGCATGCTAAGTTCGGCCAGGCCGAATCTTATATACCCTCCACCATTGATCGCATTTGTCGAGTTCTATGCGCGATATCTCTTTTTAGACAAACATCGAATATTGAATAAGAACTGTTGTGCTATTGGACCTATATCTCAAGTTTTAGTCCGATTTGGACCACAAATGAATGCTGATTGACATTGTAGAAGTTATTGTGTATTATTTCAGTTCATTCGGATAAGAATTGCGCCTTGTAGGGGCTCAAGAAGCATAATCGGGCGATAGGTTTATATGGGAGCTGTATCAAGCTATTGATCGATTCAGACCATATTACACAGGTGTATTGAAGGTCATGCGAGAAGCCGTTGTACAAAATTTCAGCCAAAATCGGATAAAAATTGCGCGCTCGATTGGCTCAAGAAGTCAAGATCAAAGATCGGTTTATATGGCAGCTATATCAGGGTCTATAACGATTTACGCCATACTTAGCACAGTTATTGGAAGTCATAACAAACCACCTCATGCAAAATTTCAGCCAAATCGGATAAAAATTGCGCTCTCGATTGGCTCAAGAAGTCAAGATCATAGATCGGTTTATATGACAGCTATACCAGATTTTGAACCGATTTGAATCATACTTAGCACAGTTGTTGAAAGTAATACCAAAACACTACGTGCAAAATTTCATTCCAATCGGATAAGAATTGCGCACTCTAGAGGCTCAAGAAGCCAAGACCCCAGATCGGTTTATATGGCAACTATATCAAAATATGGACCGATGTAAGCCATACTTATCGTAGTTGTTGGAAGTGATACCAAAACACTATGTGCAAAATTTCAATAAAATCGGATAAGAATTGCGCCTTCTAGAGGCTCAAGAAGTCAAGACCCAAGATCGGTGTTTATGGCAGCTATATCAAAACATGGACCGATATGGCCCATTTACAATCCCAACCGACACTAATAAGAAGTATTTGTGCAAAATTTCAAGCGGGTAGCTTTACTCCTTCGTTAGCGTGCTTTCGACAGACAGATGGACGGACAGACGGACGGACGGACAGACGGACGGACGGACGGACGGACATGGCGAGATCGACATAAAATGTCGCGACGATCAAAAATATATATATACTTTATAGGGTCTCAGACGAATATTTCGAGTAGTTACAAACAGAATGACGAAATTAGTATACCCCCCATCCTATGGTGGAGGGTATAAAAAAACTTTGATAAAAGTTACAAAAAATTAACAAATTGGAAATACTTAAAAAATTAAAAAATTTTTGGCGTAGATCATAATATTAGACCTAACGCCTTATAATAACACCAAATACATTTTTTGCAAACAAGGGAATCCGAAGTATTTCATGAAACACCAAGATCAAGCATAAAATACATCAGTTAAGAAGCCCTTAAGCCCAAGAGATTTATCAGCCAAAAGCAATCCGTTCGCTGATTCACTTTGCCAACTCAGTTTGCCCCACTTACAGCAACCGACACTTGAGAGCTTTGAATACCATATTGAATTGGTTTGTGTGCGTTAAAAAAAAAAAGACACATTTAAGGTTTGTAGTTCATTTAGGGCAAATCGTGGATAATTGGCGCCCGAGCAGGGACTTATTCCGAATCATACTGCGGCAAAACATTTAGGCACTACCAAAGAGGGAGAATCAAATCCAACATACAAGGTAGCCTTTTGAAAACCTTTCCCACGGAAAGGTTAACCTTATAAGACCTTCGTGAGAGAATGTGAGATCTAGAGACAGAAGTAAAAGTTCAGGAGATTTAAAGAAAATGTATGGTTGGGAAGGCCAATAAGTATAGCGGAAATCCCACAAAAATTAAGCACCTGTCCTGGATAGGGTAGCATTGCCGCTTTTTTCGGATGCCAAGTTTTCGGGAGTTATTCTTGGCCAGAAACTTAAAATAGGGCAAATCGTGGATAATTGGCGCCCGAGCAGGGACTAATTCCGAATCATACTGCGGCAAAGCATTTGGGCACTACCAAAGAGGGAGAATCAAATCCAACATACAAGGTTGCCTTTTGAAAACTTTTCCCACGGAAGGGTTAACCTTATAAGACCTTCGTGAGAGAATGTGAGATCTTGAGACAGAAGTAAAAGTTCAGGAGATTGTAGGAAAATGTATGGTTGGGAAGGCCAATAAGTATAGCGGAAATCCCAGAAAAATTAAGCTCGTACACAGCAAGGAAAGCGCAGCGTTCTCGGGGCACCTGCCCTGGATAGGGTAGCATTGCCGCTTTTTTCGGATGCCAAGTACTCGGGAGTTATTCTTGGCCAGAAACTTAAAATAGGGCAAATTGTGGATAATTGGCGCCCGAGCAGGGACTTATTCCGAATCATACTGCGGCAAAGTATTTGGGCACTACCAAAGAGGGAGAATCAAATCCAACATACAAGGTTGCCTTTTGAAAACCTTTCCCACGGAAAGGTTAACCTTATAAGACCTTCGTGAGAGAATGTGAGATCTTGAGACAGAAGTAAAAGTTCAGGAGATTGTAGGAAAATGTATGGTTGGGAAGGCCAATAAGTATAGCGGAAATCCCAGAAAAATTAAGCTCGTACACAGCAAGGAAAGCGCAGCGTTCTCGGGGCACCTGCCCTGGATAGGGTAGCATTGCCGCTTTTTTCGGATGCCAAGTACTCGGGAGTTATTCTTGGCCAGAAACTTAACTGGAAAAGAAAGGACGAGAAGGAACTAATGTTGCAACTCGATAGGAAAGATTTGGGGGGCTAATCCCGGAGGCACTACATTGGAAATATACGGCGGTGGATTAGCCATAGCCCCTATGGATATATGGTATGACATCAGACTCTGGGATGCTGCCCCCTGAGCAATATGCACGAGAAGGTAGAGAGTACTAAGGCAGTGCTGATCTCAAGAGCAAAGAATAATGCCCCAAAGAGACGTGGAATGTCGATATAATGGCTTTACATCTCGATATTGGGTGTGCGACAACGATAACCCAAGACTCAGGAAGTCGGTAATCTGGTGTTTGTCCAACTATGGACGTCCTTCTGTTCTAATGGGGGCTGACCATGGTACCAATTAATACGTTTCGAATTTGCGAAACGTATTAATTTTAAACTTCGGTTAAATTATTGCAATATTGTTCGATTTCGATGCAGGAACGGCTGATGGAACTGTCACATAATCGTGGCCAGCCTGGAAGGATTTGATGTCGTGCCATGAGGGGTCTAGGCTGTTAGGGAAATGCAAAGAGTTCCTTCGAATATGGTGCTGGGTCCCGGAACTAGAAGGCAGAGTCTTCTGGATTCCGAAACAGGATGCCCAATGGGATAGCACGTGAATGGATCGGTAAGGAACGCCGATCGAGCTACAGATTCAGTGAACCATACCATTTGCGAGCTTCTCGATAGGGTAGACGCTTTCTAATTTAACTGCGCGAATGGGGCGGAGGTTGCAGAAGTGAATTGCACGATGGCCAAGCCTCTTAGACCGAGGGCATCGCAGAATACTGACCATGGGAATATGGGGCTTAAACAAAAAGGTGTTTGAGTGTAGAATTATAATCTGATATCCAAATATGGGACCAAGTGTTTGGGGTACCACCCCAACCCCCAAAACACCCCTAAACCGGACATATTTACCGACCATGGCAATATGATGGGACTCAAATGAAAGGTATTTGCGAGTAAAATACGAATCTGATAACCGAATTTGGGACAAAGTTTCGGGGGCAGGTATTTGGAAGTAGACCACGAATCTGATATAAACATTGGGGACCAACATATAGTACGTATTTGCTCACCATAATAATTTGGATCTTAAAAAGAGTGGAGCTCGATATTGATTGTTCATAGGGTCCATACCCAAACCGAACATATTTACAGACTTTTGCAATGTGGGGTTTAAAAGAAAGTAATTTGAGATTAGTAAACGAATTTGATATCCAATTTTGATTGGGGTTCAAGTAGAGCACGATGCTGATATATTTTCCACTCCTCAAAACACCCCTAAATCGGACATATTTACCCACCATGTCAATATGGGGCTCAAATGAAAGATATTGGCGAGGAGAGCACAAAATTGATATCCACTTTCGGATGAAATTTTCTGGGGATCTATCCCTTCCCCAAACAGGGTATATTTACAGAGCATGGCAATATGGGGCTCAAATTAAAGGTATATGGGAGTACGAAATTCATCCCCACTTTCGGGAGTCCACACTGGGCCTACCCACTCTCAAAATCCCCATGGAAATATCGAGCTTAAATGAATTCTTTTAAGAATGGAGTACATCTAACGTCCAAATTTAAATGATCCCTTACCCTCCAAGCGAATTCATAGAGGGGATTCACTAAAAAAATTTCTCTAAAGAAAAAATTTTAAAGAAATTTTCTCAAAAGACAAGACTTGTAAGAAATTTTCTCTAAAGACAATATTTCTAAGAAATTTTCTCTAAAGACAATATTTTCAATGAATCCTTTTTAACTAATTAACTTTCTTTATCTCCCTTAGGGCTAAAACATTATCATAATAAACCAGATAATCTTTAGTAGTAGTTTTCCTCCCACCAAAATAAAGAGTCAAAATCTCATTCAAGACTTAATATTTAGCATGCCTTTAGGTTAAGGTGATTGTTCCCAGGAAACAACTTGACACCATCCACAAGTGACTGCATAAACTCGAAAAGCGGGCGATGCCTCCAAAAAATTCCACAGAACAACCAAATTCTATGGCATCATGTTTTAATTTCATTTTAGCTGCCAGCAACAGATAATTGTTGTGAATTACACTTCTAGGCTGTCGTGATTTTTTTGTTCAGTTTTGTTTTGTTTTGGGCCTACTCGAAAATATTATATTTAAATTTGCCCTCAATAGAAGACTGGCGGCAGGCAGGCATTTAAGTATTTGCCATATACGTGTATATCTAAAAATCAGCCTCCCACTCTTGCTCACACTCTCTCCCCCTTCCTTTGTCTAGGCAAAAGTTAATTTTTGCCAGTTTAACACTCTCTCAGTTAGGTTCTCACTTGCTTTAGCTCAATAAAAACGTTGCATTTGCAACGGTTTTATTATTCTGGTTTTATTCCTAGTGGTTGTGTATGAAGTTCCTTCGAACATAACAAAACTTGGAACATTTGGCAAAAAACCCCATTTGACCCTCCTTTTCTTAAAACTCTTTGTGTAAAAGTTGTTTTTGTTTTTTCAACAGAGCAAGCTTGTCGTATGCAACTAAGAGATTGACAATACATGTATTATCAATGCTTATAGTTGTGTGTGCGGTGGGAAGTGTTGGGGCATGGTGTGTTGTTTTTTTTTTACTCATATATATGAAAGCCGGTGAATATGCCGCATGCTAAAGTAACACAACACGAATGCATTTTACTTATTTTGGTTATAAACAACAACGCTCATTGTTATTCTCTTTGTTATTCTTCCTCAGCACACACACACATCACTCACTCACTTCCATCATGCATGGGAGAAAACCAAACAAAGAGAGTGAGTTGGGACACTTCAATAGGGTGAGTGAGAGTGTATTGCGAAATGTTAACGGAAATTCACTTGATAGTGTATGCATTCAATTTTGTTGTTGTCGTTACTTAAATGGGAATTTTAAGCTATAGTGTGTAATTTTAAAAGAAATGATGCATTAAAATGGTATATTAGAAAAAAAATCTTATATATAAAATTCAATTTGTGTTTGTTTGTTTGTCGGTCTGTTTGTCGGTTTGTTCCGTATAGACTCAAAGACGGTTGAACCGATTTCCTTGCAATTTTCACAGATTGTATAGGTTGATCTGGAGGGAAACATAGGCCATCTAATTTTTGATAACGGGAGGGGGGGCGGACCCTCCCGCTTACTCCAAAAGTACTACCCAAAAATAAAAGAGGACCGATCAGGACAATATGCGATTCAAATGAAAGGTATTCAAAAGTAGAGTACGAATTTCATAATAAAAGTTAGGTCCAAGTACCTGGGGGGCCGCCACAGCCCTAAAACCCCTAAAATAGGTTTATTTGACGATCATAACAATATGGAACTCAAATGAAAGGTCTTCGGGAGTAGATTACGAATACGATTTTAAAATTTGAGTCTTAGTACCCAACCCCTAAACTCCCCCAAATAGACATATTGGACGATCATTTCAATATGGTGCTCAAATGAAAGGTATTCGGGAGTAGATTTCAAAACCTGCATACAAAAACAGATCGAAGTGTAGGGGGTTCAAGCCACCCCTCAAAAACGCCTTTAGACCCACTATGACTTTATGATACTTGGCTGAATTTATTTTCTTAAAATTTTCATCGATTGTGTACGGAAGGAAACATAGGCTATATCATTTTTAGATATCGGGTGAAGGCAGGAGGGTCCGTCTTACCCCAAAAACACCACCCATATACGAAAGTGGTCCAATGGGCACAATAAGGGTACCAAATGAAAAGTATTGGAGACCAGATAACGAATATCGTATTAAAATTTGGGTCCAAGTAGCCAGCGGCCCCCAAATGGGCATATTAACCGACCATGGCTATATGGGACTTAAATGAAAGGTATTAGAGAGTAGATTACTAAAATGACATTAAAATTTGTGTTCTTGTCTAGGTGGGGCTTTTCCCCCTAAAGATACGTCAAATGGGTTATTTCACCCATTATGACAATATGGGATTCAAATGAAAGGTATTTGAGAGTAGCACCCTAAAGCACCCCCTAAACTGAACTTCATTTCCGTTGGGAATAAAGAACGAATTTGATATCTACTATCAGTGCATATTTACGGGCCATGGCAACATGGGGTTAAAATTAAAGGGATTTAGAAGTGCAGCACGAATTTGATATCCATGTATGAGTCGAAAAGTCTGAGGTGCCATCCCTGCCCTAATGAGAACATTACCCTTAGAAAGAACATTACCACCAGGTACCGAGAAGGGGCAATTTCTCACACATCAATGAGTGCTTTCCGATTCAATTTTAAACTCAATGATAAAATTGAATGCCGAGTCCGAACGGCATCCTGCAGTGCGACACCTCTTTGGGGAAAATTTTTTAAATGACCATGAATGGCATTATACCTAGCAAATGTCGCCAACATTAAGAGGGGATAAACACCGCTTTCGTCCGATGTTCTTGCCAGGATTCGAACGCGCTCAGCGTCATAGGCTATAATGGCACGAATTCGATATCCACATTCAGGGCGAAGTGTCACCACCCTGAAAAGATATTGGAGAGTTAAAGAAGGCGCAGCGGAGCGGGCCCAGTTCAGTTATATATAAATTAACAAAAAAAAAATCAAGTTCTTTCAATGACTTTTTCAAAAAGAGCAAAACACCAGTCATAGGAAAGCACCACCTCCAAAATTACAGGCAAATCGAGTAATAATGGCGCAATCCAGATGCTCAAAAAGTCAAACTGGGAGATTGGTTTATATGGTGGCTACATCAGGTTGTGGACTGATTTAGACCATACACAGTTGTTGAGATTCATACCAGAACATTTCATGCCAAATATCAGCCATTTCGGATAAGAATTGCGCCCTCTAGAAGTCAAGAACCAAGGTCGATTTATACGGCAGCTATATCAGGTTATCAACTGATTTAGACTATACTTGGCACAATTGTTAAAAGTGATACCTAAACATGACGTGCAAAATTTCAGCCCAATCGGATAAGAATTACGCCCTCTAGAAGCTCAAGAAGTCAAGACCCAAGATCGGTTGATATGGCATCTAAATCAAAACATGGACCGATTTGGCCCATTTACAATCCCAACCGACCTACACTAATAACAAGTATTTGTGCAAAACTTCAAGCACCCAGATTTACTCCTTGGAAAGTTAGGGTGCTTTCAACAGATGGACGGACATGGCTATATCCACTTAAAATGCCATGACGATCAAGAATATATTGGGTTGCCCAAAAAGTAATTGCGGATTTTTTAAAAGAAAGTAAATAAATTTTTAATAAAACTTAGAATGAACTTTAATCAAATATAGTTTTTTTTTACACTTTTTTTCTAAAGCAAGCTAAAAGTAACAGCTGATAACTGACAGACGAAAGAATGACTCTGTAACAAGCTGTGAAAAAAATTGTCACCGCCTACTATATGAAAAATCCGTAATTACTTTTTGGGCAACCCAATATATACTTTATGGTGTCTTAGACGCATATTTCAAGGATTTACAAACGGAATTACGAAATTAGTATACCCCCCATTCTATGGTGGAGGGTATGAAAGCAAATTTAGGAAATAAAAACAAATTATAATTTAAACATAAAAAAATTAATAAAAAAAAATTATTAATAATAACTTTTTAATTAAAAAAAATATAAATAAAAATGTTCTTTAATTAAAAATAACAAAAAAAAATTAAAAATTGCAAAAACAAATGTAAAAGTGTAACAAATTTGCAGATAGGTTCCCTTCAGGTGTTTGAGAACAAAAAGAACGATTAACCAAATAAGGCAGAGCCACATTCACGCAGTAAATGGTCTTCCCTATCCTATAGTCTCTAAACTTTTCTTTAAGTTAAGCCCTTTTCTAGGCCATTTCAACATTTTTGCACATTTTGTTGCAGTTTTTTTTTTTTTTTATTTTAAAACAATTTATCTTTTCACCATGGCATGACTCGTTGCTGACTGTTAAGTTCTGCCCACGGCAGTAACAGGGTGCTGTATGAGGCTGAGTTGTCTTGTTATCGCATGACAAAATAACATTTCTTTAGATAAAAACATTTTTTACGCTCTCTTCCCCAATTTTCTTTCATTGCTCTAATTTTTTAATACTACATATTTAAGCTAATGGTTAGTTTGCATTTGTTGTCTTACCTATTTCAGCATTGAAAACAAAACAAACATCCATTTATGCCGACAACTCAACATAACATGACATACAGTGTTGGTCTGAGCAACAACAACAAACGAACAAAAAGAGACTCACCCATAGGGGGGGGGGGGGGGGGGGGGGGGGGGACAAGTAATGGTTACCTAAGTACAAATACCATGAAGAAACACTAACAGCTGGTAAGCAAGCAAGAGAGAGTGAATGAGCGTAAGTGAGAGGAAGTGTAGGCGAGTGGTAGTTTGTGAGCACAAGTAAACACATTAAGGTGGAAATGGCAACAAAGTTGACTCTTTTTTTACCATAAGAGTCTGAGTGTGTATGTGTGGTACAAATGCTAGTACTAGGAGTGTGCACAAAAGCTATGTGAGCACTTTTTTTTGTCAAAACACAAGACATCAACGAAGAAAACTGTCAAAGTACGATGCAAATGATTTGAATTTTTCCCAAGTAGAGTAAAGTAAACATTGATGGTGCAACTACAATTATTCCCACACTTTGTTTGTAAAACAAACCATTAACTTTACCAACCCCAACCCCTCACCCTAATACAAGAGCTTTTGGCAACACTTCTTAAAGTATTCACCAGGTTTCCGCAATGATTTTAGCTTTGCAATTCTTTTGCAGTCGTAAATAGTGTAACACATAAATATGGCAAAATTGGAAATTTATACCACAACACAGACATGAGGTAATCAAGCAATACATAGGCATATGGTGCAGCCTTTATAATGTATGAATTTAGAAGTTTTACAAATTAGTACTTGCGGTCATGTACATCAATCACCATATACATTCTGTAATTATGTATGCAGATACAGGTAAAATAATAAGTGTGAATAAGAAGCATATAAACAGAAGGGAGAAACGAAAAAGAAAGAGAGTCT
This sequence comes from Stomoxys calcitrans, assembly GCF_963082655.1. NCBI lineage: Eukaryota > Metazoa > Arthropoda > Insecta > Diptera > Muscidae > Stomoxys > Stomoxys calcitrans. Next base: position 36,020,360 of record NC_081552.1, read on the forward strand.
TGAATTCTGAACAATAAATAAAAAAAAAAAAATTTTACAAAATATATAAAAAAGTTAAAAAATTAAGAAATAATAAAAAAACAAAGCAATTTCTAAAATAAAAAGAAAAAAAATACAATTAGTAATTAAAAATTTAAAAAATTATATAAAAATTAAGCAAAAAAAAAACTAAAAACAAAAACTTTATGAAAATTTCTAAAATAAATTTCTAAAAACAAAAATTAAATAAAAATGTAAAATAAAATTTAAAACAAAATTAAAAAAACAGAAAAAAAAACAAGTAAAAAGGCGTTAAGTTCGGCCGGGCCGAACTTTGGATACCCACCACCTTGGATATGTATGTGAACCACCTTTACTCAAAATCCGGTGCAAAATTCATACCTTACGCCCCATAGCAGCCATGTTCCGATTTGGACCAGATACTAATAAGTAAAAGTTATTGTTCAATTGTATATAACAAAATATTGGTCTTTTAAGTAGTTATATCTAAAAATAAACCGATCTGAACTAAAGGGTGATTTTTTTGAGGTTAGGATTTTCATGCATTAGTATTTGACAGATCACGTGGGATTTCAGACATGGTGTCAAAGAGAAAGATGCTCAGTATGCTTTGACATTTCATCATGAATAGACTTACTAACGAGCAACGCTTGCAAATCATTGAATTTTATTACCAAAATCAGTGTTCGGTTCGAAATGTGTTCATTCACCGTAACGTTGCGTCCAACAGCATCTTTGAAAAAATACGGTCCAATGATTCCACCAGCGTACAAACCACACCAAACAGTGCATTTTTCGGGATGCATGGGCAGTTCTTGAACGGCTTCTGGTTGCTCTTCACTCCAAATGCGGCAATTTTGCTTATTTACGTAGCCATTCAACCAGAAATGAGCCTCATCGCTGAACAAAATTTGTCAAAATTTGAACACATTTCGAACCGAACACTGATTTTGGTAATAAAATTCAATGATTTGCAAGCGTTGCTCGTTAGTAAGTCTATTCATGATGAAATGTCAAAGCATACTGAGCATCTTTCTCTTTGACACCATGTCTGAAATCCCACGTGATCTGTCAAATACTAATGCATGAAAATCCTAACCTCAAAAAAATCACTCTTTATATACCACACGGACGTCGGAAAGCATAGCATAAGTCAGTGTGTCAAATTTCAGTGCAATCGGATTAAAAATGCAAATCTTGATCGATGTAGACCAAATTGCAGAAATATGTGGAGGGGCTTAACTAAACTCTTTGTCCCAAGTTTCGGCAACATCGGACAATAAATGCGTTTTTTATGGCCCCAAAAACCTAAAACCGAGAGATCGGTCTACATGGCAGCTATATTCAAATCTGAACCGATCTGAGCCATATTGACGGAGGATGTTGAAGGGCCTAACGCAACTCACTGCCCCACATTTCATCAAAATCGGATAATAAAAGTGGCTTTTATGGACCAAAGACCCTAAATTGGAGGATCGGTCTATATGGCAGCTATATTCAAATCTGGACCGATCTGAGCCATATTGACGGAGGATGTCGAAGGGCCCAAGACAACTCACTGTCCCAAATTTCAGCGAAATCGGATAATAAATGTGGCTTTTAAGGGCCTAATATCCTAAATTGGAGGATCGGTCTATATGGCAGCTATATTCAAATCTAGACCGATCTGAGCCATATTGACGGAGGATGTCGAAGGGCCTAAGATAACTCACTGTCCCACATTTCAGCAAAATCGGATACTAAATGTAGCTTTTATGGGCCAATGACCCTAAATCGGAGGATCGGTCTATATGGCAGCTATATTCAAATCTGGACCGATCTGGGCCAAATTGACGAAGGACGTTGTAGGACCTAACACAACTCACTGTCCCAAATTTCAGCAAAATCGGATAATAAAAGTGGCTTTTATGGGCCTAAGACCCTAAATCGGCGGATCGGTCTATATGGCAGCTATATCCAACACTGGACCGATCTGGGCCAAATTGGCGAAGGATGTCGAAGGGCCTAAGGCAACTCACTGTCCGAAATTTCAACAAAATCGGATAATAAAAGTGGCTTTTATGGACCAAAGACCCTAAATTGGAGGATCGGTCTATATAGCAGCTATATTCAAATCTGAACCGATCTAAGCCATATTGACGGAGGATATCGAAGGGCCGAAGACAACTCACTGTCCCAAATTTCAGCAAAATCGGATAATAAAAGTGGCTTTTATGGGCCAAAGACCCTAAATTGGAGGATCGGTCTATATGGCAGCTATATCCAACACTGGACCGATCTGGGCCAAACTGGCGAAGGATGTCGAAGGGCCTAAGGCAACTCACTGTCCGAAATTTCAACAAAATCGGATAATAAATGTGGCTTTTATGGGCCTAAGACCCTAAATCGGCGGATCGGTCTATATGGGGGCTATATCTAGATATAGTCCGATTTGGCCCATCTTCGAACTTAACCTGCTTATGGACAAAAAAAGAACATGTGCAAAATTTCAGCTCAATATCTCAATTTTTTAAGACTGTAGCGTGATTTCAACAGACAGACGGACAGACGGACGGACATGTCTAGATGGTCTTAGATTTTTACGCTGATCAAGAATATATATATACTTTATAGGGTCGGAAATGGATATTTCGATGTGTTGCAAACGGAATGACAAAATGAATATACCCCCATCCTTCGGTGGTGGGTATAACAAGTAAAAACGTGCTAAATTCGGCCGTACCCGAATTTTGGATACCGGTGGTGGGATATAATAATCATCCTATTTTATTACAATTCTATATACGTAGTTATATCTTAATAGGCGCTGGTCTCGTTCATATTTTATTCACGTACCGAGAACTCATATGCAAACAACATTTTCAGACAATAAATTTGCCTTTTATGGGCCAAAGACCCTAAATTGGAAGATCGGGCTAGCAATATCTATATAGTCTGATCGGACTCACATGTGGGTTGGATGCCGGAAGGCTTAAAAGAACCGACTATTTTAAATTTCAACAAACTCTGGTAATAAATTAAGGGTTTAATGAGCTTCAGACCCTTAATCGGCATATCGGTCTATATGACAGCCACATTTGCGTCAGATGGCGGGTGGCTTAAAATAACTCACTGATTCAAATTTCAGCATAATCGGAGACACTCTATCGGCAGATCGGTCTACATGGCAGCAATATATCTTAATATAGTCCAATCTGAATCATATTTGGGGCGGATGTCGGCAGGCTTAAAACAACTCATCACTGTTTCAAATTTCTGCGAAATTGAAAAAAAAATTTAAATTTTTATGGGCTTCAGACCCTTTATCGGCAGATCGGTCTATATGACAGCTATATATAAATATAGTCTGATCTTCACCATATTTGGGTCAGATGGAGGGTGGTTTAAAACAACTCACTGATTCAAATTTCAGTGTAATCGGGTAAAAAATGCCTCCGTTATGGGTTCCAGACCTATATATTTCATTTTATTATAGACCAATCCGAACCATATTTGGGGCAGATGTCGGGTGGCTTAAAACAGCTCAAACGGATAAAAAATAAAGCTTTTATGGACTTCAGACCCTATATCGGAAGATCGGTCTCTATTGCAGCTATATCGAAATATGGTAGGATTTGGCCCGTTTACAAACTTAACCAGCGTGCATCAAAAAGACGAATCTGTGCCAAATTTCAGATCAATATCTCAAGGCTTGAAGGCTGTAGAGTGATTACAACAGACGGACGGACAGACACGGACATCGTTAAATCGACTAAGAGTTTTACGACGATCCGAAATATATAAAGGATTGCCCAAAAAGTAATTACGGATTTTTCATATAGTCGGCGTTGACCAATTTTTTCACAGCTTGTGACTCTGTAATTGCATTCTTTCTTCTGTCAGTTATCAGCTGTTACTTTTAGCTTGCTTTAGAAAAAAAGCGTAAAAAAGTATATTTGATTAAAGTTCATTCTAAGTTTTATCAAAAATGAATTTACTTTCTTTTAAAAAATCCGCAATTACTTTTTGGGCAACCCAATAGTTCACTCCAAGACGAATTTCGTGAAGATCGTCCAAAAACAGTTGTTGTTCTAAAAACCATTAATGCTGTCCGCCTACCTATCGTGAGATAGAGAGAACCCTAGGCATTAGTGGGACCAGCATACATTCAATATTGCGTAAACGTTTGCCCTCAAAAAAAAAAAACTTGTTCGCATTGGATCCCACACAATTTGTCAATTGCTCAAAAAAAGGCTCGTGTCGATTGGTCGGAAGAAATGTTCCAAAAATACGATTGCGGTGCTTCGAAACACGTCTATGACATCGTGACAAATGATGAATCGAGGATTTATGTGTATGAACCCGAAAGTAAACAGCAGTCTACTGTATGGGTGTTTCAAGATGAGCCAAATCCAACAAAAGTTGCTTGCGCACAAAGCACTTCCAATCAAATGATTGCCTGTTTTTTTTTTCGGAAAAAAACTGAACATGTCGCAATCGTACCACTGCAACAACGCAGAACAGTTAATTCTGAGTGGTACACAACCATTTGTTTGCCATTTCTCTTCCAAGAAATCAGGAAAACTAACCGCCAAAGACGGATCACTCTTCAACACGACAATGCGAGGCTCTCACACATCGACTCAAACAACTGCATTTTTGAGCACTCAAAACATCGATTTGACGAGTCATCCGCCGTGTGGTCCTGACTGGACACCGAATGACTTCTTTCTATTCCCCTGCGTAAAACATAAAATGAGAGGTCACCATTTTTCGACACCTGACGTTAATGCATTCAGAATGCAGGGTTTGGAGATACCTCAATTAGAGTGACAAAAGTACTTGGACAATTGGTTCAAAAGCATGCAAAAGTGTATAGATCTTAATGGGGAATATTTTGAAAAACAATAAAGCGATTTTCGATGGTTAATATTAGTTTTTGTGTTCCCTAATCTCGCTATATAAAAGGCAACCCTCGTAAATACATCCATGGTGGTGAGTATCATTACTTGTTTTTTTGCGTATACGTAATCTACGCCTTCATACCATTCATTTGATACCCATATTGCCTTAAGTCCTTTTTGGTTTCAGTTTTTTGCCATGCATTTTCATAATCCACTCGCTAACACGTTTTATTTGATACCCATATTGGCTAGGTTGGAACACTTCCCTCCAGGGGGGGGTTTGACCCCCCCTTGAAGGTCATTGCACCTTTGCCCCAAAAACAGACATCAGATTTGTGTTCTTGAGGTCTACGTTTGGGGGGGGGAGGTGAGGGTTAAAAAAATAAAAAAAGGCGGTGCGCCCTATAAAGAACATTTTTTGCCTTTACTTATCAGCGACAATGGCCTCCATTGTGGATTCCTATACTAGAGTCAAAATGATACTCTCTGGCAGCAAAAAGTACCATTTTGACTCGAATTTTGTACCATTGTCAAAACCACATTTATCTGACCAGCTATATCCCCATGCTATTAAGGTAGAAACAAGTAAAAAGGCGTTAAGTTCAGCCGGGCCGAACTTTGGATACCCACCACCTCGGGTATATATGTAAACCACCTTTCATCAAAATTCGGTGAAAATTTCATACCTAATGTCCCATATCAGTTATATCAAAATAGGTCCCGATTTGGACCAAATACTAGATAAATCTAAAAATAAACCGATCTGAACTATATACGACACGGATGTCGAAAAGCCTAATGTAAGACACTTTTTCAAACTTCAGTGAAATCGGATTATAAATGCGACCTTTATGGGGCCAAGACTTTAAATAGAGATATTGCTCTACATTGCAGCTATATCCAAATCTGGACCGATTTGGGACAAGTTTCATAAAAATGTCGAAGAGCCTAATACAAAGCACTGTCCCAAATTTCGGCGAAATCGGACAATAAATGCGCCTTTTATGGCCCCAAAACCTAAAACCTAGATATCGGTCTATATGGCAGCTATATCCAAATCTGGACCGATCTGTGCGATATTGCAGAAGTATGTCAAGGCCCTTAACCTAACTTACTGTCCCAAATTTCGGCGACATCGGACAATAAATGAACATTTTATGGGCCCAAAACCATAAATCAAGAAATCGGTCTATATGACAGCTATATCCAAATCTGGACCGATCTGGACCAAATTGAAGAAAGATGTCGAAGGGGCTAAGACAACTCATTGTCCCAAATTTTAGCAAAATCGGATAATAAATGTGGGTTTTATGGGCCTAACACCATAAATCGGAGGATCGGTCTATATGGCAGCTATATCCAAATCTGAACGGATCTGGGCCAAATTAACAAACGAAGTCGAAGGGCCTAACACAACTCACTGTCCCAAATTTCAGCAAAATCGGTTAATAAATGTGGCTTTTATGGGCCTTAGACCCTAAATCGGAGGATCGGTCTATATGGCAGCTATATCCAAATCTGAACCGATCTGAGCCATATTGACGCAGCATATCGAAGGGCCTAACGCAACTCACTGTCTTAAATTTCAGCAAAATCGGATAATAAATGTGGCTTTTATGGGCCTAAGACCCTAAATCGGACGATCGGTTTATATGGCAGCTATATCCAAATCTGAACCGATCTGGGCCAAATTAACAAACGAAGTCGAAGGGCCCAACACCACTTACTGTCTCAAATTTCAGCAAAATCGGATAATAAATGTGGCTTTTATGGGCCTAAGACCCTAAATCGGACGATCGGTTTATATGGCAGCTATATCCAAATCTGAACGGATCTGGGCCAAATTGACGAAGGATGTCGAAGGGCCTAACGCAACTCACTGTCTTAAATTTCAGCAAAATCGGATAATAAATGTGGCTTTTATGGGCCTAAGACCCTAAATCGGACGATCGGTTTATATGGGGGCTATATCAAGATATAGTCCGATATAGCCCATCTTCGAACTTAACCTGCTTATGGACAAAAAAAGAATCTGTGCAAAATTTCAGCTCAATATCTCTATTTTTAAAGACTGTAGCGTGATTTCAACAGACAGACGGACAGATGGACAGACGGACGGACATGTCGTCTTAGATTTTTACGCTGATCAAGAATATATATACTTTATAGGGTCGGAAATGGATATTTCGATGTGTTGGAAACGGAATGACAAAATGAATATACCCCCATCCTTCGGTGGTGGGTATAACAATTGGAATGGTTGCGTATAATTGTTATTATTTCATAGCTATCGAACAGAGGGGCGAATACGTAATAAATCTTAAATAAAATAATGCATGCTAAGTATACGCCACCTAGTACTTTCTCTGAGATAAAATGATAGATAACAACTCCATTTCTAAAATGATCATTGCGATCATTAGAATTTTCTTTCACACCACCCCAATAAACCCACACAAAGCCTCAAAACTATTCATGCATGATTGGCAGCAATAACAACATAACCAAACTATAAAACAATATAAATAAATGTTGTGACAATAACTAAATACAACAACTACAGACATTATTTACACTAAGAGTAATTCTTAAATCATTTCAGGCGAAATGAAATGAAAGAAGGTCATACCTTCTGTTTATTCATCCATCCATCCGTCCTTGCAACCACACAAAAGAACAAGAAACAGCTGTTACTTTGATGTAATTAGTGGCACATAAAACTAACACAAATAAGAAATTAGCATAAAATAGCCTAAATATTGACCTTTGAAGTGTTAATTACAACTAAACCCAGAATGATGAAAACACTCCCATCGTATGCCTATTGGCATTGTTGGATTAGTTGGATTTGAATAAGGGAAATAAGATTTGATTTGTTTTCTATTGCGCTTATGAATCAAGTCGTCTTAAAGACCCCTGTTCAAATTCAGATGTGTGCTTTAGAATCTACTCCAGTTGGGATGGTTGTAAAGCACCACAATCCATTTGACATCGTTCGCTGATGATTGTTCTTGGCCAAAAATGAAATCGCAATACGGATAGCCAATCAAATGCTTCTAGCAACAACACTTTTTTGATGACTTTTACATATTTTTTGCTATGCTATTCTTTGAATAGAAAGCATTAAACAATGGTTTTAAGCCGGGCAATATTCTGCAATGGAATCTCAAGAAGAAAATTTCTTTAAAAGAAGAAAACTTCGCAGTAAACAGTTGACAAGTAAACATTTTGTAAACATTTCGTAAACATTTGGTAAAATTTGATCTTTGAATAACATTTCTTAAAAATTTTCTCTTTGAAGAAAATGTCAAACGCAACAGTGAAAAAGTAAAAGCGTGCCAAGTTTGGACGGCCCGAATTTTTTAAACCTTCCACCATGTATCGCATTTGTCAAGTTCTTTGCGCGGCATTTCATTATATTGGGTTGCCCAAAAAGTAATTGCGGATTTTTTAAAAGAAAGTAAATGCATTTTTAATAAATCTTTGAATGAACTTTAATCAAATATACTTTTTTTATACTTTTTTTCTAAAGCAAGCTACAAGTAACAGCTGATAACTGACAGAAGAAAGAATGCAATTACAGGGTCACAAGTTGTGAAAAAATTTGTCAACGCTGACTATATGAAAAATCCGCAATTACTTTTTGGGCAACCCAATATATGGGAGTCCAATTTTTAGAAATATTGCTATAAAGTGCTCATTTGTTAATCGATTCTCTCGAATGTTTAGGTAGGAATGTTTTTCTTATGACTTTTAATATTGCTGGTGAATTTCATAGAAATCGGTTGAGTTAAATATACAGCTGCCATATATGTATATCGTCCGATTTTCACTTTTAAAGCCATTGCAAGCGCATTTATTGACCAATCTTGTCAAAATTGTGCACAACGCTTTCACGATGCCTACAAGAATAGCTAACAACAAATGCGCTTGCAATGGCTCTGGGAGTGTAAACCGGGCGATATATGAGAGTCATATTTAAATCTCGACCGGTTTCTATGCAACTCAGAAAATCCTTTCTGCCAAATTGCAAGAATATTACTGCAAATCAGATCAATATATATATGGAAGCTATATGCAAATCTGAACCGATTTTTAACAAGCTCTTGCATTTTGAGCAAAATTAAATTGCATGTCATCTCACGTTGGCGCTCACCATTCTCAGTTACGTTATGATTTGCATCATCTTTGAAGAAGCATGGTCCAATGATGCCACCAACCCATAAACCGCACCAAACTGTGACTTTTTCTGGATGCATTAGTAGCTCTTGCTGCTCTTCACTTCAAAATCGACAATTCTGCTTATTTACGTACCCATTGAGCCAAAAAGGAGCTTTGTCGCTAAAATGGAAGAAGTGCGCGATGGACTTTCTTAACAAATCACGCATTTTGATAATGAAATTCAATAATTTCCAAGCGTTGTACGTTTGTCAGACGACGCATGGTTGAAACTGAAGATGTTTGACAGTGACTCAAAACACTGCCAGTGTTGCCAAAAAGATAATAGCTAAAAGAATAATCCTTTATTTGTGCAAGCTTTACCCCTTCCGAAAGTTAAAGGCAGACAGACGGACAGACATGGCTAAATCGATTTTAAATGACTAGACAATCAAGCATATATATTCTTTATAAGGTCTTAGACGAATATTTTGAGGTGTTACAAACGGAATAGCGAAGCTAGTATACCCCCATTCTATGGTGGAGGGTATACAAATATCGTAGAAATTTTGCCTTTGACAAGAAAATTTCTTAAAAATTTTGTCCTTTGGAAAAATCACTTTTAGATTTTTATACCCACCACCGACGGATGGGGGTATATTCATTTTGTCATTCCGTTTGCAACACATCGAAATATCCATTTCCGACCCTATAAAGTATATATATTCTTGATCAGCGTAAAATCTAAGACGATCTAGACATGTCCATCCGTCTGTCTGTTGAAATCACGCTACAGTCTTTAAAAATAGAGATATTGAGCTGAAATTTTGCACAGATTCTTTTTTTGGCCATAAGAAGGTTAAGTTCGAAAATGGGCTATATCGGACTATATCTTGATATAGCCCCCATATAGACCGATCCGCCGATTTAGGGTCTTAGGCCTATAAAAGCCACATTTATTATCCGATTTTGTTGAAATTTGGGACAGGAAGTTGTGTTAGGCCCTTCGACATCCTTCGTCAATTTCGGTCAGATCGGTCCAGATTTGGATATAGCTGCCATATAGACCGATCCTCCGATTTATGGTCTTAGGCCCATAAAAGCCACATTTATTACCCGATTTCGCTAAAATTTGGGACAGTGAGTTGTCTTAAGCCCTTTCTCCGTTAAATTGGCCCAGATCGGTTCAGATTTGGATATAGCTGCCATATAAACCGATCCTCCGGTATAGGGTCTTAGGCCCAAAAAAGCCACATTTATTATCCGATTTTTATGAAATTCGGGACAGTGAGTTGTGTTATGCCCTTCGACATCCTTTGTCAATTTGGCTCAGATCAGTCCAGATTTGGATATAGCTGCCATATAGACTGATCCTCCGATTTAGGGTCTTAGGCCCATAAAAGCCACATTTATTATCCGATGTCGCCGAAATTTGGGACAATGACTTGTGTTGGGCCCTTCGATATTTGACTTCATTTTGGCTTAGATCGGTCCAGATTTGGATATAGCTGCCATATAGACCGATCCTCAGATTTAGGGTCTTAGGCCCATAAAAGCCACATTTTATATCCGATTTGGATGAAATTTGGCACTGTGAGTTGTGTTAGGCCCTTCAACATTCTTCGTTAATTTGGCCTAGATCGGTTCAAATTTGGATATAGCTGCCATATAGACCGATCCTCCGGTTTAGGGTCTTAGGCCCAAAAAAGCCACATTTATTATCCGATTTTTATGAAATTCGGGACAGTGAGTTGTCATAGGCCCAACGACATCCTTAGTTAATTTGGCTCAGATCGGTCCAGATTTGGATATAGCTGCCATATAGATCGATCCTCCGATTTAGGGTCTTAGGCCCATAAAAGCCACATTCATTATCCGATTTTGCTGAAATTTGGGAAAGTGAGTTGTGTTAGGCTCTTTGACATATTTCTTCAATTTGCTCCAGATCGGTTCAGATTTGGATATAGCTGCCATATAGACCGATATCTTGATTTATGGTTTTGGGCCCATAAAATGCTCATTCATTGTCCGATGTCGCCGAAATTTGGAACAGTGAGTTAAGTTAAGCCCCTTGACATACTTCTGCAATATCGTACAGATCGGTCCAGATTTGGATATAGCTGCCATATAGACCCATATCTAGGTTTAGCTTTTGGGGCCATAAAAGACGCATTTATTGTCCGATGTCGCTGAAATTCGAGACAGTGAGTTTGGTTAGGCTCTTCGACGTCCTTCTTCAAATTTGCCCAGATCGGTCCAGATTTGAATATAGCTGCCATATAGACCGATCTCTGGATTAAGGGTTTAGGGCCCATAAAAGAGGCATTTATTGTCCGATTTCGCCGAAATTTGGGGCAGTGCTTTGTGTTAGGCAACTTGGCCCAAATCGGTCCAGATTTGGATATAGCTGCCATGTAGACCGATATCTCGAATTAAAGTCTTGGCCCCATAAAAGGCGCATTTATAATCCGATTTCACTGAAATATGACACAGTGACTTATGTTCGGCTTTTCGACATCCGTGTCGTATATAGTTCAGATCGGTATGAGGTATATGAGTATAAGGTATGAAATTTTCACCGAATTTTGATGAAAGGTTGTTTACATATATACCCGAGGTGGTGGGTATCCAAAGTTCGGCCCGGCCGAACTTAACGCCTTTTTACTTGTTTTTCTTTGTTTTTAAAAATATTTCCTATTGCCTATTAACCAAAATTGCCCCGTTATGGCATCGTTCCACATATTTTTCTTTTACATAATAACCTTGGCCCAACTTTTTCTTTTTGCCTACATGCTTTCAAATTGACACGAACCATCATATTTGCTCAAATTTCCTACAAATTCGATTAGCTGCATAAAGTTTTAGAGCAACATAAATCAAGTTCACCCATAATGTTATGCCCATTTACGCGTTTATAGGGCAGCAACAACAACAAAAAAACGGAAAACTCTTGCACACACGCATACACAAGCAGAGCTTAACAACAGTAAAAAGAAAAAAGTTTTACTTTCATTTAAGTATTCATATCCACAAGGCAATAACAATAACAATAGACAATAACAACAACAACAACTACAACAAGAGCAATAGCAGCAACAACAAACACTTTTGGCGTTTAGTGCTAAGAACTGAACAGATCAAGTGCTTAAAATGTGAACAAAATGTTACGTGGCCACACAAACACATACAACCAGAAAAATTAGTGTCCCGAGCAAAAAAAAAATTGATAAGGTCAGATCCAATTATATCTGGGATAAGATGAAGTTGGTTCTAATTAGATACAATTGGATCTGCCACATCCAATCACAGGCTGGAACTTGGAACTCCGACTTGTGTGGCGTCCATCGTTACCAAGGGAAGCTTGGCTGGAAGCTCCATTTTTATGCGGATGAGCTGCAAATGCGGCTGGGGGCAGTCAACGATTTTCGAGAGAAGAGTCTCAGTGAGGAGTCGTGTGGCACTGGCTCTTAATTAAATATTGAGTGCCAACGATACTCGAGATGGCAAGACGAGTTATTGGCGCCTTCAAATAACCAATGGCTAACATAAGCGTTTGTTCCCAGGTTGGGGGGCGGCTGGCGGCTAGCGTCGGATCTTGGCTCGCGACAACTAGGGATACATGTGTAATCCATGGCGCTGGGCCAGTAAGCCGCACCCGCAAAACTAGGAGAACTACTATGAGAAACAAAGGAATAGTAAAAAACGGTGGTACACGCAATCCGGGAAGACCAAAAGCCCGATGGAAGAATGATCAAGTGGTGGGAGACACCTCGAAACCTGGTGTCAGAGATTTTAGAATGGGAGCAAAAGATCGAGGCGGAACAAATGTTCTGTCATAGTCAATTAAGGTAAAGTAATATCTGATGCTATATATAACTATATCTGGTAGTAGATATTATTGGATATGGGTTTTTTGGACGATCATGACAAAATGGGATTCAGATTACGAATATGGTCAGAAAGGAGGTATAGGCTGTATAATTTGTTGATTTTGGGAGGGGGCGGACCCTCGCCCTTTACCCCAAAAACGCCAACCAAAATCAAAAGTGGACCGATAGGGGCAATATGGGCATCTTATGAAAGATATTGGAGAGTACGAATATGGGACAAAAACTTGTGTTCAAGTATTCAAGGGGTCGCAAACCCCAAAAACTGCCGCATGACTCAAAACAAGTAAAAAGGCGTTAAGTTCGGCCGGGCCGAACTTTGGATACCCACCACCTCGGGTATATATGTAAACCAACTTTCATCAAAAGTTGGTGAAAATTTAATACCTTATACACATATACCTCATACCGATCTGAACTATATACGACATGGATGTCGAAAAGCCGAACATAAGTCACTGTGTCAAATTTCAGTGAAATCGGATTATAAATGCGCCTTTTATGGGGCCAAGACTTTAAATCCAGATATCGGTCTACATGGCAGCTATATCCAAATCTGGACCGATTTGGGCCAAGTTGCATAAACATGTCGAAGAGCCTAACACAAAGCACTATCCGAAATTTCGGCGAAATCGGACAATAAATGCCTTTTTTTATGGGCCCTAAACCTTAAATCCAGAGATCGGCGAAATCGGACAATAAATGCCTTTTTTTATGGGCCCTAAACCTTAAATCCAGAGATCGGTCTATATGGCAGCTATATTCAAATCTGGACCGATCTGGGCAAAATTGAAGAAGGACATCGAAGAGCATAACCAAACTCACTGTTTCAAATTTCAGCGACATCGGACAATAAATGCGTCTTTTATGGCCCCAAAACCTAAAACCTAGATATCGGTCTATATGGCAGCTATATCCAAATCTGGACCGATCTGTGCGATATTGCAAAAGTATGTCTATTAATATGCTTAATTAAACTCACTGTCCCGAATTTCAGCGACATCGGACAATAAATGAGCATTTTATGGGCCCAAAACCTTTAATCAAGAAATCGGTCTATATGGCAGCTATATCCAAATCTGAACCGATCAGTGCCAAATTGAAGAAATATGTCGAAGGGCCTAAGGCAACTCACTGACCCAAATTTCAGCAAAATCGGATAATGAATGTGGCTTTTATGGGCCTTAGACCCTAAATCAGAGGATCGGTCTATATGGCAGCTATATCCAAATCTGGACCGATCTGGGCCAAATTAACGAAGAATGTTGAAGGGCTTAACACAACTCACTGTCCCGAATTTCATCAACAACGGATAATGAATGTGGCTTTTGTGGGCCTAAGACCCTAAACCGGAGCATCGGTCTATATGGCAGCTATATCCAAATCTGAACCGATCTAGACCAATTTAACGAAGGATGTCGAAGGGCCTAACACAACTCACTGTCCCGAATTTCAGCAAAATCAGATAATAAATTTGGCTTTTATGGGCCTTAGACCCTAAATCGGAGGATCGGTCTATATGGCAGCTATATCCAAATCTGGACCGATCTGAGCCAAATTGACGAAGGATGTTAAAGAGCCCAACGCAACTCACTGTCCCAAATCTCAGCACAATCGGATAATAAATGTGGCTTTTATGGGCCTAAGACCCTAAATCGGCGGATCGGTCTATGTGGGGGCTATGTCAAGATATAGTCCGATAAGCCCATCTTCGAACTTAACCTGCTTATGGACAAAAAAAAAATCTGTGCAAAATTTCAGCTCAATATCTCAATTTTTAAAGACTGTAGCGTGATTTCAACAGACAGACGGACGGACATGTCTAGATCGTCTTAGATTTTTACGCTGATCAAGAATATATATACTTTATAGGGTCGGAAATGGATATTTCGATGTGTTGCAAACGGAATGACAAAATGAATATACCCCCATCCTTCAGTGGTGGGTATAAAAATCAATTTGTGTTTGTTTGTGTGTTCCTTATAGGCTCAGAAACGGCTGGACCGAATTTCTTGAAATGGTCACAGATGGTGCATAATGATCTCGTGGTAAAAATAGGGTACTACATTTTTTGATATCTGAAGGGGGGGGGGGGGGGGGGGCGGACCCTCCCCTTACCCTAATTTTCAGAAACGCCAGATCTCGGAAATGGGTGGTGCGATTTAAGCAAAATTTTGTGTGCTCGCTTATGGTAACCTACAAACAAAATATTGGTACCCAAATTTCAGATGGGGTACCTAGGGGGTCGCCCCACCCCCAAAACCTTCCACATACATATATAGTCCAATCACGGCAATATGGGACTCAAATGAAAGGTATTTAAGAGTAGAAAACGTATCTGATATCCAATTGTCGGACCAAGTGTTTGGGGGACCACCCCAACCCACAAAATCCCCCTAGATCGGACATATTTACTGACGATGGCAATATGAATTTGATATCCAAATGTGGGACCAAGTTTCTGCCCCCCTCCCTTCTCCAAAACATCCCCAAAGGGGACAAATTTATGACCATAGCAATATGGGGCTCAAATGAAAAGTCTTTGGGAGTAAAGCACGAATCTGATAACAATATTTGGGAAAAAGTGTTTATGGGTCACTTCAACCCCATAAAACCACCCAAATAGGACGTGTTTGCTGACCATTGCAATATGCGACTCACATAAGAGGTATTTTAGAGTAGAACAAGAATCTGATACATATTTTCAGGGCCAAGTCACTGTGTGGCCGCCCCATCCCTCAAAACACCCCCCAAAACACGATCGTGTTTCTCGACTATGGAAATATGGGCCTCAAAAGAAAAGTAGTTGGGAGTAGACAACGAATGGGATATCAACATTCGGGACCAACTGTCTAAACGACGTCCCACCCGCAAATAGGACGTATTTGCTCACCATGACAATTTTGGTCTTAAAGAGAGTGGAGCGCGATATTTATACAATAGATTTTAGGGCACTTACCCCAAACCAGACATATTTGCTGACTTTTGCAGTAAAAGAGGTTTAAATAAAATGTATTTGAGATTAGCAACCGTATGTGAGGCCAATGGCAATATGGGGTTCAAATAAATCATATATGAGAGTAGAGCAAGATGCTGTTATATTTCCAGGGCTAAGTGGCTGGGCGACCACCTCACTCCCCAAAACACTCCTAAATCCGACATATTTACCGACCATGTCAATGTGGGGCTCAAGCGAAAGGTATTGGGGAGTAGAGCACGAAATTGGTACCCACTTTCGAAATCAATTTTCTGAGTGTCTACCCGTCCCCCAAAAACAACCCACAAATACCAATCATTTACTGACCGCTGCAACATGGGGCTCAAATTAAGGCATTTGGGAGTATAATACGAATCTAATATTCAAAAGTGTAACCATGTATTTGGTGCACCGCCCCAAAACACCCCCCAAATAGTAAAAATTTACCGACAATCGTAATATGTGGCTCAATTAAAAGGTATTTGAGATTTAAAAGGAATTTAATAAAAAATTTGGGGCCAAGTGTCTGCGGGACGCCTCGTCCCATAAACTGCACTTAAACCAATGGCAATATGGGGTTTAAAAAAATGGTTCTTGAGATTAGAGCACGATGCTAATATTTGTTCAGGGCTAAGTGTCTGGGGGACCACCTCAACCCACAAAACATCCCTAAATTGGACATATATATCCACCGATCTTGGCAATTTGGGGCTCAAATGAAAGGTATTTCGGAGTAGCGTACGAATTTCATACCCACTTACGGGACCACGTTTCTGGGGTCCACACCACCCCCTTAACCTACCAACCACCACCCTGGGGCACTTCCCACTACCAAAATCTATATGAGAATATCGAGTTCCAATTAAGTCTTTTAAGCTAAAATAAGTCCTTAACATCCAAACATCGATGACCATAATCCCTCCGAGCGATTTCATAGACGAATATTGGTCGCATGGAATTCAGATAAAAGCATTTATATTGTTGTACTGTTTCTCGAGCTATATACACATACTATTGGGTTGCCCAAAAAGTAATTGCGGATTTTTTAAAAGAAAGTAAATGCATTTTTAATAAAACTTAAAATGAGCTTTAATCAAATATACTTTTTTACACTTTTTTTCTAAAGCAAGCTAAAAGTAGCGGCTGATAACTGACATAAGAAAGAATGCAATTACAGAGTCACAAGCTGTGAAAAAATTTGTCAACGCCGACTATATGAAAAATGCGCAATTACTTTTTGGGCAACCCAATATTTTCGTAGCATGGTATTTCACTCAAAGCTCTTTAATTGTCAAAAATAAATATTCAAAGGATAATTTTGTTCCATATAAAGTAAAAGAAGGCGCAGCGTAGCGAGCCCTGTCCAGCTAGTATGATATAAAGAATGAGGTCCAAGTAATTGATGGTCGCCCCATCCCCGATAAGTCCCCCAAATGTGAATATTACTCGATCATAGCTTGAGAGCAGATTACGAATATGACATTGAACTTTGTGTCCAAGAATGTAGGTGGTGCTTTACCTCCTAAAATCGCCTACAATAGGTTATTTGATCCATTAAAACAATGGGGAATCAAGTGATCGATTTTTTGGAGTAGAGTGTGTCATTCAAATTTGTGCTCAAGTGGCAGATGTGGTGTGGCGCACAACCCTCATATAGACGCCCTCTACCAAACGGCTGTATATACCAATCATGACAATTGGGGGCTTAATTAAAGGTATAAGGTTGTGGACTGCGAATCTAATGGCTTTATTCTACCCATATTACTAGCGGACCACCTCACCCCAAAACAGACGATCAATCATAATGACCCAATAGAATACTGTGTGATTTAAATAATTTAGCTACAATAGACAATGTAGGCCACCTTTTTTCAAAAATTATGATGATTCGTTCGGCGTCATAGGCGAAGATGCAAACCTTAGCGCCACGGTGACCACCGCAGTAACAGCAGGTCAATCAGTTTTTCCGATCAAGTCCAAGCGACGTGCCGCAGCCCAACACTTTGTTGTTCAAAAATATTATATAGCTTAATTACCAAGAAGTTTCGCCCCCAATAGTGTGGGGATGACCATTACAAAATGCTTTCTAAAGCCCTAACATTCAGCGGTACGTCCTGTACATATCTGCACATAGACTGGTTAATATGCAAGTTCTTGATTAAATGATGAATATTTAATAATTAGTCACATAGTCATATAAAGACAACTACCACATGATGATCAATGTTACAGGCGTTAAGCCATTCTGAGCGAACAGCAATAACATTTATTTTAGCGCCCTCTATTGGCTGTTTACAATTGGATGTGAATGGAAACGACAACACGACCAAAGAGAGGGCAGAGTGATCAAAGTTGATGACAACCTATCGGTTCTCTGAAAAAAGAAAAACAAAATATAGGAATTTCGTTGCGCTTGCGTTATTATTTTTTAACTTTCCAACCCTGAGACAAGTCTTAACAATAATTGTTTAAAACAAGTAAAAGCTTGCTAAGTTCGGCCGGGCCGAATCTTATATAGCCTCCACCATGGATCGCATTTGTCGAGTTCTTCTCCCAGCATCTCTTCTTAGGCAAAAAAGTATATAAGAAAAGATTTGCTCTGCTATTAGAGCGATATCAAGATATGGTCCGGTTTGGACCACAAATAAATTATATGTTGGAGACCTCTATTAAATGCCAGCCACTTCGAATAAGAATTGCGCCCTTTGTGGGCTCAAGAAGTAAAATAGAGTGATAGATTTATATGGGAGCTGTATCGGACTATAGACCGATTCATACCATAATAAACACGTATGTTGATGGTCATGAGAGAATCCGTCGTACAAAATTTCAGGCAAATCGGATAATAATTGCGACCTCTACAGGCTCAAGAAGTCAAGATCCCAGATCGGTTTATATGGCAGATATATCAGATTATTAACCGTTTTGAACCTTATTTGGCAAAGTTATTTAATGTAAGAATAAAATACGTCATGCAAAATTTCACCCAAATCGGATAAGAATTGCGCATTCTAGAGGCTCAAGAAGTCAAGACCCAAGATCGGTTTATATGGCAGCTATATCAGATTATGGACCGATTTGAACCATACTTGGCATAGTTGTTGGATGTCATAACAAAACACGTCGTGCAAAAATTTATTCAAATCGGATGGGAATTGCGCCCTCTAGAAGCTCAAGAAGTCAAGACCCAAGATCTGTTTATATGGCAGCTTTATCAAATTATGGACCGATTTGAACCATACTTGGCACAATTGTTGGATATCATAACAAAACACGTTGCGCAAAAATTCATTCAAATCGGATAGGAATTGCGCCCTCTAGAGGCTCAAGAAGTCAAAACCCCAGATCGGTTTATATGGCAGCTATATCAGATTATGGACTGATTTGAACCATACTTGGCACAATTGTTGGACATCATAACAAAACACGTCGTGCAAGATTTCATTCCAATCGGATAAGAATTGCGCACTCTAGAGGCTCAAGAAGTCAAAACCCCATATCGGTTTATATGGCAGCTATATCAGGTTATGAACCCATTTAAACCATACTTGGCACAGTTGTTGGATATCATAACAAAACACGTTGTGCAAAAATTCATTCCAATCGGATAAGAATTGCGCACTCTAGAGGCTCAAGAAGTCAAGACCCAAGATCGGTTTATATGACAGCTATATCAGGTTATGGACCGATTTGAACCATTCTTGGCACAATTGTTGGATATCATAACAAAACACGTTGTGCAAAAATTCATTCAAATCGGATAGAAATTGCGCCCTCTAGAAGCTCAAGAAATCAAGACCCAAGATCGGTTTATATGGCAGCTATATCAGGTTATGGACCGATTTGAACCATACTTGGCACAGTTGTTGGATATCATAACAAAACACGTCGTGCAAAATTTCTTTCCAATCGGATAAGAATTGCTCAAGAAGTCAAGACCCAAGATCGGTGTATATGGCAGCTATATCAAAACATGGACCGATATGACCCATTTACAATATCAACCGATCTACACTAATAAGAAGTATTTGTGCAAAATTTCAAGCGGCTAGCTTTACTCCTTTGGAAGTTAGCGTGCTTTCGACAGACAGACGGACGGACGGACATGGCTAGATCGACATAAGGTAGATTGCAATAGGTTCATTTGGCACATTTCCTTTATAGAGCTGTGAAATAAACCTACTTGCGGCTCCATAAAGTTTTGTGAATGAGGCCGCAAGAATAAGAAACATTTTTTTTTGCTTGGTGTAAATGAAGATGCAACGAAGCGCAATGTAGTTGAAGGACATAATTTCATTCTACATACCAAACTTCCGTCAAAAATTAAAGCTTCTAGGAACCAAACAAGGATGATCGAGTGACCGGTTAACATGGGCGCTTTACCCGGTTATAGACTGATTTGGACCGTACTTAGCCCAGTTATTGGAAGTCGTAACAGAACACTGCATGCAAAATTACAGCCAAATTGCGGCTTCCGGGGGCTGAAAAAGTCAAATCGGGTGATCGGTTTATATGGGAGCTATATCCAAATCTGAACCGATGGCCCATTTGCCATACCCAACGACCTACATCAATATACCCCCATCCTATGGTGTGCAAAATTTCAAGTTGAGCTTTGTTTAATGTTTGCTGTTTTAGCAACAAATTGCTGCTGTCTCATTTTCAGCGGACTTTCTGCTGTTTCCGCAAACATTTTTGCTGTTTTTATCAACAAATTTCTATGAGTGTACACGCCCCGCACTACTCTAGATGATTTTGCCAATAATGGCTATGAGCCAAAGACAAACAAATCAAGGCAGCATGTTTGTGTAGATTTAAAAACTCTGAGAAGGTGTTCCTGTGTGGTATGACAACTTTAGGGCTAGGGCGTTTCACTCTTTTTATACTCACCACCATAGGAAGGGGGTATACTAATCTAGTCATTCCATTTGTAACACCTCCAAATATTGATCTAGGACCCCATAAAGTATTATAAAGGGTGATTTTTTTGAGGTTAGGATTTTCATGCATTAGTATTTGACAGATCACGTGGGATTTCAGACATGGTGTCAAAGAGAAAGATGCTCAGTATGCTTTGACATTTCATCATGAATAGACTTACTAACGAGCAACGCTTGCAAATCATTGAATTTTATTACCAAAATCAGTGTTCGGTTCGAAATGTGTTCATTCACCGTAACGATGCGTCCAACAGCATCTTTGAAAAAATACGGTCCAATGATTCCACCAGCGTACAAACCACACCAAACAGTGCATTTTTCGGGATGCATGGGCAGTTCTTGAACGGCTTCTGGTTGCTCTTCACTCCAAATGCGGCAATTTTGCTTATTTACGTAGCCATTCAACCAGAAATGAGCCTCATCGCTGAACGGTGAATGAACACATTTCGAACCGAACACTGATTTTGGTAATAAAATTCAATGATTTGCAAGCGTTGCTCGTTAGTAAGTCTATTCATGATGAAATGTCAAAGCATACTGAGCATCTTTCTCTTTGACACCATGTCTGAAATCCCACGTGATCTGTCAAATACTAATGCATGAAAATCCTAATCTCAAAAAAATCACCCTTTATATATACTTGATCGTCTCGAAATTTTGATTCGAACTAGCCATGTCCGTATGTCCATCTGTCGAAATTACGATAGCGGTCGAACGCGTAGAGCTAGCCGCTTGAAATTTTGCCCAGATACTTAATATTGATGGGCCATATCGGTTCAGATTTGGATATAGCTCCCATATAAACCGATCTGCCGACTTGACTTCTTGAGCCCATGGAAGCCAACATTTTTGTCCGATTTGGCGGAAACTTTGCACATAGTGTTTTATTATGACTCCCAACAACGTAGTCAAGTACGATTCAAATCGGTCTATAACCTGATATAGCTCCCACATAAACCAATCTCCCGATTTGAATTCTTAAGCCTCTGGAAGCCGCAAATTTTATCCGATTTGGCTAAAATTTTTCATATAGAGTTCTGTTATGACGTTCAACAACTGCGCCAAGTAAGGTCCAATTCGGTCTATAACTAGATATAGCTCCCATATTATAGCAGAGTCCATGGTGGTGGGTTCCCAAGATTCGGCCCGGCCGAATTTAGCACGATTTTAGTTGTTTTGTTTACCATTGCAGTTGTAAATCACTTGGCAATGGTCTCATATGCTGCTTCTACTTTCTATTCCAAACACTTAGCTAACTTTACAGGTGTATGTATATACGTGCCGGTGTGTGTGTGTGTGCGTGTAGGTTGTGTGGCGTTTGAAATTGAAAGCACTTACACTTACGCATACACGCTTCTCACATTCACACTTACTTTAGCCATTGCAAAGACCAAAATAAAATAAAAAAAAAAATAATAAAACCATTTTATTCGCTCAGCACAACAATTTCTTGGGTAGATTTCTTTTAATTACTTTCTTTCAATTTCATCTGCCTTGGCTCCGGAAAAAAAAGCAGACCTCGAAAAAATTAAAGAAATTGTATTACGTATTCATAGAGCAAATGTATGAAGAATCCTGTGAATAAATTAAACTTTTATGTAGAGACATTTTTCGTCCGCAGCTGTTTTGCATGAACCTAAGGCAGGTAGATGAGTTTAAAAGAATGTTTTCCAGTCTTGAAGACTTTTAGCAAAGATGTCAAATGAGATACACAGTGGCACATACAACATTAAAATTTCAGCGAAATTGGACAATAAATGCGCTTTTTATAGGGCCAAGACTTTAAATCGAGAAATCGGTCTATATGGCAGCTATATCCAAATCTGGTCCGATCTGGGCCAAATTGACGAAGAATGTTGAAGGGCCTAACACAACTCACTGTGCCAAATTTCATCCAAATCGGATATAAAATGTGGCTTTTATGGGCCTAAGACCCTAAATCTGAGGATCGGTCTATATGGCAGCTATATCCAAATCTGGACCGATCTGAGCCAAATTGAAGAAGAATGTTGAAGGGCCTAATACAACTCACTGTGCCAAATTTCATCCAAATCGGATATAAAATGTGGCTTTTATTGGCCTAAGACCCTAAATCTGAGAATCGGTCTATATGGCAGCTATATCCAAATCTGGACCGATCTGAGCCAAATTGAAGAAGAATGTTGAAGGGCCTAACACAACTCACTGTGCCAAATTTCATCCAAATCGGATATAAAATGTGGCTTTTATTGGCCTAAGACCCTAAATCTGAGAATCGGTCTATATGGCAGCTATATCCAAATCTGGTCCGATATGGGCCAAATTGAGAAAGGATGTCGAAGGGCCTACCACAACTCACTGTGCCAAATTTCATCCAAATCGGATATAAAATGTGGCTTTTATGGGCCTAAGACTCTAAATCTGAGAATCGGTCTATATGGCAGCTATATCCAAATCTGGTCCGATATGGGCCAAATTGAGAAAGGATGTTGAAGGGCCTAACACAACTCGCTGTCCCAAATTTCGGCGAAAAAGGACAATAAATGCACCTTTCATGGGCCCAATACCTTAAATCGAGAAATCTGTCAAAAAACCTTAAATCGGGAGATCGGTCTATATGGCAGCTATATCCAAATCTGGTCCGATCTGGGCCAAATTGACGAAGAATGTTGAAGGGCCTACCACAACTCACTGTCCCAAATTTTGGCGAAAAAGGACAATAAATGCACCTTTCATGGGCTCAAGACCTTAAAATGGTACCAAAATTGGTACCATTTAGTACTATCTTACTGGTTGTACCTGCATGTCGAAATTTGGCATGCAGCTACAACTAGGAAAAATATGATGGGTTACTATGATCTTTATACAATTCGTACATTTTGATTCCCATATCGAAACCATTTGATACTTTCCATGCAGATGGAGCAAGAAGACCGAAATTTGGGATGTAGGCAAAACTTTGAAATACATGATGATTTTTTTTCGCAATTTTAACATTTTTATACCAGAATTGGTACTATTTGGTACTTTCCGTTTTTTATGGAGCTAGAGGTTCGAAATGTGGGATGTAGGTACAACTAAGAAATAAATGATGGGTGACTGAATGATCTATTAAAATTTGGTACAATTCGGTACCAACATTGGTACTATTTTGTACTTTCTGTTTAGATGGATCTTGAGGTCTGAAATTTGGCATGTGAGTACAACGAAAAAAAAAATATTTATTATGGATGACTAAATGACCTGTTAAAAATTCGTACATTTTAGTACCAATGTGGTAGCGTTTTGTACTTTCTATTCAGATGGATTTTGAGGTCTGAAATTTGGCATGTGGGTACAACTAAGAAAATAGATACAACTAAGAAATATAAGATAGGTGACTAAATTATCTATTCAAAATTCGTACATTTTGGTACTTTGTGTACAGGTGGAGCTAAAGGTCCGAAATTTGGGATATAGGTACAGATCGTACAAAATGGTACCAAAATTGGAAACATTTTGTGCTTTCTGTTCCAAAGCATCTTGAGGTCTGAAATTTGGCATGTAGGTGGAACTAAGAAATAAATATTGGTTGGCTAAATGATCTATTTACCGTTCGCACATTTTGGTACCAAAATTGGTACCATTTGGTACATTCTTTATAGATGAAGGTAGAAATCTGAAATTGAGCATGTAGATACAACTAAGAAATATATGATGGGTGACTAAGAAATATATGATAGGATAGATGGAGCTAGAGGTCTGAAATTTGGCATGTAGGTACAAGGAGGAAATATATAGTGGGGTACTAAAACATGCAAAATTGTACTTCCTTCACAAATTGAGATAAAGTGCTCGAAATTCCGATTCATTTATACCTTGACAATATATATTGGGTTATTTGGTACTTTCTTTCTAAAATTGTATACGCAATTATTGCAAAACATCATAATCTTATAAACTGAGTGTCTAGCAAGGTTTCGGAAGTCCTACACTAAAAAATGGGTATCAAAAAGGGTGTAGCGAAGCGGATGCTAGTATTCTTGTTAAATCAGTTGAAGAGAATCCATATACAAGTAATTGTCTCAAATTTCAGCGATATTTGGGGTAATAAATGCGAATCTGGCACGGGGTATTGTGAGCGCCACACAGGCTGGAGGCCACCGTAGCGCAGAGGTTAGCATGTCCACCTATGACGCTGAACGCCTGGGTTCGAATTCTGGCGAGACCATCAGAAAAAAAAAATTTCACAGGTGGTTTTCCCCTCCTAATGCTGGCGACATTTGTCAGGTACTATGCCATGTAAAACTTCTCTCCAAAGAGGTGTCGCGCTGCGGCTCGCCGTTCGGACTCGGCTATAAAAAGGAGGCCCCTTATCATTGAGCTTAAACTTGAATCGGACTGCACTCATTGATGTGTGAGAAGTTTGCCCCTGTTCCTTAGTGGAATGTTCATGGGCAAATTTTGCAATTTTGCATTTTTACACAGGCTGAAACTTTGAGATCTATTCTGTGTGGTGCCCATGGCTGTCAAGAGAGGCTTAGTAGTATTTATTAACTATATTGTAGCTACATCTCACAATGGTCCAATACACACTACATTCGGTACGGATTTCGGGAGTCTTTCAGTGAGTGGAGAAATGAGTCTTTCAGTGATTCCCAATTTCAGTGATATAGGTTAAAAAATGCGCCATTTATGCGCCATACGAAGCTAAATCGGCAGATCTGTCTGGAGTCTTGGAGTCCTAATACAACTCACTGTAAATTCCAGCGAAGTCGGGTAATAAATGCGCCTTTTATGGACAGAAGACCCTAGCTCGGCAGAACGACCTACATGGTAGCACAGTGGGAGAAAATCGAAAAAAAAAAAAATCTATTAAAAAGCATGCCGTGAGAGAATGGGTAGAGATATCTCCTTGAAATTTGAAATGCTTAGAGCTGAGGTGTTAGCAAGATCATGTGCAATTTTTTTTTTTTTTTGTGTTCAGCGACATAGCTTATTTTTGGCTCAACGGATAAGTAAATAAGCAGAATTGTGGATTTTGGAGTAAAGATCAGCCAGAAACATTGCCAGAGCTACCAATGCATCCAGAAAATGTCACAGTTTGGTATGGTTTATGGGCTGATGCCATCATTGGACCGTACTTCTTCACAGATAATGCAAATTGTAATGTAACTGTGAATGGTGAGGACTACCAAAGTTGTTTGCCCAAAATGACAGAGATTGACTTGCATGACATGCGGCGAGTTCGGTGAACATTTTTTTTCACGTTCGGGACCGGTCAATTGGCCGCCTAGATTGTGCGATTTAACGCCTTTAGACCATATTTGTGGGGCTATGTTAAAGCTCATGTCTTCAAACATTAAATTATATGGACCGCTCTTAAAAAATCACCCTTTATTTTGCCGAATCGGAACATAACTTGACAAATGCGATCCATGGTAGAGGGTATATAAGATTCGGCCCGGTCGAATAACCTGGGGGGACGCCCCATCCCAAAAACCACCTGCATGGACATGTTTAGCGATTGGAACAGTGTGGGTATCAAATTAAAGGCATTTAAGAGTAGAGTACGAACTTGGTGTCGGGTGGTTCCCCACCCCAAAAAACACCACCCAACCGGGCACTTTTATCGCTTTGGGCAGTATGGGTATCAAATAAAAGGTATTTAACAGTAGAGTACTAATATGACATACAAATTTCCTCCTTGGTGTCTGAGGGGCCTCCACACTCAAAAGCCCCCATGAGGTGATATTTACCGATTGGGACAATATGGGACTCAAGTGAAAGTTATTTCGGTGTTAAATACGAATATGGTATTAAAAATTAGGTCCAAGTACCTAGGGGGCAGCCTACAAGTAGTGACCAAAATCAAAAGGGGACGGGAAAATATGGGACTCAAATGAAAGGTATTTGGGAGTTGGATATTTAAAATGGGTCCAAGTACCCAGCAAGCCAACCCAAGCCCCAAACCGATCGGGACAATATGGTTTTCGGGAGTAGAATACGAATATGGTGTCAAACATTGGATCCATATACCTAGGGCGTCCCTCAAGAGTACCGCCTAAAAGAAAAAGTGGACCGATCGGGACAATATAGGACCCACATCAAAGATGTTCGAGAGTAGAGTATGAAAATGATGTTAAAAATTGGATCCAAGTATCTAGGGAGCAGCCCCAGGCCCAAAACCTCCCAAAATCAAAGAGGACCGATCGGGATAATATGGGACTCTAATGAAAGTACGTACGGTGCCGACCGAAGCCAAAAACCGCATCAAAATTAACGCCCAAAATCAAAAGTGGATCGAACGGGACCATATAGGACTCCAATGAAAGGTACGCGAGAGTAGAGTACGAATATGAACATTCCACTCAGAAACAGGGACAAACTTCTCACATATCAGTGAGTGCAGTCCGATTCATGTTTAAGCTCAATTATAAGGGGCCTCCTTTTTATAGCCTAGTCCGAGTGCCGCAGTGCGACACATGGCATAGTACCTCACAAATGTTGCCAGCATTTGGGGAGAAAAACCACTGCTGATTTTTTTTTCCTGATGGTCTCGCCAGGATTCGAACCCAGGCGTACAGTGTCATAGACGGACATGCTAACCTCTGCGCTACGGTGGCCTCATGGCGTCATGAAAGGTCTATGTAAGTAGAGTTCGAATCTAATGTTAATATAAGGATTCAAGTATCTTGGTCACAAGTGTTTGACTACTCCAATTCACCACCAAAACCATGAGAATGAAGTAGATTTAACATACAAACTTTATGGGGCGGACTCTCCCCTTATCCTATTTTCAAAACAGTCAGATTTAGGGTGGGATATCCAGGGCGGCTGCCCCACCTCCAAAGCACACCAAATGGAAATATGAACCAATAATGACAATATGGGGTTCAAATGAAAGGTATTTTAGACTAACGCACAAATCTGATATTAAGGGTCCACCTCACCCCCAAAAATACCACCATATCGGACATATTTACCATATGACCGTTGCAATTTATGGTTGGAATGAAAGAAAAGGTAGGGTGAAATATCTGAAAGGCCGTACCCCCAAACAGGACTTTTACCTAACCGTGCCAGCTTAGGGCTTAGATAAAATAAGAGAGTAAAGGAAGCGGCAGCAGAGCGGGCCCTCTCCAGTTAGTCTTATATACAAATATCAATTTGAATTTGTTTGTCGGTTTGTTTGTTTGTGTGCTCCTTATAGACTCAAAAACTGCTGAACCGAAATTCTTGATATTTTCACAGATGTGGTATAATAATCCCGTGGTGAAAATAGGGTACTACATTTTTATACCCACCACCGAAGGATGGGGGTATATTCATTTTGTCATTCCGTTTGCAACACATCGAAATATCCATTTCCGACCCCATAAACTAAATATGTTCTTGAACAGCGTAAAAATCTAAGACGATTTAGACATGTCCGTCCGTCTGTCCGTCTGTCTGTTGAAATCACGCTACAGTCTTTAAAAATAGAGATGTTGGGCTGAAATTTTGCACAGACTCTTTTCTTGTTCATAAGCAGGTTAAGTTCGAAGATGGGCTATATCGGACTATATCTTGATATAGCCCCCATATAGACCGATCCGCCGATTTAGGGTCTTAGGCCCATAATAGCCTCATTTATTATCAGACTTTGCTGAAATTTGGGACAGTGAGTTACGTTGGGCCCTTCGACATCCTCCGTCAATTTGGCCCAGATCGGTCCAAATTTGGATATAGCTGCCATATAGACCGATAGTCCGATTTAAGGTCTTACGCCCATAAAAGCCATATTTATTATTCGATTTTGCTGAAATTTTGGAAAGTGAGTTACGTTGGGCCCTTCGACATCCTCCGTCAATTTGGCCTAGATCGGTCCATATTTGGATATAGCTGCCATATAGACCGATCCGCCGATTTAGGGTCTTAGGCCCATAATAGCCTCATTTATAATCAGAATTTGCTGAAATTTGGGACAGTGAGTTACGTTGGGCCCATCGACATTCTCCGTCAATTTGGCCCAGATCGGTCGAAATTTGGATATAGCTGCCATATAGACCGATAGTCCGATTTAAGGTCTTAGGCCCATAAAAGCCATATTTATTATTCGATTTTGCTGAAATTTAGGACAGTGAGTTGTGTTGAGCCCTTCGACATCCTTCGTCAATTTGGCCCAGATCGGTACAAATTTGGATATAGCTGTCATATAGACCGATACTCCGATTTAAGGTCTTAGGCCCATAAGAGCCACATTTATTATCCGATTTTGGTGCAATATGGGACAGTGAGTAACGTTGGGCCCTTCGACATCCTCCGTCAATTTGGCCTAGATCGGTCCAAATTTGAATATAGCTGCCATATAGACCGATTCTCCGATTTAAGGTCTTAGGCCCATAAAAGCCATATTTATTATTCGATTTTGCTGAAATTTCGGAAAGTGAGTTGTGTTAGACCCTTCGACATTCTTCGTCAATTTGGCCCAGATCGGTTCAAATTTGGGTATAGCTGCCATATAGACCGATACTCCGATTTAAGGTCTTAGGCCCATAAAAGCCACATTTATTATCCGATTTTGCTGAAATACAGTGACAGGGACAGTGAGTTACGTTGGGCCCTTCGACATCCTCCATCAATTTGGCCTAGAGCGGTCCAAATTTGGATATAGTTGCCTTATAGACCGATCCTCCGATTAACGGTCTAAGGCCCATAAAAGCCACATTTATTATTCGATTTTGCTGAAATTTAGGACAGTGAGTTGTGTTAAGCTCTTCGTCATCCTTTGTCAATTTGGCCCAGATCGGTCCAAATTTGGATATAGCTGCCATATAGACCGATCCTCCGATTTAGGGTCTTCGGCCCATAAAAGCCACATTTATTATCGGATTTTGCTGAAATTTTGGAAAGTGAGTTGTGTTAGACCCTTCGACATCCATCGTCAATTTGGCCCAGATCGGTCCAGATTTGGATATAGCTGCCATATAGACCGATCCTCAAATTTAGGGTCTTAGGCCCATTAAAGCCGCATTTATTATCCATTTGAACCATACTTGGCACAGTTATTGGATATCGTAACAAAATACGTCGTGCAAAATTTCATTCCAATCGGATAAGAATTGCGCACTCTAGAGGCTCAAGAAGTCAAGACCCAAGATCGGTTTATATGACAGCTATATAAGGTTATGGACCTATTTGAACCATACTTGGCACAGTTGTAGGACATTGTAACAAAACACGTCGTGCAAAATTTCATTCCAATCGGATAAGAATTGCGCACACTAGAGGCTCAAGAAGTCAAGACCCCAGATCGGTTTATATGGCAGCTATATCAGGTTATGAGCCGATTTGAACCATACTTGGCACAGTTGTTGGATATCGTAACAAAACACATCATGCAAAATTTCATTCCAATTGGATAAGAATTGCGCACACTAGAGGCTCAAGAAGTCAAGACCCCAGATCGGTTTATATGGCAGCTATATCAGGCTATGAGCCGATTTGAACCATACTTGGCACAGTTGTTGGATATCGTAACAAAACACATCATGCAAAATTTCATTCCAATTGGATAAGAATTGCGCACTCTAGAGGCTCAAGTAGTCAAGACCCAAGATAGGTTTATATGGCAGCTATATCATGTTATAAACCGATTTGAACCATACTTGGCACAGTTGTTGGATATCATAACAAAACACGTCGTGCAAAATTTCATCCCAATCGGATAAGAATTGCGCACTCTAGAGGATCAAGAAGTCAAGACCCAAGATCGGTTTATATGGCAGCTATATCAAAACATGGACCGATATGGCCCATTTACAATACCAACCGACCTACACTAATAAGAAGTATTTGTGCAAAATTTCAAGCGGCTAGCTTTACTCCTTCGGAAGTTAGCGTGCTTTCGACAGACAGACGGACGGACGGACAGACGGACGGACATGACTAGATCGACATAAAATCTCACGACGATCAAGAATATATATATATTATGGGGTCTCAGACGAATATTTCGAGTAGTTACAATCAGAATGACGAAATTAGTATACCCCCCATCTTATGGAGGAGGGTATAAAAACAAAAATCTGGTATCCAAATTTCGGATGGGGTACCTAGGGGCCTCGTCCCACCACCAAAACCTACCAAATGTATATAAAGATCAATCTCGACAATATGGGACTCTAATGAAAGGTATTTAAGATTAGAAAACGTATCTGATATCGACTTGTCAGACCAAACACTTGGTCCCACCCCTCTAAATCAGACATATTTAGCGACCACGGTAATATGGGACTCAAATGAAAGGTATTTACGAGCAGAATACGAATGTGGTATCCAAATGTGGCATCAAGACACTGGGGGCCCACCCCTTCCCCCCAAACAGGATTTATTTGCTGTCCATGGCAAAATGGGGCTCAAATAAAAGGTATTTGAGTGTAGAATCTAAAACTAAGCGTTTGGGGTCCACAAGGAGAACAAATTTACGACCATAGCAATATGGGACTCGAATGAAAGGTCTTTGGGAGTAAAGCACGAGTTTGATATCAATATTCAGGAAAAAGTGTCTGTAGGGCCATCCCACTCCCATAAACACCAAAACAATTAGGACGTATTTGCTGATAATTGCAATATGGGGCTCAAATAAGAGGTATTTTAGAGTAGAACACAAATCTGATACATATTTTCAGGGCCAAGTTACTGACAGTGGCAGTCCCATCCCATAAAACACTCCTAAATCGAACATATTTACCGACCATGTCAATGTAGGGCTCAAATGGAAGGTATTGGGGAGTAGAGCACAAAATTGATACCCACTTTCGGGACCAATTTTCTGGGGGTCTATCGCTTCCCCAATGTGTTGTAGTTGTATCTACCCAAACAATTTTTTGTCCCTGGCTATGTCAGGAAGTAAATGCATTTTTAATAAAACTTAGAATGAACTTTAATCAAATATACTTTTTTTACACTTCTTTTCTAAAGCAAGCTAAAAGTAACAGCTGATAACTGACAGAAGAAAGAATGCAATTACAGAGTCACAAGCCGTTGAAAAACTTTTGTCAACGCCGACTATATGAAAAATCCGCAATTACTTTTTGGGCAATCCAATATAAAATTTTAGTTTCTTTATATCATAACAACATTTTTACCACTGTTCCTTTTTTTAACATTCTTGATTATTCTCTCTGAAGTGGGATAAGACATTTTGCAAATGTATGTGGAGTAGGTATGACTTTAAATGTTTCGGAATAAAAAAAATGTATTTGTCACAAGCAATTCGAAGAAGATTTAAATCCTACGGAAAGACGTTTTTCCAATTGGCATAAATCAGTTGAGTAAATTTTGTATTTAATGTGTTTAAAATTTAAACAGAATTTTGTAAATAAGCCGATTATGTACTTAACTTGAATAAAACGCGTGAGTAAAATACTCAACGAATTCCATTGAAAGAGGAATTGATATGGATAATAATTATGAACTGTTGATTTAATCATTAATAAATAATTTTGAGATGAAAAATTCTTATATTTAAGAAATTTTAATTTAAGGGAAACTTGAACCGATCTGAACGATATACGATATACTGTCCCAATTTTGAAAGAGGATGTGGAAGGCCTTAACTCAACTCACTGTCCCAAATTTCGGAGGAATCGGTCAATAAATGAGCCTTTTATGGCCCCAAGACCTCAAATTGAGAGATCGGTCTATATGGCAGCTATATCCAAATCTTGACTGATCGGACCCAACAACTGAAAATAGATGTCGAAGGCCTTAACACAACTTACTGTCTCAAATCTCAGCGAAATCGGTCAATAAATGCGCCTTTTATGGCCCCAAGAACATAATCGAGATATCGGTCTATATGGCAGCTATATTCCAATCTGGACCTCAATCCAAATTGAAGGAGGATCTCGAAGGTCTTACCACAACTCACTGTTTCAAATTTCAGTGAAATGGGACAATAAATGCGTCTCTTGTGGGGAAAAGACTTTAAATCGAGAGATCAATATATATATATGACAATATATATGTCCACCGATTTGTGCCCGATTGCAGGAAGATGTGAAGGGGCCTTATCCAACTCACTGTCTCAAATTTCGGCAACATGAGAGAATAAATGCGCCTTTATGGGCCTAAAACCTTAAAACGGAAGACTAGTCTATATGGCAGCTATATCCAAATCTTGACCGATCGGACCCAACAACTGAAAATGGATGTCGAAGACCTCAACACATCTCACTGTCCCAAATCTCAGCGAAATCGGTCAATAAATGCGCCAATTATGGGCCCAAGACCTCAAATCGAGAGATCGGTCTATATGGCAGCTATATCCAAATCTTGACCGATCGGACCCAACAACTGAAAATGGATGTCGAAGACCTCAACACATCTCACTGTCCCAAATTTCAGCGAAATCGGTCAATAAATGCGCCTTTTATGGCCCCAAGACCTCAAATTGAGAGATCGGTCTATATGGCAGCTATATCCAAATCTTGACTGATCGGACCCAACAACTGAAAATAGATGTCGAAGGCCTTAACACATCTCACTGTCCCAAATTTCAGCGAAATCGGTCAATAAATGCGCCAATTATGGGGCTAAGACCTTAAATCGAGAGATCGGTCTATATGGCAGCTATATCCAAATCTTGACCGATCGAACCCAAATTGAAAAAGGATGTCGAAGACCTCAACACATCTCACTGTCCCAAATTTCAGAGAAATCGGACAATAAATGTGCCAATTATGGGGCTAAGACCTTAAATCGAGAGATCGGTCTATATGGCAGCTATATCCAAATCTTGACCGATCGGACCCAAATTGAAAATGGATGTCGAAGGCCTTCACACATCTCACTGTTCCAAATTTCAGCAAAATCGGATAATAAATGCGTCTTTTATGGGCAAAAGACCTTAAATCGAGAGATCGGTCTATATGGCAGCTGTATCCAAGTCTTGACCGATCGGACCCAACAACTGAAAATGGATGTCGAAGACCTCAACACATGTCACTGTCCCAAATTTCAGCAAAATCGGTCTATAAATGCGCCTTTTATAGGCCCAAGACCTCAAATCGAGAGATCGGTCTATATGGCAGCTATATCCAAATCTTGACCGATCAGACCCAAGAACTGAAAATGGATGTCGAAGGCCTTCACACATCTCACTGTCCCAAATTTCAGCGAAATCGGTCAATAAATGCGCCTTTTATGGGCCCAAGACCTCAAATCGAGAGATTGGTCTATATGGCAGCTATATCCAAATCTTGACCGATGGGACCCAAATTGAAAAAAGGATGTCGAAGACCTCAACACATCTCACTGTCCCAAATTTCACCGATCGGACCCAACAACTGAAAATGGATGTCGAAGGCCTTAACACATCTCACTGTCCCAAATTTCAGCAAAATCGGATAATAAATGCGCCTTTTATGGGCCCAAGACCTCAAATCGAGAGATCGGTCTATATGGCAGAATCTGTGCAAAATTTCAGCTCAATATCTCTATTTTTAAAGACTGTAGGATCGGAAATGGATATTTCGATGTTTTGCAAACGGAATGACAACATGAATATACCCCCATCCTGCGGTGGTGGGTCTAAAAATAGGGTGCAGATATTAACCCGCCCGATGCCTCTATGGACATACATCTAAGCCAGTAATCGGCTTGTTGTGCGCTCTAAATACAAACAAAAAGTAACCTAGAAAATGAAAATCTAAGTTTAGAATTCGGTGCTACTTACAAAGTTGGTTCGTGTCTAGTATTGTTGCCCCGCCTACTGAAATGCTCCGCGTCTCACCATCTTCCCCACATGCCCTAAACATGCCAACACTTGCCGCACCTATTTTGCATAAGTGAGCTCATAGTCCTTTGTGACCGGTTATAACATGATCGAGCGTGGTAGTGTGATGCTTATATCATAACGTATCAACGTACGGCCCTTGCAGCCTTCACACCTAAAAGTGTCCGATGCGATTTCCACCAGGAATCGAAACGCGTCACACTATGGTTGGTGTTGTAGTATTTTCTGGCTATAATTATTCATTGCAAAATACTTCGATCATAAAAAGGATCGTCTCGAAAGATAAATAAAATTGATGTACCCTGCACTACCACTGTGGTACAGGGTATTATAACTTTGTGCATTTCTTTGCAACACATAGAAGGAGAAGAGCTAGACCCATTGATAAGTATACTGATCATCCTAGAATCACTTTCTGATACGATTTAGTTATGTCCGCCTGTCCGTCTTTTTGTCCGTCTTTTTGTCTGTCCGTCGGTCCATGTACTCATGTAATCAATGTACAGCTCGCATTTGTTTGTCCGATTGTCGCAAAATCTTGCACAAGTCACTTTTTTGGTCCAAGGACAAACGCTCTTGACTTTGATTAAAATCGGTCCAGATTTGGATATAGCTCCCATATATATCTTTAATCCGATATGGGATTTGAAGACTGCAGAAGCCACAATTTTGATTGGACTATTTTTCGTACTTACTCTCATAAGTATATATATTCTTGATCGTCGCGACATTTTATGTCGATCTAGCCATGTCCGTCCGTCTGTCCGTCCGTCCGTCCGTCTGTCTGTCGAAAGCACGCTAACTTCTGAAGGAGTAAAGCTAGCCGCTTGAAATTTTGGCACAAATACTTCTTATTAGAGTAGGTCGGTTGGTATTGTAAATGGGCCATACCGGTCCATGTTTTGATATAGCTGCCATATAAACCGATCTTGGGTCTTGACTTCTTGAGTCTCTAGAATGCGCAATTCTTATCCGATTGGAATGAAATTTTGCACGACGTGTTTTGTTATGATATCCAACAACTGTGCCATGTATGGTTCAAATCGGTCTATAACCTGATATAGCTGTCATATAAACCGATCTTGGGTCTTGACTTCTTCAGCCTCTAGGGGGCGAAATTCTCATCCGATTTGAAAGAATTTTGGCACGACGTCTTTTGTTATGATATCCAACAACTGTGTCAAGTATGGTTCAAATCGGTCTATAACCTGATATAGCTGTCATATAAACCGATCTTGGGTCTTGACTTCTTCAGCCTCTAGAGGGCGCAATTCCTATCCGATTTGAATGAATTTTGGCACGACGTGTTTTGTTATGAAGTCCAACAACTGTGCCAAGTATGGTTCAAATCGGTTCAAAACCTGATATAGCTGACATATAAACCGATCTTGGGTCTTGACATCTTGAGCCTCCAGAGGGCGCAATTTTTATCCGATTTGCCTGAAATTTTGTACGACGTGTTTTGTTATAATATCTAATAACTGTGCCAAGTATGGTTTAAATCGGTTTATAACCTGATATAGCTGTCATATAAACCGATCTTGGGTCTTGACTTCTTGAGCCTCTAGAGGGCGCAATTTTTATCCGATTGAAATGAAATTTTGCACGACGTGTTTTGTTATGATATCCAATAACTGCGCCAAGTATGGTTCAAATCGGTCTATAACCTGATATAGCTGTCATATAAACCGATCTTGGGTCTTGACTTCTTGAGCCTCTAGAGGGCGCAATTTTTATCCGATTGAAATGAAATTTTGCACGACGTGTTTTGTTATGATATCCAAAAACTGTGCCATGTATAGTTCAAATCTGTTCATAACCTGATATAGCTGTCATATAAACCGATCTTGGGTCTTGACTTCTTCAGCCTCTAGAGGGCGCAATTCCTATCCGATTTGAATGAATTTTGGCACGACGTGTTTTGTTATGATATCCAACAACTGTGCCAAGTATGGTTCAAATCGGTTTATAACCTGATATAGCTGACATTCAAACCGATCTTAGGTCTTGACTTCTTGAGCCTGTAGAGGTCGCAATTATTAACCAATTTGCCTGAAATTTTATACGACGGATTCTCTCATGACCATCAACATACGTGTTTATTATGGTCTATATCGGTCTATAGCCCGATACAGCTCCCATATAAATCGATCTCTCTATTTTACTTCTTGAGCCCCCAAAGGGCGCATTTGTTATTCGAATTGTCTGACATTTTACACAGGTCTCCAACATATAATTTAATTGTGGTCCAAACCGGACTATATCTTGATATCGCTCGAATAGCAGAGCAAATCTTTTCTTATATCCTTTTTTTTGCCTAAGAAGTGATGCCGGGAAAAGAACTCGAAACATGCGATTCACTGTGGAGGGTATATAAGATTCGGTCCGGCTGAACTTAACACGCTTTTACTTGTTTTTTTTTTTTTTAACTTTTTTAATAATCAAGGTTAGGTCGAAAAATCACGAAAAATCTTCTTTAATAATTTCTAATTTTTGGAAACTTTTTGAAATTACTTTAACGGACATGTTGACATGAATGTCAGCATGTCCGTCCGTCAAATTCCGGCGGGATAATAAGTTTTTCAGGGGTAAATTTGTTACCGGTTATCTACTCACTAATGTTGACGACAGGAGGCCACCGTGGCGCAAAGGTTGGCATGTCCCTCTATGACGCCGAATGCCTGGGTTTAAATCTCGACCTGAACATCAACAAAATTTTCAGCGGTGGTTATACCCTTACTAATGCTGGCTTCATTTGTGAGGTTTCCTGCCATGTTAAATCTTCTCTACCAAGTGGTGGCACTATGCACCACGCCGTTTGGACTTGGCATAAAAAAGGAGGCGCCTTATCATTGAGCTAAAGCTTTGATCGGAGTGTACTCATTGATATGAGAGAAGTATCCTCTGTCCCTTAATGGAATGTTCCTGGGAAATTTAGTAGTAATGATGGTCACATATTTGAGGTTTCCAACCAACTAAAGGAGGTCCCTATTATGGAGTTGATACTGTATTTGTTCAACACTCTGTGATATAAGGGAAGCATATCTTGTTCCTTAATGGAATGTTCATGGTAAATTTTATATTATATACTCTACATAGCCACAACTAGTAAGTGTAGTGTTGAGTACAAATTTAAGCTTGCTTAACTCTAAAACGTTACAAAAGGAATGTAAAGCACACTTTTATTTTTCTGACAAAGACTTGGGGCTTTTTTTATACCCACCACCGAAGGATGGGGGTATATTCATTTTGTCATTCCGTTTGCAACACATCGAAATATCCACTTCCGACCCTATAAAGTATATATATTCTTGATCAGCGTAAAAATCTAAGACGATCTAGCCATGTCCGTCCGTCTGTCCGTCTGTCCGTCTGTCTGTTGAAATCACGCTACAGTCTTTAAAAATAGAGATATTGAGCTGAAATTTTGCACAGATTCTTTTTTTGTCCATAAGCAGGTTAAGTTCGAAGATGGGCTATATCGGACTATATCTTGATATAGCCCCCATATAGACCGATCCGCCAATTTAGGGTCTTAGGCCCATAAAAGCCAAATTTATTATCCAATTTTGTTGAAATTTGGGACAGTGAGTTGTGTTAGGCCCTTCGACATCCTTTGTCAATTTGGCTCAGATCGGTCCAGATTTGGATATAGCTGCCATATAGACCGATCCTCCGATTTAGGGTCTAAGGCCCATAAAAGCCACATTTATTATCCGATTTCGCTGAAATTTGGGACAGTGAGTTGTCTAAGGCCCTTTGACATGTTCCTTTAATTTGGTCCAGATCGGTTCAGATTTGGATATAGCTGCCATATAGACCGATTTCTTAATTTATGGTTTTGGGCCCATAAAATGCTCATTTATTGCCCGATGTCCCCGAAATTTGGAACAGTGAGTTAAGTTAAGCCCCTTGACATATTTCTGCAATATCGCACAGATCGGTCCAGATTTGGATATAGCTGCCATATACACCGATATCTAGGTTTTAGGTTTTGGGGCCATAAAAGACGCATTTATTGTCCGATGTCGCTGAAATTTGAGACAGTGAGTTTGGTTAGGCTCTTCGACGTCCTTCTTCAATTTTGCCCAGATCAGTCCAGATTTAAATATAGCTGCCATATAGACCGATCTCTGGATTTAAGGTTTAGGGCCTATAAAAGAGGCATTTATTGTCCGATTTCGCCTAAATTTGGGACAGTGCTTAGTGTTAGGCTCTTCGACATGTTTATGCAACTTGGCCCAAATCGGTCCAGATTTGGATATAGCTGCCATGTAGACCGATATCTCGATTTAAAGTCTTGGCCCCATAAAAGGCGCATTTATAATCCGATTTCACTGAAATTTGACACAGTGACTTATGTTCGGCTTTTCAACATCCGTGTCGTATATAGTTCAGATCGGTATGAGGTATATGAGTATAAGGTATGAAATTTTCACCGAATTTTGATGAAAGGTGGTTTACATATTTACCCGACGTGGTGGGTATCCAAAGATCGGCCCGGCCGAACTTAACGCCTTTTTACTTGTTCTTTTTCTTTTTATTTAAAAAAGACAAAAAAAAAGTTTTAAAAATTTCGATATTTTTCGTTTCGATATTCTTTTCAGATTAGTTTATTACCTTTCTTGTGGTCTCCTCATTATTCAAACTTTCCATGTTATCCTTGGCGATGACCAACAAGAGCATTAAGTTCAAATGTTTTCTAACTTTGTTATTATCATTAAACTAACCTCGTTCTATTATTATGTCTATATGTTGACATGCAAAGTAAAACTTTTGAACTAGTGAAATACGTCATTGCAAAAGGCCAACGGTTAGCAATTTAATTAATTTTCCTGACAAGCTCTTAATTTTCCCCAGACTGACAGATGGAACTGCAGACAGTTTTATATATGAAGTTAACACCTGATATAAAAGTAAATAGAAACTTTTCTAGTGATGCTTGTAAGACAGTATGTTATATCAATAGCCTTCAATATGGCATAGAAGTTGCAACTTTAATATTAAAGGCAAATGTTAGTAAAACAAGCAAAATTCATATTCTACTCTCAAATACCTTTATTTGAGCCCCATATTGCGATGGTCACTAAAAAATTGTGGTGTTGTGGGGGTGACGTGGCCCCATAGACACTGTTGCCGAATATTGATATCAAATTCGTGCTTTACTCCCAAAGACCTTTCATTTGGGCCCCATATTGCTATGGTCGTAAATTTGTACCCTTTGGGGGATGTTTTTGGCGAGAGCCGGCCCCCCAAATACTTGGTCCCATATTTGGATATCAGATTCGTATTCTACATTCAAATACCTTTTATTTAAGACCCATATTCCCATGGCCAGTAAATAAGTCCAGTTTGGGGGGTGTTTTGGGGAAGGGGTGGACCCCCAGAAACGTGATCCCACATTTGGATATCAGATTCGTATTCTATTCGCAAATACCTATCATTTGAGTCCCATATTGCCATGGTCGGTAAATATGTCCAATTTAGGGGTGTTTTGGGGCTTGGGGTGGTCCCTCCAGCACTTGGTCCGACAAATGGATATCAGATACGTTTTCTTATCTTAAATACCTTTCATTTGAGACCCATATTGTCGTGATTAGTCTAAATATATGTTTGGTAGGTTTTAGGGTGGGGCAGCCCCCCTAGGTACCCCATCCGAAATTTGGATACCAAATTTTTATTTTTAGGGTACTATATGGGTACTAAATTCTCTTAAATCGCACCACCCATCGCCGAGATCTGGCGTTTCTGAAAATTAGGGTAAGGGGGAGGGTTCGCCCCCTCTTCAAATATCAAAAAATTTAGTACCCTATTTTCACCACGGGGTCATTATGCACCATCTGTGAAAATTTCACGAAAATCGGTTCAGCCGTTTCTGAGTCTATAAGGAACACACAAATAAACAAACCTACAAACAAACACAAATTGATTTTTATATATTGGGTTGCCCAAAAAGTAATTGCGGATTTTTCATATAGTCGGCGTTGGCAAATTTTTTCACAGCTTGTGTAAAAAGGTGTAAAAAAGTATATTTGATTAAAGTTCATTCTAAGTGTTATTAAAAATTCATTTACTTTCTTTTAAAAAATCCGCAATTACTTTTTGGGCAACCCAATATAAGATTTTGGTTATAATTGTTATTTTATTTTCTTTAAATCCTTATAGACACATTAAAAATTTATAGATAAATTTTACTCTTTAACATTTTGGCTTGACAATAATTTCTTGAATTTATCTATAAACAGCAACCAATTGGAAAATTCCCACATATGAACATTCATATATTATCTCTATTTCAATGTGTATGAGTATGTCTTAATGCACACTTTTCCAGTGCTAATTGGTTTGGCTTACGGGTATGGTTGTTGTTCTTATTATTATTGTCATTTTTATCTCTTTTTATACACTTTAAGTCTTCTTTGGCCATATAACGATGTTCTATATATCGAAACGATGTCATTGTTAACATTGCACTTCCATAGAATTTCATAGAGACTAATATATCTTCTCCTCCATGTGTACATGACATTTGTGTGATTGATAATATTTTAGCAAATAAACTTTATATACGATAGACAGTATAAATAATCAAACAAAAAAAAAAACAACGAAAAGAAACTCAACAACAACCAAAAGCGATAAATGCTCTTGAGTACTCCCACGAGTGGTGGTCTATATATGAAGAGAAAAAAGCTTTCAGGCACGGTATAATAATTGTTTATATAGGAATTTACGCTTTAGAAAGAAAAAAAAACCTTCAAGTGTTAAAAACAATCAAATTAAGTCGGATGAGTGATAAAGTGAGAGTGAGAGAGAGAGAGAGAGAGAGAGAGAGCGAAAGAAAGAGGAGACAGGGTCAACTCGGCAGAGGCGTGAGGGAGTGGTGAGAGAGAGTGGTGAGAGGGAGTGGGGAGAGGGAGTGGGGAGAAGGAGTGGGGAGAAGGAGTGGAGAGAAGGAGTGGGGAGATAGAGTGGAGAGAGGGAGTGGTGAGAGGGAGTGGGGAGAGGGAGTGGGGAAAGGGAGTGAGGAGAGGGAGTGGGGATAGGGAGTGGGGAGAGGGAGTGGTGAGAGAGTGGTGAGAGGGAGTGGGGAGAAGGAGTGTGGAGAAGGAGTGGGGAGATGGAGTGGAGAGAGGGTGTGAAGAGAGGGTGTGGGGAGAGGAAGTAGGGAGAGGGAATGGGGAGAGGGAGTGAAGAGAGGATAGGGGATAGGGAGTGGTGAGAGAGTGGGGAGAGGGAGTGGTGAGAGAGTGGGGAGAGGG
Organism: Stomoxys calcitrans; assembly: GCF_963082655.1. Classification (NCBI taxonomy): domain Eukaryota; kingdom Metazoa; phylum Arthropoda; class Insecta; order Diptera; family Muscidae; genus Stomoxys; species Stomoxys calcitrans. Next base: position 36,062,208 of record NC_081552.1, read on the forward strand.
AGTGAGGAGAAGGAGTGGGGAGAAGGAGTGGGGAGAAGGAGTGGAGAGAAGGAGTGGGGAGATAGAGTGGAGAGAGGGAGTGGTGAGAGGGAGTGGGGAGAGGGAGTGGGGAAAGGGAGTGAGGAGAGGGAGTGGGGATAGGGAGTGGGGAGAGGGAGTGGTGAGAGAGTGGTGAGAGGGAGTGGGGAGAAGGAGTGTGGAGAAGGAGTGGGGAGATGGAGTGGAGAGAGGGTGTGAAGAGAGGGTGTGGGGAGAGGAAGTAGGGAGAGGGAATGGGGAGAGGGAGTGAAGAGAGGGAGTGAAGAGAGGGAGTGGGGATAGGGAGTGGCGAGAGGGAGTGGCGAGAGGGAGTGGCGAGAGAGTGGTGAGAGGGAGTGGGGAGAAGGAGTGGGGAGAGGGAGTGGGGAGAAGGAGTGGGGAGATGGGAGAGGGAGTGGGAGTGGGGAGAGGGAGTGGTGAGAGAGAGTGGTGAGAGGGAGTGGGGAGAGGGAGTGGGGAGAGGGAGTGGGGATAGGGAGTGGGGATAGGGAGTGGTGAGAGAGTGGGGAGAGGGAGTGAGGAGAAGGAGTGGGGAGAAGGAGTGGGGAGAAGGAGTGGGGAGATAGAGTGGAGAGAGGGAGTGGTGAGAGGGAGTGAGGAGAGGGAGTGGGGAAAGGGAGTGAGGAGAGAGAATGGGGATAGGGATTGGGGAGAGGGAGTGGTGAGAGAGTGGTGAGAGGGAGTGGGAAGAAGGAGTGTGGAGAAGGAGTGGGGAGATGGAGTGAAGAGAGGGTGTGGAGAGAGGGTGTGGGGAGAGGAAGTAGGGAGAGGGAATGGGGAGAGGGAGTGGGGAGAGGGAGTGAAGAGAGGGAGTGAAGAGAGGGAGTGGGGATAGGGAGTGGCGAGAGGGAGTGGCGAGAGAGTGATGAGAGGGAGTGGGGAGAAGGAGTGGGGAGAGGCAGTGGGGAGAAGGAGTGGGGAGAAGGAGTGGGGAGAGGGAGTGGGGAGAAGGAGTGGGGAGAGGGAGTGGGGAGAAGGAGTGGGGAGATGGGAGAGGGAGTGGGAGTGGGGAGAGGGAGTGGGGAGAGGGAGCGGGGAGAGGGAGTGGGGAGAGGGAGTGGGGAGAGGGAGTGGGGAGAGGGAGTGGGGAGAGGGAGTGGGGAGAGGGAGTGGGGAGAGGGAGTGGGGAGAGGGAGTGGGGAGAGGGAGTGGGGAGAGGGAGTTGGGAGAGGGAGTTGGGAGAGGGAGTTGGGAGAGGGAGTGGGGAGAGGGAGTGGGAATGGGGAGAGGGCGCGGGAATGGGGAGAGGAAGTGGGGAGAGGAAGTGGGGAGAGGGAGTGGGGAGAGGGAGTGGGGAGAGGGAGTTGGGAGAGGGAGTGGGGAGAGGGAGAGGGAGAAGGAGAGGGAGTGGGGAGAGGGAGTGGGGAGAGGGAGTTGGGAGAGGGAGTTGGGAGAGGGAGTTGGGAGAGGGAGTTGGGAGAGGGAGTGGGGAGAGGGAGAAGGAGAAGGAGAGGGAGTGGGGAGAGGGAGTGGGGAGAGGGAGTTGGGAGAGGGAGTTGGGAGAGGGAGTTGGGAGAGGGAGTGGGGAGAGGGAGTGGGAAGAGGGAGTGGGGAGAAGGAGTGAAGAGAGGGAGTGAAGAGAGGGAGTGGGGATAGGGAGTGGCGAGAGGGAGTGGCGAGAGAGTGGTGAGAGGGAGTGGGGAGAAGGAGTGGGGAGAGGGAGTGGGGAGAAGGAGTGGGGAGATGGGAGAGGGAGTGGGAGTGGGGAGAGGAAGTGGTGAGAGAGAGTGGTGAGAGGGAGTGGGGAGAGGGAGTGGGGATAGGGAGTGGGGAGAGTAAGTGGTGAGAGAGTGGGGAGAGGGAGTGAGGAGAAGGAGTGAAGAGAGGGAGTGAAGAGAGGGAGTGGGGATAGGGAGTGGCGAGAGGGAGTGGCGAGAGAGTGGTGAGAGGGAGTGGGGAGAAGGAGTGGGGAGAGGGAGTGGGGAGAAGGAGTGGGGAGATGGGAGAGGGAGTGGGAGTGGGGAGAGGGAGTGGTGAGAGAGAGTGGTGAGAGGGAGTGGGAGTGGGGAGAGGGTAAACAAGTAACAGCTAATTTCGGCCGGGCCGAATCTTATATACCCTCCACCATGAATCGCAATTGTCGAGTTCTTTGTGCGGTATCACTTTTTAGACGAACAAAGAATAATGGATAAGATTGTCTTGCTATTGGAGATATATCAAGTTATAGTCCGATTCGTATCATAAGTGAATTGAATGTTGAAGACCATAGTAGAAGTCATTGGGTTATATTGGGTTGCCCAAAAAGTAATTGCGGATTTTTTAAATGAAAGTAAATGCATTTAGAACTTAAAATGAATGGGGAGATGGAGTGGAGAGAGGGTGTGAAGAGAGGGTGTGGGGAGAGGAAGTAGGGAGAGGGAATGGGGAGAGGGAGTGAAGAGAGGGAGTGAAGAGAGGGAGTGGGGATAGGGAGTGGCGAGAGGGAGAGGCGAGAGAGTGGTGAGAGGGAGTGGGGAGAAGGAGTGGGGAGAGGGAGTGGGGAGAAGGAGTGGGGAGATGGGAGAGGGAGTGGGAGTGGGGAGAGAGAGTGGTGAGAGAGAGTGGTGAGAGGGAGTGGGGAGAGGGAGTGGGGATAGGGAGTGGGGAGAGGAAGTGGTGAGAGAGTGGGGAGAGGGAGTGAGGAGAGGGAGTGAGGAGAAGGAGTGGGGAGAAGGAGTGTGGAGAAGGAGTGGGGAGATAGAGTGGAGAGAGGGAGTGGTGAGAGGGAGTGAGGAGAGGGAGTGGGGAAAGGGAGTGAGGAGAGGGAATGGGGATAGGGATTGGGGAGAGGGAGTGGTGAGAGAGTGGTGAGAGGGAGTGGGGAGAAAGAGTGTGGAGAAGGAGTGGGGAGATGGAGTGAAGAGAGGGTGTGGAGAGAGGGTGTGGGGAGAGGCAGTGGGGAGAAGGAGTGGGGAGAAGGAGTGGGGAGAGGGAGTGGGGAGAAGGAGTGGGGAGAGGGAGTGGGGAGAAGGAGTGGGGAGATGGGAGAGGGAGTGGGAGTGGGGAGAGGGAGTGGGGAGAGGGAGTGGGGAGAGGGAGTGGGGAGAGGGAGTGGGGAGAGGGAGTGGGGAGAGGGAGTGGGGAGAGGGAGTGGGGAGAGGGAGTGGGGAGAAGGAGTTGGGAGAGGGAGTTGGGAGAGGGAGTGGGGAGAGGGAGTGGGAATGGGGAGAGGGCGCGGGAATGGGGAGAGGAAGTGGGGAGAGGAAGTGGGGAGAGGAAGTGGGGAGAGGGAGTGGGGAGAGGGAGTGGGGAGAGGGGAGAGGGAGTGGGGAGAGGGAGTTGGGAGAGGGAGTGGGGAGAGGGAGAAGGAGAGGGAGTGGGGAGAGGGAGTGGGGAGAGGGAGTTGGGAGAGGGAGTTGGGAGAGGGAGTTGGGAGAGGGAGTGGGGAGAGGGAGTGTGGAGAGGAGGTGGGGAGAGGGAGTGGGGAGAGAGAGTGGGCAGTGGGGAGAGGGAGTGGAGAGTGGGGAGAGGGAGTGGAGAGTGGGGAGAGGGAGTGAGGAGAGGGAGTGGGGAGAGGGAGTGGGGAGAGGGAGTCGGGAGAGGGAGTGGGAGAGGGAGTCGGGAGAGGGAGTGGGAGAGGGAGTGGGAGTGGGAGTGGGGAGAGAGAGTCGGGAGAGGGAGTGGGGAGTGGGAGTGGGAGTGGGGAGAGGGTAAACAAGTAACAAGTAGAGAGGGTAAACAAGTAACAGCTTATTTCGGCCGGACCGAATCTTATATACCCTCCACCATGAATCGCAATTGTCGAGTTCTTTGTGCGGTATCACTTTTTAGACGAACAAAGAATAATGGATAAGATTGTCTTGCTATTGGAGATATATCAAGTTATAGTCCGATTCGTATCATAGGTGAATTGAATGTTGAAGACCATAGTGGAAGTCATTGGGTTATATTGGGTTGCCCAAAAAGTAATTGCGGATTTTTTTAAAGAAAGTAAGTGCATTTTTAATAAAACTAAGAATGAATTTTAATCAAATATACTTTTTTCACACTTTTTTCTAAAGCAAGCTGAAAGTTACAGCTGATAACTGACAGAAGAAAGAATGCAATTACAGAGTCACAAGCTGTGAAAAAGTTTGTCAACGCCGATTGTATGAAAAATCCGCAATAACTTTTTGGGCAACCCAATATTTCAGTGAATTCGTATAAGAATTGTGCCTTGCAGGGTCTCAAGAAACATAATCGGGAAATCGGTTTATGTGAGAGCTGTATAAGGCTTTAGATCGACTAAGACCAAATTAGACATGTATGGTAAAGGTCATTGGAGAAGCCGTTGTACCAAATTTCAGTATCAAAATTGGATAAGAATTGCGCCCTCTAGAGCCTTAAGAAGTCAAGATCCTAGGTCGGTTTATGTGGCAGCTATATCAGGTTATGGAGTGCGTGGAGTGGAGAGGGAGTGGTGAGAGGGAATGGGGAGAGGGAGTGGGGAGAGGGAGTGCGGAGAGGGAGTGGGAGTGTGGAGAGGGATTGGGGTGAGGAAGTGGGGAGAGGGTAAACAAGTAACAGCTAATTTCGGCCGGGTCGAATCTTATATACCCTCCACCATGAATCGCAATTGTCGAGTTCTTTGTGCGGTATCACTTTTTAGACGAACAAAGAATAATGGATAAGATTGTCATGCTATTGGAGATATATATCAAGTTATAATCCGATTCGTATCATAAGTGAATTGAATGTTGAAGACCATAGTAGAAGTCATTGGGTTATATTGGGTTGCCCAAAAAGTAATTGCGGATTTTTTAAAAGAAAGTAAATGCATTTGTGGGTGCAAAGCGAATTAAATAAGAAGAAGAGAAGTACACGAGTAATACAAAAGAACAACTTTATTCGTAGACGTTAAAATAAGGAGTGAAATTACAAAGTAGAATGATTATGAAAAAGCAAAAATTGGAAATAGTAATTGGACTGGAATAAGAGAATAGGGTGACCAGATTCTTACATACGCCGCCACAATCCAAATACTATTTGACGACAAAAATTTATCAAAAGTTTTCAAACAACATTTTACAAAAATATTCATGTTTGACTTTACTTAAAGACTTGGTAAACAAATCTGCCACATTTTCAGCTGTGGTAACATATTCGATTTGGATCTCTTTTGCATCGAATTTTTCCCTTATATAGTGGTACCGAATATCGATGTGTTTACTTCTCTTATGTGCCACTGGGTTTTGGACAAGGAACTGGGCGCTTTGATTGTCACACTTCAGGGCAGTCGGTTCTTGAACGTAAGCATCTAAGCCAATTTCTCGCAGCAAACTTCTTAGGTACACGACTTCCTTCGTCCCCTGGCACATAGCCACGTATTCAGCTTCCATAGAACTGAGAGACACTTGGTTTTGCTTTTTGGACTCCCATGCTATGGGTCCACCAGACAAGAAAAGCACAAACCCACTGTAGGATCGACGATCGTTAACATCTGAGCCCCAGTCGGCATCTGTGTATGAAACTAAATCATTAGCATTTTTAGAATAAGTTAACATACCCTTTGGTTTCAGCTCAAGGTATCGGAGAACATGTTTTGCTGCAGTAAAATGTTCTTTCTCGGGATGGCTGCTAAACTGTGCTAGCTTTGATACAACGTGAGATAAATCAGGGCGAGAGTAGACAGACAAATAATTCAGTGCACCAATCAACGACTGGTATTTGGTGACGTCATAACCACTACAATTCTCCTTCGTGCACTTCTCAAGCACCAAACCATTAGCAAAAGGTGTACTTGCAGGCTTACAATCTGTCATGTTCCACTTGGCCAGTAACTCTCTCACATATCTCTCTTGATGAACAGCTATCTTGCCTCTTAATCCCTCTCTTTCGACTTCTAGCCCCAAGTAGTACTTTGCTGGTCCTCGATCAATCGCGTCAATATGCTGATTCAAATCTTGAACAACGCATTTCATAATGGTCTCCGATGAGCATGACAACAAAATGTCATCCACGTACACAGCAAGTAAGACAAGCTCATCTTTTATCTTTTTCACGTACAAACAGTTGTCAGATTTGCACCGCTCGAACCCAATTGTCAACAGAACTTCATTCAATTTTCGGTTCCAGTCTCTGCCGGCCTGCTTTAATCCATAAAGCGATCTTTTCAGTTTACACACTCGATCTGGATACTTGGCATCTTGAAACATTTCGGGTTGTCGCATGAAGACTTCTTCTTCTAATTCGCCGTTGAGATATGCTGACACAATATCGATGTGATTCACCAAATATCCCCTTTGAGCAGCTATGGCAAACAGCATTCGGATAGCAGACACTCTTATTACCGGAGAGTAAGTTTCTGTGTAATCGACTTGGGGTTGTTGTGAGAAACCCTGGGCTACTAACCTCGCTTTAAATTTTTCTACTTCACCACTTTGGTTACGTTTCGTCACAAACACCCACTTACACCCAACGATATTTTTGTCAGCTGGCTTTTCTACGAGTTCCCACGTACCTTTTTGCTGCAAATTTCCGAACTCTTTCTGCATCGCCTCTTTCCACATTTTCGCGTTTTTGCTCTTTAAGGCCTCTGCCACTGTTTTGGGGTCTTCTTCGTCTTGCACAAAAGTATTTACAAGAGCATTTGCTGATTCTACTGCACGAACTTTTCTCGGACGTCCCTTTCGACCTGTCCTAAGAGTTGTTGGTCTTCCTCTTCTTCTTTTCACACCGGGCACTACTTCTTCTCTTTCTTCAATTGAGGTGTCAGATTCAGAATCCACATCGCCGCTGTTGTGTGCTTCTGTTCTGGCGATATCCCCTCTTTCTTTGTCCACAGAAACATCAACAACAAACCAATCGTCATTCTGCTCCATTTCCCCATTCATAACAGTTGGGGTTTCTTTTGCTTGTTTGGAGAAACTGTCTTCGAAAAACATGACGTCACGGGCGATCGTAATTGTTTTTTGTTGTTTACTATACAAACGGTAGCCTTTTGTTTGATGAGCATACCCAACGAATGTAAGTCTTTCTCCCTTAGGTAGTAGCTTTGACTTGCCTGGTCGTTTGTCTAAGGTGACTACGTCACAACCAAATATACGTAGGTGGGCTACTGAAGGCTTTCGTCCAAACCAACATTCGTATGGTGTCTTATTTTCAAGCACCTTCGTGGGACAACGATTCCGTATATAAGTGGACGTATTTAAGGCTTCTGTCCAAAGCGATTGGGACAATCCAGATTCCAGCAACAAGCATCTAGTCATTTCTACGAGCGTTCTATTAGCCCTCTCGGCAATCCCATTTTGTTGGGGGGTATAACAGACTGTTTTTTGGTGGTTGATGCCTTCATTCCTCAAAAACATTTGAAACTCATTACTAAGGTACTCTGTACCATTATCGCTTCGTAGGGTTTTTAAAACATTGCCCGTCTGTTTTTCGGCATTCACTTTAAAATCTTTGAAAACTTTTAGGGCATCGCTCTTCTTCTTCAAGAAATAAACAGTTGAAAACCTCGAGAAATCATCGATAAACGATATAAAATATCGTGATCCACCTTCGCTACATACCCGCATCGGCCCGCAGATATCGGTGTGTACAAGCTCCAAAGGTTTAGTGGTAAAGGTTTTACCATAGCTTGGAAAAGGCTGAACCGTGATTTTACACATTGAACATGTAACACATGGAAAACATTCAGGGTCTGACGACTCAACAGACATACCACGTACCATCTCTTTACTAGACAGCTTTAACACATCTCTTATGTTAAGGTGGCCATACCTCTTATGCCAAAGAACTCTTTCATTGTTTTGTTTTGCCATCATCAATCGTTCCCTTTTATTAAGCTCCACAACAAATATGCCAGCATGGGCCTTCGCCTCAAATATCATCTCCCCTTTGCTTGTTGTTGCAATTGCCTTCTCTTTGGAAAAAATCACTTCGTTGTTGTGCTCAATAATTTTATGCACAGATAAAAAATTAGCACTCAACTCTGGCACAAAGAGAACATTAGATAGAGTGATGTCGGTAAAATCCGATTTAATATTTACATCACCTATCCCCTCTGCATACACACAATCACCTGTTGCGAGAGATACCTCTTGCTTATGGGCTTTGAACGAAGAGAACAACAGCTTATTTCCACTCATGTGTGATGAGGCTCCACTGTCTACGATCCACATCTTGTCATTGGAGCATATTGCCTCTTCACTCGCACGCATTACCATTGCCTTGCTGTTGTTGTTGTTGTTGATGGATCTGCATTGGGACTTTATGTGTCCACGTTTACCGCAAGCATAACACTTTATATTCTTCTTTCGATTCTCGTCGTTGTCTTTTTCACCTTGTCTTCTTCTGAAGTTTGCCTTTTGCTTGGAATTTGCTGCGAAAACATGTTCCTCTGTCACGTGATGTCTTTCCCCTCGTCTTTGAAATTCTTCCATTATTTTAACCTTGAGACGATCAAGTGGGGGCAGAACATCTCTGCTTTCCACAGCAATGACGAAACTTTCGTAGTCTTCAGGTAGGCTACACAGCAGAACAATACTTACGAAATCTTCTGGAATAGTGATGTCGATTTCCTTTAGAGATTCGACGAGGCTGGTAAACTCGTTCATTTGTTGCGTAAACGATGATCCCTCCTGGATTTTAAACCGTACCAAACGTTTGAATAATGTCACCTTACGAGCTGGATCTTTTGTAATATAAATGCTGCCCAACCTTAGCCATGCCTCTCTGGCCGTCTTACACTTCTTAACGTGAATCAGCTCCGATGGTTTTATACTTAGCGTGATGGTGGCCAACGCTTTCATGTCCAACGCAATCCTTGACTCCTTTTCCTCCTTGGTTGCAGTTGTAGGACAAACACTATCAACTACCGACCAGTAATCCATCGTGATGAGGAGGCTCTTCATATGAATGGCCCAACTTGGGTAGTTTTCCCCATTCAACTTCTCAATTTGGAGCGAACCGGACATTTTTACTTTAAACTTTTAACAATTTACAAAAAACGACTTTAAACATATACTCGACTGACTTGTACTTTCTTATTTAATTTATTGGCACGCTGGGCCCATAACCTTTGTGGGTGCAAAGCGAATTAAATAAGAAGAAGAGAAGTACACGAGTAATACAAAAGAACAACTTTATTCGTAGACGTTAAAATAAGGAGTGAAATTACAAAGTAGAATGATTATGAAAAAGCAAAAATTGGAAATAGTAATTGGACTGGAATAAGAGAATAGGGTGACCAGATTCTTACAGCATTTTTAATTAAACTTAGAATTAACTTTAATCAAATATACTTTTTTACACTTTTTTTCTAAAACAAGCTAAAAGTAACAGCTGATAACTGACAGAAAAAAGAATGCAATTACAGAGTCACAAGTCGTTGAAAAAATTTGTCAACGCCGACTGTATGAAAAACCGCAATTACTTTTTGGGCAACCCAATATGTCAGTCAATTCGAACCTCAAGAATTCAAGATCAGTTTATATGGCAGCTATATCAAAACATGGACCGATTTGGCCAATTTACAATCCCAACCGATCTACACTAATAAAAAGTATTACTGCAAAATTTCAAGCGCTTAGCTTTACTTCTTCGAAAGTTAAAGTGCTTTCGACAGACGGACAGACGAAGTAACACTTCGAAATTTCAGCGAAATCGGGTAAAAAGTGCGCCGTTCATGTGACTAAGCCTTAATTCGGATGATCGATCTATATGACAGCTATATATAAATATGGTCTGATCTGCACCATATTTGGGTTCGATGTCGAGAGTCTTAAAGCAGCTCACTGCTTCAAATTTCGGCAAAATCGGAGAATAAATGCACCTTTTATGGTCTTTAGACCCTAAAGCTGAACATCGGTTTCTATGGCAGCTATATCTAAATATAGCCTGATTTGGACCATGTTTGGAACACATTTTCGGAGTCTTGATACAACTCGCTGTTCCGAATTTAAACAAAATCGGAGAATAAATGCGCCTTATATGGTCTTTACACCCTAAAACTGAAGATTGGTCTCTGTGGCAGATATATTTTCCGGTCTGGACCATTTTTTTTTTAAGGATATCGGCGGGCCTAATAAAACTCACTTTGCCAAATTTCAGCAAAATCGGGTAATAAATGCGCCTGTTATAAGCCTAAGACCCTAAATCGCCAGATAGGTCAATATGGCAGCTATATCCAAATTAAGTCGGATGTGGCTTATTGAAAAAGTTAAGCTCCGTTAAATCGTCTTAGAATTTTATAATGATCCGAAATATATATACTTTGAAGGGCCGGAAATGGATATTTCGATGTGGTACAAACCGAACGACTAAATAAATACACCCCCCATCCTATGGTGGTGGGTATAAAAAGAAGAGACAGAGAGAGAGGGAGAGAATGTAATGAAAGGGAATTGGGAAAGAGAGAGAGAAAGAGAATGTAATAAAAGGGAGTTAGGAAAGAGAGTACGTACAACTAGCTGCCATGGGTTTGGTGTAGGTCGTTGGGCAAATTGGCCATATCAGTTCAGATTTGCATACAGCTTCTATATAAACCGGTCCTTCGACTTGACTTCTTGAGCCCCTTAAAGCTATTTTTATTATCCGATTGGACCGAAATTTTGTGCATAAAGTGTAATGATATAGTTTCCATAGAAACCGATCTCCTTATTTGGCATCCTGCGACATGCCGTTCGGACTCGGCTATAAATAGGAGACCCATTATCATTGAGCTTAAACTTGAATCGGACTGCACTCATTGATAATTTTTAAAAAAAATTAAGGCATATTTAATATGCATAAATGTATTTGGACCCGCTACGCAGATCACAATTTCGAAGCTGACCATAGCCTCATCATCAGACCGCGAAGGCCAAAGAAAATTAAATGCTACCAACTACTCACTAATTCTGGAGCTGTGCAAAGGTAGAAGCTTGCCTCTTTGAGATGAACACTGGATCATATCAGGGTACCTTTTTTGAGCGCGGTAGGAAAAGTAGACCCCCAAGCGCCAATATCACTAACTCAAAAGGAACATCTTGCATCAGCAACACACACAATAGCCAAAGCCTTTTACCCAGCTAAATTTTGTTGACCACATTTTTAATGGTCCGCCTATGACGCTGAACGCCTGTATTCGAATCCTGCCAGGAACATCAGAGAAATTTTCCGCGGTGCTTATCGCCTCCTAATGATGGCAACATTTGTGAGGAACTTTGCCATGTAAAAACTTCTCCCTAAAGAGGTGTCGCTCTGCGGCACGCCGTTTGGACTCGGCACTTATCATTGAGCTTGTTCCTTGTTCCGTAATTGAATGTTCATGGGCAAATTAGCTTTTTTAAATATTTTTATGGATTGGAAATTCTGACAAATGATTTTATAGAAATAAATTTTTACAAATTTTTTCCGCAGAAAATTGTGGCAAAATCGGAAACCTTCGAAATCTGTAACTCAACTAATAAAAAACAAGTAAAAGCGTGCAAAGTTCGGCCGGGCCGAATCTTATATACCCTCCACCATGGATCGCATTTGTCGAGTTCTTTTCTCTCTTCTTAGGCAAAAAAAGGGATATAAGAAAAGATTTGCTCTGCTATTAGAGCGATATCAAGATATGGTCCGATTTGGACCACAATTAAATTATATGTTGGAGACCTGTGTAAAATGTCAGCCAATTCGAATAAGGATTGCGCCCTTTGGGGGCTCAAGAAGTAAAATAGAGAGATCGATTTATATGGGAGCTGTATCAGGCTATAGACCGATTCAGAGCATAATAAACACGTATGTTGATGGTCATGACATGGATCCGTCGTACAAAATTTCAGGCAAATCTGATGATAATTGCGACCTCTAGAGGCTCAAGAAGTCAAGATCCCAGATCGGTTTATATGGCAGCTATATCAGGTTATGAACCAATTTGAACCTTATTTGACACAGTTGTTGAAAGGAAGAATAAAATACGTCATGCAAAATTTCAGCCAAATCGGATAAGAGTGCGCAATTCTTATCTTATCTAGAGGCTCAAGAAGTCAAGACCCAAGATCGGTTTATATGGCAGCTATATCAAAACATGGACCGATTTGAACCCTACCTGCCACAGTTGTTGGATATCATAACAAAATACTTCGTGCAAAAATTCATTCCAATCGGATAAGAATTGCGCACTCTAGAGGCTCAAGAAGTCAAGACCCAAGATCGGTTTATATGGCAGCTATATCAAAACATGGACCGATTTGATCCATACTTGGCACAGTTGTTGGCTATCATAACAAAACACGTCGTGCAAAATTTCATTCCAATCCGATAAGAATTGCGCACTCTAGAGGCTCAAGAAGTCAAGACCCAAGATCGGTTTATATGGCAGCTATATCAGGTTATGGACCGATTTGAACCATATTTGGCACAATTGTTGGATGTCATAACAGAACACGTCGTGCAAAATTTCATTCCAATCGGATAAGAATTGCCCACTCTAGAGGCTCAAGAAGTCAAGACCCAAGATCGGTTTATATGGCAGCTATATCAAAACATGGACCGATTTGAACCATACCTGGCACAGTTGTTGGATATCATAACAAAACACGTCGTGCAAAATTTCATTTCAATCGGATAAGAATTGCGCACTCTAGAGGCTCAAGAAGTCAAGACCCAAGATCGGTTTATATGGCAGCTATATCAAAACATGGACCGATATGGCCCATTTACAATACCAACCGACCTACACTAATAAGAAGTATTTGTGAAAAATTTCAAACAGCTAGCTTTACTCCTTCGGAAGTTAGCGTGCTTTCGACAGAGAGACGGACGGACGGACAGACGGACGGACATGGCTAGATCGACATAATATGTCACGACGATCAAGAATATATATACTTTATGGGGTCTCAGACGAATATTTCGAGTAGTTACAAACAGAATGACGAAATTAGTACACCCCCATCTTATTTACTTCTATCGTAACCAAACATATCTAATACTAAATTATCAACTGATAAAAAAATATTTCAGCAAAAGAAACAAATTCTGACAAAGTCTGAAAATGACGTCATTGGGACATTATCTAAGTTCCCTTTGATAAAAAAAAAAAAAAAATAGTGGCATGAAACTAATCTCTCAAGACCATGTAATAAAACAAGATAAGTTTCATTGGAGGCGCCATTTGAAAAAAGAAACCCTTACACATTGGTTGGTCCCTTTCTCCCCTCCACCCTACACCCCCACTAATGAATGTCATGAATACATCACTCATACTTCCTTCATATTGTGGCCTATAAATTCCAATGAAAATATTTATTTAAGGCCTTCAAAAACCTTTTGAATCTTTAATAAAGCAATCTATGACGGTTCATAGTAAACAATAAAAATTTATACAAATAAATTAAAGCAACAATAACAACAACAAGAATAACACTTGTATCAACATGTCTTACTGCCACTTGCATCATTCCCACCCTATGCGGTTTTTGTGATGGATGTCCTCATAGAGTGGGGCAGTTTGTTTGAACTCAACAGGTGGGGAGATGAAAGGGATTAGCTTGAGTAATTTGTTAGTCCAGCTAATCGTAGGTAAACAAGTGAAACTTTTCAAAAACGCAAGCAAAACACTTTCCTCAAAGCGTTAAATATATGGTGGGTGTGAGATTGCATTTTAAGTGATTCACTTACGTTGAGAATTTGCACACTGAAAACGATTATTGATGGTTAAGGGTCATAAATTTAGAATTTTAAGATGCATTTTGCTACACTTCTTGAGAGAGTTGTATGAATTATTGGATGTGAAAACAGACGCACAGACTGAGAGACAGAGAGGAAGGTAGGGCTAAGCTCAGGCTACTACCGGCGTCAGCAGGTGGCGGATGGCTGAACGGCCTTCAGATATGATTGTTAGCTGCGAAGAATAAGCGGCCCCCAACCAAGAGCAGCATGGTCCCTAGAAGGGGACCTGCAACATGAATGGAAATCCAGGAGCAAAAGTCGAGTGGCAAGGGTTGACTTTGAGAAATTAGCCATTAGAGTTGAGAACATCTAATGCTGCGATAGTTATGTGCATGGAAGACACGAAATAGTGGACGGATTGGACACTTGCTAAAAGTTCCACGGGAGGGTTAATTAGTTGTGCGATCCTCCGATTTAGGGTCTTAGGCCCATAAAAGCCACATTTATTAACCGATTTTGCTGAAATTTGGGACGTGGAGTTGTGTTAGGTCCCTCGACATCCATCGTCAATTTGGCCCAGATCGGTTCAGATTTGGATATAGCTGCCATATAGACCGATCCTCCGATTTAGGGTCTTAGGCCCATAAAAGCAACATTTATGATCCGATTTTGCTGAAATTTGGGACAGTGAGTTGTGCTAGGTCCCTCGACATCCATCGTCAATTTCGCTCAGATCCGTCCAAATTTGGATATAGCTGCCATATAGACCGATCCTCCGATTTAGGGCCTTAGGCCCATAAAAGCCACATTTATTAACCGATTTTGCTGAAATTTGGGACGTGGAGTTGTGTTAGGTCCCTCGACATCCATCGTCAATTTCGCTCAGATCCGTCCAAATTTGGATATAGCTGCCATATAGACCGATCCTCCTATTTAGGGTCTTAGGCCCATAAAAGCCACATTTATTAACCGATTTTGCTGAAATTTGGGACAGTGAGTTAAGTTAAACCCCTTGACATACTTCTGCATTATGGCACAGATCGATACAGATTTGGATATAGCTGTCATATAGACCGATCCTCTGATTAAGGGTCTTAGGCCCATAAAAGCAACATTTATTATCCGATTTTGCTGAAATTTGGGACAGTGAGTTAAGTTAAACCCCTTGACATACTTCTGCATTATGGCACAGATCGATACAGATTTGGATATAGCTGCCATATAGACCGATCTCTCGGTTTTAGGTTTTAGGCCGAATCTGTCTGTCTCGATGTTGCCGAAATTTGGGACAGAGAGTTAAGTTACGCCGCTTCACATATTTCTGTAATTTGGTCTAGATCGATCAAGATTTACATATAGCTGCCTTATAGACCGATATCTCGATTTAAAGTCTTGGCCCCAAAAAAGGCGCATTTATAATCCGATTTAACTGAAATTTGACACAGTGACTTATGTAAGGCTTTTCGACATCCATGTTATGCATGGTTCAGATTGGTTTATTTTCAGATATAGCTACTAAAAAGACCAATATTTTGTTATACATAATTGAACAATAACTTGCACTTATTAGTATTTGGTCCAAATCGGATCATATTTCGATATATATTGCTATGGGACATAAGGTATGCAATTTTAACCGGATTTTGATGAAAAGTGGTTTACATATATACCCGAGGTGGTGGGTATCCAAAGTTCGGCCCGGCCGAAATTAACGCCTTTTTACTTGTTTTTGAAAATTATGAATAACTTACATGGTGTGATAAATATAATGACTTTAAGTAGGGTATTTAAAGGGCTACTTTATTTCTCTCCTTCAAAAATTTTCCCACCAGCATTTCACCTTTAAAACAAACACAACATTTTGTTGCTGCCTAAACAAAGCCACAATCATCACTCAGCAATAACTGATTAAACAATAGTTAAGAAAACGTTTATACTTTTGTTAAGAATAATAAAAAAGAAAACGAACAGCAAAACATACATTAAAATTAAAATAGAAAATGTTTTTGTGCAAATTCCAGACAATTTCAAAAGCAAACAAATTTAGGCAGCACATCACAGCAAGTGTGCTACAATAACAAAAACACAAAGCTTAAGCAAACAAAGAGCTAGTAGCAACAACAATTTATTGCAGAAATTGAAAAACCAACGAGGCGGTGAAGGAGAGGTGGTTGAGTAGTTGGCAATTAATAGCAAACAAAATTTAATTGTATTAATAAACATAAATTAAAAACAAAAACAAAAATCATATATGTGAAGTAATGTTAACAACTTTATGCCATGTGAGAGATAAGTTTAGGGTGCAATCTAAATTTTTTAACAATGACTTAATAACAACAACAAAAGTCAACCAAATTTATGAAAGTTGACTTGTTTTGATGTGTAACAGACTATGTGGCCGTGTCAAATATTCATGAAAATGATGCCATTGATGTATTTTAAGAAACAACAAGTAAAAAGCCATTAAGTTCGGCCGGGCCGAACTTTGGATACCCACCACCTCGGGTATATATGTAAACCGCCTTTCATCAAAATTCGGTGAAAAATTCATAACTTATGTCCCATATAAATTATATTAAAATATGTTCCGATTTGGACCAAATACTAATAAGTACAGTAGATATATCTAAAAATAAACCGATCTAACCATATACGACACGGATGTCGAAAAGCCTAACATAAGACTTTGTCAAATTTCAGTGATATCGGATTATAAATGCGAATTTTATGGGGCCAAGACTTTAAATCGAGATATCGGTTTACATGGCAGCTATATCCAAATCTGGACCGATTTGGGCCAAATTGCATAAAAATGTCGAAGAGCCTAACTTAAAGCACTGTCCCAAATTTAAGCGAAATCGGACAATAAATGCCTCTTTTATGGGCCCAAAACCTTAAATCCAGAGATCAGTCTATATGGCAGCTATATTCAAATCTACACCGATCTGAGCAAAATTGAAGAAGGACGTCGAAGAGCCTAACCAAACTCACTGTCTCAAATTTCAGCGATATCGGACAATAAATGCGTCTTTTATGGCCCCAAAACTTTAAATCCAGAGATCAGTCTATATGGCAGCTATATTCAAATCTGGACCGATCTGTGCGATATTGCAGAAGTGTGTCAAGGGGCTTAATTTAACTCACTGTCCCGAATTTCAGCGACATCGGACAATAAATGAGCATTTTATGGGCCCAAAACCTTAAATCAGGAAATCGGTCTATATGGCAGCTATATCCAAATCTGAACCGATCTGGGCCAAATTGTAGACAGATGTCGAAGGGCCTAAGACAACTCAATGTCCCAAACTTCAGCAAAATCGGATAATAAATGTGGCTTTTATGGGCTTAAAACCCAAAATCGGAGGATCGGTCTATATGGCAGCTATATCCAAATCTGGACCGATCTGGGCCAAATTGAAGACAGATGTCGAAGGGCCTAACACAACTCACTGTCCCAAATTTCAGCGAAACCGGATAATAAATGTGGCTTTTATGGGCTTAAGACCCTAAATCGGAGGATCGGTCTATAGGCAAAATTAACGAAGGAAGTCGAAGGGCCTAACACAACTCACTGTCCCGAATTTCATCAAAATCGGATAATTAATGTGGCTTTTATGGGCCTTAGACCCAAGATCGGAGGATCGGTCTATATGGCAGCTATATCCAAATCTGGACCGATCTGGGCCAAATTGACGAAGGATGTCAAATGGCCTAACACAATTCACTGTCTCGAATTTCATCAAAATCGGATAATAAATGTGGCTTTTGTGGGCCCAAGACCCGAAATCGGAGGATCGGTCTATATGACAGCTATATCCAAATCTGGACCGATCTAGGCAAAATTAACGAAGGAAGTCGAAGGGCCTAACACAACTCACTGTCCCAAACTTAAGCAAAATCGGATAATAAATGTGGCTTTTATGGGCCTAAGACCCTAAATCGGAGGATCGGTCTATATGGCAGCTATATTCAAATCTGGACCGATCTGAGCCAAATTGACGAAGAATGTCGTGAGGCCTAACATAACTCACTGCCCCAAATTTCAACAAAATCGGATAATAAATGTGGCTTTTATGGGCCTAAGACCCCAAATCGGCGGATCGGTCTATATGGGGGCTATATCAAGATATAGTCCGATATAGCCCATCTTCGAACTTAACCTGCTTATGGACAAAAAAAGAATCTGTGCAAAATTTCAGCTCAATATATCTATTTTTAAAGACTGTAGCGTGATTTCAACAGACAGACGGACAGACGGACGGACATGTCTAGATCGTCTTAGATTTGTACGCTGATCAAGAATATATATACTTTATAGGGTCGGAAATGGATATTTCGATGTGTTGCAAACGGAATGACAAAATGAATATACCCCCATCCTTCGGTGGTGGGTATAAAAAAGAGTTGAAGTAAGAATGGTAAGGTTTAAAAGAGGATGCGGATATTAATTCGCCCCATGCCAGTATGGACATAAACCTAACCACTGATTGGTTTGTTGTGCGCTCTAAATACTACAAAAAAAAACTAACCTCGAAAAAGAAAATCGAAATAAGGAATCCTTAATTGTTTTCCATACTAGGCCCCCAAGTTGGTTAATGTCTGGTATTGTATCCCAGACACGACTTATTGGGTTGCCCAAAAAGTAATTGCGGATTTTTCATATAGTGGCGTTTACAAATTTTATCACAGCTTGTGACTCTGTAATTGCATTTTTTCTTCTGTCATTTATCAGCTGTTACTTTTAGCTTGCTTTAGAAAAAAAGTGTAAAAAAAGTATGTTTGATTAAAGTTCATTTTAAGTTTTATTAAAAATGCATTTACTTTCTTTTAAAAAATCCGCAATTACTTTTTGGGCAACCCAATAGCATAAGTGCTATGTGTCCCGTTATGATACTGAAAGCTATACTGGCCAAGAAGGATAGCCTTGTCTTCTCATGATCCGGATCTCATAGGATTTTCGCCGTCCTATCGACTGTTTCGCTGTTCCACAGTTTTAGATGCGCGTTCGATCACCACGCCTTTAACTCGGACTGCATCGAGCCGTAAGGCTTCGGGTTAACCAACTTTATTGACGGCAGCCCTCTGGCCTTCACTGCCAAATTGTCTGCCTTTTCATTTCACCTTACTCCGTTATGGCCCGGCACCCTAAAGATGCGGATCGTGCCATCCTCAGAGAAGGCGTTAATCTCCTACTTACACTCCAAGAGTGTTCGTGGTCTTACTACCCTGGTTTGTATTGCCCTTATGGCCTGTTTACTGTCCGTAAAGATTTCTATACTCGACATACTCGCGTAAACACCACACCACCTTACGCTTTCACTGATCGCCCGAATCTTTGCCTGTAGGACCGTATTATGGTCAGGCAGTCTAAAACAGATCTCAGCCTCTGGATTCTCAATGTAGACCCCCAGGTCCTCTCTGTTCTCTAGCTTCCAGAAGGCAATACCAGGGCTCCGTCAATCCAAGACTGTGCCGCTTGCTGCAGTGCCTCCCACTCGAGCTCAAGTGACGTCTCAGGTATCCGATAGGAGACCTCTTCCTTTCCTTCCAGGTTTCCTATCGTCACCTCGATTATACCGCGGTGGTATGAACTGCCCCATCGATTTAAGACTTATAGCCGTAGTGGCTGCCTCACGCCTAATCTATATGTCAATGGGTCGGATATCTGGAGTAGTCTCCAGTGCCCTAGTTGGTGTGGTCCTCATCGCTTCGCCTATGCCAAGACAACATATTCTCTGAACCTGTTGTCGTAGTCCACCAATCTACTGAGGCGCTTATCACGCTCATTTTAAGCCAGTGGACCATCGTCGGATTCAGGACCCATTTCAAGCTACATGACCCTTCCAATTCAGTTTCCTGTCCAAGATCACTCCTAAGTATTTGAACTTGTCGGATATCGAAATCGTTCTATTGAGGATATGTAGTGCGTTAAATTGGCCTACCTTTGTCTTCCTCGTGACCAAGCAGATTTCGGTCTTATCTTGGTTAACATTGAGACCCTGGGTCCAAACCAGTCGTATGCCATCTGCAAAAGCCTTGCGGCCCTTCTGCATGGCTGATTTTGATCCTTACCTCTTAGAAGTATTAGAACATGGTCGGAGTAGCAGACAGGTTCAAATCCCTTCTCAGTCAGCATCCGTAATAGGTCATTAATAGAGAGGGGCGATGGGTAAATACCCGGGTATGCACTCAATTTATCGGGTGAATACCTTTTGGGTATTTACCCATCGCCCCTCTCTATTAATGACCTATTACGGAAAAACTTTAGGGGCCTGCGAAAAAGCCTGCGGGAGAGATATATCTACCTGTTGGGTTAGGTTTAAGTGGCAGTCTGCCATCAGACTCACGTTTTCATCCATTGTGATACCACAGGAACAAAAGAAGGAAGATACCTTCGAGTTCCTACCGTTGAACCATATAGATCGCTTTAAAAAGCCCAATGAATTGCGAATGGTCACATCCCCTAAATCAGACAGGTTCTCATAGAAAAAAAAATGAGAACCTAAAGTGGAACTACTTCTGACTTCTAGTGCGGGACACACACACAGAAGGTGTTCTATAGTCTCTTCTTCTACGATGTCCTCACAGCTTCTACAAAAGTCGTTACTATCAACTTTCAGTGTGTCAGCATGTTCTCCGATGAGACAGTGACCTCTTATGAGGGACACAATGACTAAGACATCTGTTCTAGCCAAAAATAGCAAAGCGGTTGGCCTCTTCAAGTTTAGATTAGGCCACATACTTTTGGAATGCTCACAGCCGTCTCTTTGTGACCATGGTCCGGAAAACTTTGCTTTCATATCGCTAGAGGGAGACCCACAGATTCCAGTATCCCTGGAATGTGTAGGATAGTGTTGCAAGCTCATCCGCCTTACAATTCACTGTGGTATCTCTGTAGCCTGGCACCCAGAACAGGTAAATTTGGAACTGTTCAGCCATCTCGTTGAGATATCTGCGACAATTGAGGGCGGTTTTTGTGTTCAGAAATACATTCTCCAGGGATTGGATTGGATTTATGCCAATCGTCATAATGACATTATATTGGGTTGCCCAAAAAGTAATTGCGGATTTTTCATATAGTCGGCGTTGACAAATTTTTTCAACTGCTTGTGACTCTGTAATTGCATTCTTTCTTCTGTCAGTTATCAGCATTTATTATTAGCTTGCTTTAGAAAAAAAAGTGTAAAAAAAGCGTATTTGATTAAAGTTCATTCTAAGTTTTATTAAAAATGCTTTTACTTTCTTTTAAAAAATCCGCAATTACTTTTTGGGCAACCCAATATCTTAGCCATTCTACTATTTCCTTAATTGCAAGGATCCCTGCTTGATACACACTGCAGTGGTCGGGTAACCTTTTCGATATGACGAGTTCTGGATCTCTAGAGTACACCCCAAAGCCCACCTGGTCGTTTAGTTTGGAACCATCCGTACAGAAGTCTATGTAACTTCTGTTGTCAGGGATATCGAAGTTCCAATCGGTTCTATCAGGAATAGTAGTACAGTACTTTTATCAAAAAGGGCCTCAGGTAGGGAGTAATCCACACTGCCTGGAACATTGGATATTGTAGCAAGGATAACACAGTGTCCATAGCCGCCACATGACCAAGCTCCATTAAGCCACAATGTCCAGAGGCATACGATGTAGCATTAAATTCAGTGCATAAGATGGTGTTGTCCTCAGTGCAAACAAGTCATCTTTTAGATCCGGTTAAGTAATGAGTACTAGGTGAACTTTTGAAGCGCCGTCCACCGGACCACAACACCATATAGCATTAAAGGTCTGACAACTGCAGTATATACTCAATTTTTGCCAATGGCTCTCTTGCAGGTATATAGGACAAGAGATGCCTTTACAAAATGTCTCTACCATTTCTCACACGGCATGTTTTTCTAGTTTTTTTTTTATACCCTCCACCATAAGATGGGGGGTATACTAATTTCGTCATTCTGATTGTAACTACTCGAAATATTCGTCTGAGACCCCATAAAGTATATATATTCTTGATCGTCGTGAAATTTTATGTCGATCTAGCCATGTCCGTCCGTCTGTCCGTCCGTCCGTCCGTCCGTCTTTATTTATTTATTTATTTGATGAATACCTACACAACAAGATAAAAAATCTTATAATTATAGTGCAGGCTTATAAGAACAGTCATATATCCTTTGAAAAAAATAATAATAAAAATAATATAAAAATTTTAAGGAAATATAAAAGAAATGTAAAAAAATTTTTTGAATATTAATGATGGAAATACAAATTATTGAGAAAAATAATAAATTAAAATAGTTTTCACTTTAAGGAAGAAGTTAACAATGTTTAAAAGGAGAGAAAAACAATTTTTGAATAATTAGTTACTAAGAAGAATAAAAAGTCTTTTCTTAAAGTCTGACGCGTTGCTGATGTTTTGGATTTCGTGGGGAATGGTATTCCAAAGACGTATGGTACTCGTATAAAATTGCCATTTAGATACTAGACTCCTTCTTCGAAAAGGTACAAGTTTTCTACCCCTTCTAGATCGGGCGAATACTAATTTGTCGTAGAGGAAATTGGGTGTTTGTGTCACAATGATCTTATGCAGGAATTGTAGAGATCTGATTCTGAGTAAATTGTCAAAACTACAGCCATAAAGGGAATTCGCCATAGTGGAAATATGTTGATTTCTTCTTACACCATAGACATACCGAATAATGCTGTTAAAAACTACATTCAATTTCCGTTGGCTTAGTGAATCGCAGTTCGCAAACAGTTCACAGCCATAGATCAAACCAGGAATTAGAAACATCTTCGCTAATAGAGTCCGAACCTCAATAGGTGTATAAGAGTGTGTGATCCACAGTGTACGCAGCTTTGCATATGTCTGCCCTGCTATAGCATTCACATGATTAGACCAAGTCAATGAGCTATTAAAAATTACACCTAAATTCTTCGCACTAGACACAATATCAATCTTCTGACGATTTATAGTGACATCCAAGTCTCGTAGAGTAAATCTTTTACTCTTGTGAAAAACAATAATTTTCGATTTATGAGGATTCAGAAATAAACCATTTGCTGTGGCCCAGTTATAAACACGTGAAAGGTCCTGGTTGAGTTTTGTAACGCATTCACCAATATCATCAACAGAACCGCTAAGAAACAACTGAACGTCATCAGCATACATGATGATCTGACTGTGGACTAGCTGGCTTGGAAGATCGTTTGCGTAAAGTGAAAAAAGAAGCGGACCTATTATAGAGCCTTGGGGAACCCCCTTGGGCACTATTATTGACTCTGATATGGCATCTCCTACGTACACTGACTGCTGCCGATTACTGAGATACGATTGAAAAAGCTTTATAGAAGTATCACTGAACTTGAAGAATCTTCTGAGCTTCATATATAGATTACGATGATCAACCGAGTCGAAAGCCTTTGAATGGTCAAGAAGGACGAGAAAACTAACATTACCATCATCAATTTTACTCCTTATCGATTCCGAAACTTCAACTAATGCACTAACGCAACTATAATGAGCTCGAAACCCGGTTTGTCTATCAGATAACAGCGATTCCCTTTGGAGATATTCAGACATTTGTCTATGTAAAATCTTTTCGAAAACTTTCGAGAGGTAGCATAATATCGAAATCGGACGAAAATCGCCATTGGATTTAGGGATAGGAATTATCTTTGATCGTTTCCAGATACTCGGATATCTACTGGAGATTAGAATTGAGTTAAAGAGATGAGTAAAATAAGGTAGTAGGTAAGGAATCAGTATTTTAATAAATCTTGGGTCAATACCATCAAGGCCAATGGCATTAGACTTCACTGACATAAGACTATGTATAACTTCATCGTGCGATACACATCTAAACTCAAAACTGCAGTCAACATGTGTGTTGTCCACTACCCTATTAGTGACTTGATAGAAAGTGGTGTCTATATCCAAGGTCGGAATATTAACAAAAGATCTATTCAATTCGTTGATATCTCCATGGTAGGTAGAAATCGCCTTGGATTTACCAACTCCGATATCATTTATAACCTTCCACTTGCTTCTCGTGTCTAACGCCGAATAATATTTGGATGAAAAATATCGTAACTTTGCATCATTAATAACTTCATTAACCTTATTCCTGGCCGTGCGAAATTCTTCCTGAAGTTCAGGAGTCTTAAAACGTTTCCACCTAGAGTAGGCTAGGTCCCTATTTCTAATGAAATTTCTAATAGTGGAATTAAACCAAGGCTTAGTGTTTGATCTTTTCATTTTCGTTTTAATAGGGACTGTTGTATCATAGATACGAAGAATGTTTTCTTGAAGAAAGCTCAATTTATCATCAACAGATATAAGTCCATATATTTCATGCCAATCGACTTCCTGAATCCTCTCATCTAAAGCAGAATAGTTCAAGTTCCTGAAATCGCGGTACGAAAACTTCTCCACTTTCTCCGACAAGGTGAAATTGTAAGCTAGATAAATCAAATCGTGTTTCGAGAAACAAGGAGCAGATATTTGTTCATTAAGTAAGATATTGGAGGCATTATTTACAAAGAATAAATCTAAAAGGGTATTAACAGTTGAAGAGAAATGAGTAGGGTTTGTAGTATTAGTAGGGTAGAGACCCAGTGTCAACATATTGTCCGTTAAAAGCGAGTCTACAAGAATATTGGAATTAAAGTCTCCAGTTATGACAACGTCACTATATCCCAATGTCACGGACTCTAAGACGTTATGTATTTGATCCAAATCTATCGTATTGTTTGGCCGGTAAAAACAACCAATCAAAATTTTCCTCGAGTTACTTGAAAGTTCAACGAAAATATACTCCGTCTGATCCTCAGGATTAGATCTCAACCGCAGTTTAGCTTTCAGAGCGTTCCTTGCATAGATGGCAACACCACCTCCACGACGTTCTCGATCCGATCTGAAAACCGTGTATCCTTTCAAGTTTATCAAGCTATCGGGTATAGCACTGTGTAGCCAAGTCTCCGAAAGACATATAATATCAATTTCCCCATTCTCAAATATATATTTAAAATCATCCACTTTGTTTACTATACTTTGGGAATTTATGTGACAAAATTTCAAACCATCTCTTTGTTTTGCTAGTATGCGCAGTAAATTTCGAGTTACGTCTTTGGAATATCTATCAAAATTAATCATGTGTGTCACAGAGAGGCAAACAAAAGTAAAGAGTAACATCAGCATCGCGTTTGAAAGAGAATGTCCCTGTTTGTATTAGCCAAAAAATATAAATATGATAAATAAAATTATAAGAAAAACAAATTAAAAAACTCTTTGGAATATTAAGTTGTAAATTCGATAATACATACAAAATCAGGAAGATTATAAACAAGCGTACTATAAGTCTAGCTATGAATTTCTGCATGAGGTATTTCTTCCAAAGCACGTAAGTTATCAATAATTTTCGGATGAAAAATGCATATCGTCTGTCTGTCGAAAGCACGCTAACTTCCGAAGGAGTAAAGCTAGCCGCTTGAAATTTTGCACAAATACTTGTTATTAGTGTAGGTCGGTTGGTATTGTAAATGGGCCATATCGGTCCATGTTTTGATATAGCTGCCATACAAACCGATCTTGGGTCTTGACTTCTTGAGCCTCTATAGTGCGCAATTCTTATCCGATTGGGATGAAATTTTACACGACGTGTTTTGTTATGATATCCAACAACTGTGCCGAGTATGGTTCAAATCGGTTTATAACCTGATATAGCTGCCATATAAACCGATCTTGGGTCTTGACATCTTGAGCCTCTAGAGAGCGCAATTCTTATCCGATTAAAACGAAATTTTGCACGACGTGTTTCGTTATTATATCCAACAACTGTGCCAAGTATGATTCAAATCGGTCCATAACCTGATATAGCTGCCATATAAACCGATCTTGGGTCTTGACTTCTTGAGCCTATAGAGAGCGCAATTTTTATCCAATTTGAATGAATTTTGGCAAGTAGTATTTTGTTATGATATCCAACAACTGTGCCAAATATGGTTCAAATCGGTTCATAACCTGATATAGCTGTCATATAAACAGATCTAAGGACTTGACTTCTTGAGCTTCTAGAGGGCGCAATTCCTATCCGATTTGGCTGAAATTTCGCAAGACGTGTTTTATTGTTACTTTCAACAACTATGTCAAATAAAGTACAAGTCGGTTCATAACCTGATATAGCTGCCATATAAACCGATCTGGGATCTTGACTTCTCGAGCCTCTAGAGGTCGCAATTATTATCCGATTTGCCTGAAATTTTGTACGACGGATTCTTTCATGACCATCAACATACGTGTTTATTATGGACTGAATCGGTCCATAGCCCGATACAGCTCCCATATAAATCGATCTCTCTATTTTACTTTTTGAGCTCACAAAGAGCGCAATTCTTATTCGAATTGGCTGACATTTTACACAGGTCTCCAACATAAATATAATTTAATTGTGGTCCAAACCGGACCATATCTTAATATCGCTCTAATAGCAGAGCAAATCGTTTCTTATATCCTTTTTTTGCCTAAAAAGAGATGCCGGGAAAAGAACTCGACAAATGCGATCCATGGTGGAGGGTATATAAGATTCGGCCCGGCCGAACTTAGCACGCTTTTACTTGTTTGATTTTCTCGTCGTCTTACTGAAAAGTGTCATACTGAAAGTGTTATACTGTGTTATTTCAAACTGTTATACTGTAAAGTGTCATACTGACAGTGTAATACCGTAAAGTGTTACACTATACAGTTGTATAAAGTATCATACTAAAAAGTGTTATATGGAAAAGTCTGATGTTATAAAGTGCAAGCGCAGACTTTACGAAGATGTTATACATAATCACCAAATATGTAGTCCACCTCGAAGGAATGCTAAATGCGACTCTGATGTGAAATTAATTCGCCGCGTTGACACAGGCTGGGTTTTTAGCCGCTACATTGATAACAACTGAGTGCGGCATAAGGCAAGAGATGTCATCGTCACATGCGTAAAGCATTTTCCCATTCTCAACAGCCAAAAATCAGGTTTTTGCTTTTAAGTGTTCTACTGTAAAGTGCTATACTCTTAAGTATTACAATAAACAGTGTTATACTCTAGTGTTCCACTGCAAAGTAGTATACTGCAAAGTGTTGTTCTGAGAACTACAGAGTGGGTTACTATATGTAGGTTCTATTAATACGACATGGAGATAAATCCGCTGCCGATCTTCAGCTTTAGGGTCTAAAGACCATATAAGGCACATTTATTCTCCAATTTCGTTGGAATTTGAAACAGTGATGGTGTATATCGGACCATACCTACATTTAGCTGCTATATTTACCGATATGCCGATTTAGAGTCTTAAACCTATAACAGGCGTATTTATTACCCGATTTCGTTGAAATTTGGAACAGTGAGTTGCATCAAGACTCCCAACATCTGTCCCGAATATGGTCCAGATTGGGCTATATTTAGATATAGCTGTCTGTGTTTAGACCCTTAAGCTAAAGATCGGTCTGTATGATCTTCAGCTTTAGGGTCTAAAGACCAAAAAAAGCCTCATTTAATCACCGTATTTTGCTGAAATTTGAAACAGTAAGCTGCTTAAAGACTCCCAACGTCGAACCATATGTAGATATAGCTGTCATATAGATCGATCATCGAAGTCAATCATCCATGAGCGGTGCACTTATTACCCGATTTCGCTAAAATTTCGAAAATTTCGCTAAAATACAGTTTCTCGGCACCTGAATCAATTATGAATTAGAACGCACTACACTCAGATATTAATATGGATATAGTAATGGTTTAATAAATTTTGATAGTAAATACATCCATGGTGGTGGGTATCAAAAGTTCGGCACTTAATGCATTTTTACTTTTTTTTTTGTTTTGTAAAGAGCCCAAAGTTGAAAATTGTTTGCACTTTACGTAAGATGCTATACTGGTATATTTCAATTGTTTTTATACCCACCACCATAGGATGGGGTATACTTATCTAGTCATTCCCTTTGTAACACCTCGACATATTGATCTGGGACCTAATAAAATATATATATCCTGGATCGTTAGACATTCTGATTCGATCTAGTCCGTCTGTCCGTCCGTCTGTCGAAATCACGATAGCGGTCAAATATATAAAGCAAGCCGCTTGAAATTTTGCAAAAATACTCAAAACTGATGTAGGTCGTTGGGCATTGCAAATGGTCATATCGGCTCAGATTTAGATATAGCTCCCACATAAACCGATCTCCCGATTTGACTTCTTGAGCCCTTACAAACCGCAATTTTTGTCCGATTTGGCTGAAATTTAGCATGCGGTATTCCGTTATGACTTCAAACAACTATGCTAAGTACGGTCCAAATCGGTGGATAAACTGATATAGCTCCCATATAAACCGATCTCCCGATTTGACTTCTTGAGCCCTTACAAGCCCCAATTTTTGTCCGATTTGGCTGAAATTTAGCATGCGGTGTTCCGTTATGACTTCCAACAACTATGCTAAGTACGGTCCAAATCGGTGGATAAACTGATATAGCTGCCATATAAACCGATCTCCCGATTTGACTTCTTGAGCCCTTACAAACCGCAATTTTTGTCCGATTTGGCTGAAATTTAGCATGCGGTGTTCCGTTATGACTTCCAACAACTATGTTAAGTACGGTCCAAATCGGTGGATAAACTGATATAGCTGCCATATAAACCGATCTCCCGATTTGACTTCTTGAGCCCTTACAAGCCCCAATTTTTGTCCGATTTGGCTGAAATTTTGCATGTGGAGCTCCGTTATGACTTTCAACAACTATGCTAAGTACCGTCCGAATCGGTGGATAAACTGATATAGCTCCCATATAAACCGATCTCCCGATTTGACTTCTTGAGCCCATACAAGCCGCAATTTTTGTCCGATTTGGCTGAAATTTTGCATGCGGTGTTCCGTTATGACTTCCAACAACTATGCTAAGTACGGTCCAAATCGGTGGATAAATTGATATAGCTCCCATATAAACCGATCTCCCGATTTGACTTTTTGAGAATTTGTAAGACTCATTTTTTTCCGATTTGGCTGAAATTTTGCATGTGGTATTATGTTAGGACTTATAACAACTATGCTAAATACGGTATAAATCCATGTAAACAGGTCTCTCGATCATCCTTGTGCGGTTCCTAGAACTTCAACTTAATTTATTTTGTATAAATTTTTAGCAGAATCCATGGTGGTGGGTTCCCAAGATTCGGCCCAGCCAAACTAGGCAGGCTTTTACATATTTGCCTTAAAATTTAAACAAAAATTAAGCTACAAAAATTCTTCATAATATTAAATGAGGTTTCTATGAGATTTTCTCAGTTACTTACTTTTTACCGATATATATTGTAGAATCACAAAAAGTGTTATACTAACGGCAGTGACAGTTTAGATTTGATTGATTTCTTACCTGAAAAAAAAAACAGAAAAATAATTGAAATTGAATGGGATATAGAAATTTGGAAGGTGGATGTATGCATAGTATGTTTATATGATATATATTATATTTTAACAAAATTACAGTAAGTGTTATACTGTTATACGATTAAAATGTAAAACGGTTTTCATGCATTACTCTTCATTCTGTTTTGTATTATAAACCTTTGTGAACAGTAACTAGCATTTTTAAGGTTAAGTGGTTATGTGAAAAATTTTAAACTGTTATACTACTACTGTTATATGCAATAGTTCGAATTTAACACTATAAAGTTACATAGCACAATATCATTCATGAAGCAATTAATAGTTCTCTGTCCAAAAAATACTCATATGTTGTATTTCCATATCCATATCAATATCCATCTGAGAATTAGTCGTTTTTTTTCAATGTGCATCATGCTTTATTGCTGCATATGATACATTTTCCTTAATCTGTTATACTCTCCTTTTCATTTTAAAGTAAAAGCAAAAGTAATCCTCCTCATTGCATTTCCCAACATACGGTCCATATCAACTTGTCATTAGCTTTCCATATGCATTATAAGGCAATATCAATTAACGCGACGTGCAATACAACTACAACATCTAGCCATGTCTATTTTTACTTTCCCAAATTAATTACAAAATGTCTTTATTTTAATCGTCAACAATTACTTTGGCGCATGCGTAACATTCAATTACATTTGATTTTCTCATATTTTCTCCAGCAGTGTGACTGGCATGGCTAAAAAAAAAAATGACAAGCACTAAGACGATGGACAATTAGCTTAAGCGAGCAAAATGGGTGGAGAGAGGAAAAGAAAATGTGATCAAGCACCCATTTGTTAAAAGATTTGTGCTTTTTTCTCCTTTTTCATGTATTTTCTTCACCTAACTTGGCTTGACTGGCTTTAATTAGCCTCATAGTGATAAATTTCATCTAAACTGGTAAAATTTAACACACCTCGAGACTTGCTATTGGCAAAAAAAAAAACAACTGGCTGACTTGTTTGGAAAACTAATAATTAACTGCCGCTACTTTGTCTATTTTTATTTTCAATTTTCCAATAATTATTGGTAAAATTTGTAGTCCGCCATACGAGTATACGAGTTTGCCTTTGATATTCGTCACTAGGCTCTTAATTTTATTTTAAGCTTACAATTCTGCAACAAACACTAGGCTTAAAATTCAAGTTTTCAAATTTTAATGCTTAAGAAAATGTTGTCAAAATTTTAATTTAATATAAAACTAGCTGGCCGCAGGGCACGTTCCGCTGCGCCTTCTTTAACTCTCCAATATCTTTTAAGGGTGGGGACACCTCCCCCCGAATGTGGATATCGAATTCGTGCTATTGTAGCCTATGTCCGCAAATGACGCTGAACTCCTGCGTTCGAATCCTGGCGAGAACTTCGAACAAAATTGAAAGAGGTTGTTATCCCCTCTTAATGCTGGCGACATTTGCGAGATATCATGTCATGGTCATGAAAAAAAATCTCCTCAAAGAGGTGTCGCACTGCGGCACGCCATTCGGAGTTGGCCATAAAAGAGGTGCCTTATCGTTGGTAAACCCAACTTGAATCGGAAGCACTCATTGATGTGTGAGAAGTTTGCCCCTGCTCGGTTCCTGGGAAAATTTTTTACTCTACACCCAAATGCCTTTCTTATGGAAGGGATATCAAATTCGTTTCCACTCCCATATCCCTTTACTTTGAGCCCAATACTGTCATGGTCGGTAAGTATGAACCGTTTGGAGGGTGTTTTAGGGCTGGGGGCACTTTGCCCTGAAAATAGATATCAAATTCGATCTTTGCTTCCAAATACCGTTGAATTGAGCTCCATATTGTTATAGTCGGAAATAAAGTTCAGTTTAGGCGGTGATTTAGGAGGTACGTCCTGCACTTGACTCCAAAATTGGATAACAAATTCGTTTTCTACTCTCAACTACCTTTCATTTGGGTCCCATATTGTCATAATAGGTCAATTTACCTATTCAAGGTATTTTTAGGGGGAAAAGCGCCAACAATATTTGAATGCAAATTTTAATGTCATATTTTTAAACTTCTCCCAAATATCCTTCATTTGAATCTGAATATAGCCATTATCGGCTGATGTGCCCATTTGGGGGTATTTGGTGATGGGGCGCCCTTCCAATACTAGGACTTAATGTTATACGCCGTATTTGTAATCTACTGCCGAATACATTTCATTTGAGTCCCATATTGATCGAATATATCGGTTTAGAGGAGTTTTGGGGTAGGAACGGCTCGCTGGATAGTTGGAACCAAAATTTAATACGATATTCATTTTCTAGTCCTTTACCTAGTACCTTTCATTTGATACCCATATTGTGGCTACAAATCCACTTTTGGTTTTGGGGGGTATTTTTGGTGTAAGGGGAAGGGTCAGCCACCATCCGATACCTAAAAATCATATAACCTATGTTTCTTTTTTTTTTTTGAACTACGGAACAAACAAACAAACCAAGTCTCATATAGTCCTGATGGGTCATATGCCCATTTGGAGCGTTTTTGGGGGGCTGGGTGACCCCCTACACTTCCCGCCCCAAAGGGCGCAATTCATATTCGAATTGGCTGGCATTTAATAGAGGCCTCCAGCATATAATTTAATTGTGGTCCGAACCGGACCATATTTTCATATCGCTCTAATAGCAGAGCAAATCTTTTCTTTTATCCTTTTTATACCCTCCACCATAAGAAGGGAGGTATACTAATTTCGTCATTCTGTTTGTAACTACTAGAAATATTCGTCTGAGACCCCATAAAGTATATATATTCTTGATCGTCGCGACATTTTATGTCGATCTAGCCATGTCCGTCCGTCCGTCTGTCTGTCGAAAACACGCTAACTTCCGAAGGAGTAAAGCTAGCCGCTTGAAATTTTGCACAAATACTTCTTATTAGTGTAGGTCGGTTGGTATTGTAAATGGACCATATCGGTCCATGTTTTGATATAGCTGCCATATAAACCAATCTTGGGTCTTGACTTCTTGAGCCTCTAGAGTGCGCAATTCTTAACCGATTGGGATGAAATTTTTCACGACGTGTTTTGTTATGATATCCAACAACTGTGGTAAGTATAGTTCAAATCGGTCCATAGCCTGATAAAGCTGCCATATAAACAGATCTTGGGTCTTGACTTCTTGAGCCTCTAGCGTGCGCAATTCTTATCCCATCAGAATGAAATTTTGCATGACGTGTTTTGTTATGATATCCAACAACTGTGCCAAGTATGGTTCAAATCGGTCCATAATCTGATATAGCTGCCATATAAACCGATCTTGGGTCTTGACTTCTTGAGCCTCTAGAGTGCGCAATTCTTATCCGATTGGAATGAAATTTTGCACGACGTGTTTTGTTATGATACCCAACAACTGTGCCAAGTACGGTTTAAATCGGTCCATAACCTGATATAGCTGCCATATAAACCGATCTTGGGTCTTGACTTCTTGAGCCTCTAGAGGGCACAATTCTTATCCGATTTGAATGAATTTTTGCACGAAGTATTTCGTTATAATATCCAACAACTGTGCCAAGTATGGTTGAAATCGGTCCACAACCTGATATAGCTGTCATATAAACAGATCTGGGGATTTGACTTCTTGAGCTTCTAGAGGGCGCAATTCCTATCCGATTTGGCTGAAATTTTGCATGACGTATTTTATTTTTACTTTCAACAACTGTGTCAAATAAGGTTCAAATCGGTCCATAATCTGATATAGCTGCCATATAAACCGATCTTGGGTCTTGATTTCTTGAGCCTCTAGAGTGCGCAATTCTTATCCGATTGAAATGAAATTTTGCACGACGTGTTTTGTTATGATATCCAACAACTGTGCCAAGTATGGTTCAAATTGGTCCATAATCGGATATAGCTGCCATATAAACCGATCTTGGGTCTTGACTTCTTGAGCCTCTAGAGGGCGCAATTCTTATCCGATTGGAATGGAATTTTGCACGACGTGTTTTGTTATGATATCCAACAACTGTGCCAAGTATGGTTCAAATTGGTCCAAACCCGAATATAGCTGCCATATAAACCGATCATGGGTCTTGACTTCTTGAGCCTCTAGAGGGCGCAATTCTTATCCGATGGGAATGGAATTTTGCACGACGTGTTTTGTTATGATACCCAACAACTGTGCCAAGTATGGTTTAAATCGGTCCATAACCTGATATAGCTGCCATATAAACCGATCTTGGGTCTTGACTTCTTGAGCCTCTAGAGGGCACAATTCTTATCCGATTTGAATGAATTTTTGCACGAAGTATTTCGTTATGATATCCAACAACTGTGCCAAGTATGGTTGAAATCGGTCCACAACCTGATATAGCTGTCATATAAACAGATCTGGGGATTTGACTTCTTGAGCTTCTAGAGGGCGCAATTCCTATCCGATTTGGCTGAAATTTTGCATGACGTATTTTATTTTTACTTTCAACAACTGTGTCAAATAAGGTTCAAATCGGTTCATAACCTGATATTTTACTTCGTGAGCCCCAATGGGCGCAATTCTTATACGAATTGGCTGAAATTTTACACTGGTCTCCAACATATAATTTAATTGTGGTCCGAACCGGACCATATCTTGATATCATTTTAAAAGCAGAGCAACTCTTTTCTTATATCCTTTTTTGCCTAAGAAGAGATGACGCGAAAAAAACTCGACAAATGCGATCCATGGTGGAGGGTATATAAGATTCGGCCCGGCCGAACTTAGCACGCTTTTACTTGTTTTAGGTTACTATAAGAGGGCACACAAAATTTCGCTCAAATCGTACCACCCATCTCCGAGATCTGCAGTTTCTGAAAATTAGGGTAAGGGGAAGGGTCCGCCCCCCCTTCAGATATTAAAAAAATATAACCTATTTTCAGCACAGGACCATTCTACACCATTTGTGAAAATTTCTAGAAAATCAATTCAGCCATTTTTGAGCCTATATGGAACACAAATTGATTTTTATATAAAGGGTGATTTTTTAGCTATTATCGTTTTCGCAACACTGGTTTAAACAGCTCACGCTCGTTTCGTGCTTTGTTTCACTGTCAAACATCTTCAGTTTGGTCTATAATTTAACCATGAATCGTCTTACAAACCAACAACGCTTGCAAATTATTGAATTTTTTTTTTTTATCGACATGCTTCTTCCATTTTACGACGAAGCCCATTTTTGGCTCAATGGGTACGTAAATAAGCAGAATTGTCGATTTTGCAGTGAAGATCAACCCAAAGCATTGCAAGAGCTACCAATGCATCCAGTCCTATACTGGCACGGTGTGGAAATAAGTCCTGTTTGAGGGGTTCCGGTATGGCCTTTCAGATATTTCGCTCCAATGTGGATATCATATTGGTGCTCTACTCCCAAATTCCTTTCATTTGAACCTTATATTGCTATGGTAGGTAAATATATCCATTATGGGGGTATTTTTGGGGGTGAGGTGGACCCCTATATATAGCAAATGCAAGCTGTAATCTCAAATACCTTTAATTTGAGCCCCATTTTGTCATTATTGGTTTATGTTCCAACCTAAACAAGGATATCAAATTTCTGTTTTTGAGTTATCATAAACAAACTAAATTTCGCTTGAATCGGCTCAACTATCACCGAGTTCTGACGTTTTTGAAAATAGGGTAAGGGGAGGGCCCGCCCATTAAAGTTTGGAAGTTAGATCTACTTCATTCTCTTGGTTTCGGTGTTAGATTGGAGTAATCAAACCCTTTGCCCCGAAAGTGAATATCAGATCCATACTCTACTCCAAAAAACCACATTTGAGCTAAATATTACCATAGTCGGTATATATGTCTGGTTAAGGGGAATTTTTTTATATGGGGCGTCCCTGAAACACTTGCCCATAAATTATATATCACATTTGAGCCCCTCCACAAATATGTCCAGTTTGAGGGGTATATAGGGTGGGACGGCCACCCACTCATTTGGCTCTGAAAAAATATCGACCATAGCAATATAAGGCTCAAATGGAAGGTATTTGGCAGAAGATCACCTACATGATATCCACATTGTTGCGAAATATCTGAAATGCCGTACCAGCACCGGGGGAGGGTCCGTCCCCCTTGAGATATCAAAAAAAAAATGATGTCGATTGCTCCTTTCGGACCACTCCCCACACTCAGTGAAAATTTGAAAGAAATCGGTTCGGCGGTTTTTCGATATAGTCTATACGGAACAAACAAATTTACAAACCCACACACAAACAAACAAACATACAAACAAACACAAATTCATTTTTATATAAATATAGGTGTTGCCAAATGTTTTTTCTAAGAAAATATGACTACAACATCAATGGCGGTTATGGCGCCTTTTCCCCAATTTATCTTCTGTTAAGAAAGATAAAACGACAATGCACTACCCAAATCGTACCAAATTTGTTAAATAAATGATTGTTTTTAAAAAGTCACATTTAAGCAAACTAGCTTAGGCTTTTCCCCATGACTTGCGACTGTAAAAGGTCTATATTTTGCCAGTATTACTTTCTGCAAATATAGCAGTGAAGCAAATGCACAATGATTACCCCGACAGCAACTGGGCACTAATCCCCCCATACAAGACATATTGTTCTATGGTTCGATTGTTTATGTTATTTCAACTCGTTCTAGTTCTCCTGTTTTCTTATTTAGTCCATAGCTCCTCATTTAGTGGTTGTCTCTTGCCTCTCCACTCCCTTCACCTTTTTTCTACATACAACACTAAGCCCCTTAAATGTACACCAGTTCCATGGGGGCATATCTTCCACTTAAAGTAGATTCCGAACTGTTCCTTCTCGAGACCATTTTGGCTTCAGTTCAAGCAAAGACAATGCTCCAAAAAGGAAGAACAAGCACAAGAAGTGAAACGACAACACGTTAAGAGTTTCATTTGATTTTAACAACTTACACAACTGGCACTGTAATTAAGTTCGTTAAGTCGTTAAAAGATCTCCAAAAGTATTATCATTCTGTTGTAGTGTGTATTTTGTTGGTGTATAGTGAGCGAATACCGCAACGTGACTAAGGACAGACACGACTAGTACACTCTTGTTGAGCAAGGGAGTGGGAGAGGGAGAGAGAAAGCACATGGCACTGCGTGTCATTCAATGCAATTCCGTTAGTTTTTGTCGCAGCACCCCTTAGTTGATTTTAATGCTTCAACTATCATGCGGTCGTTGTTGTCGTAGCTGACTCGAGTAAGCAAAAATTCTAAACTTTTAATAAACAAAAAAAAAAGATTCTCTGCTTCCGTCAACAACGGGCAATGGTGGTGTGGCGGCGTCTGACTATTTACTTATTACTTGTACTCGAGACGTAATCCTATTAACTTGAATTGCCATTTCGTAAACTCTTGAAACGTTCATTGTTCTCCTTTTTTGTGCTATTTTTTTTTTTTTACTTGATTAGGTTTAGTACTCACTAAAGGGCTGTTTGTCTCTTTATTTGCAGAAGATTTAAGCTAATAAGAGAAGGGGTTGCCTTGATTGGGCAAACCAAGACACGTGTTAGATAATGAAACAAAGTACAATCAAATAAGGTAGCATGAAAAAATATTAAAAAGGTTTTAAAATAAATAAAATAAAATAAAATAAAATAAAACAAAACAAAACAAAATAAAATAAAACAAAACAAAACAAAATAAAATAAAATAAAATAAAATAAAATAAAATAAAATAAAATAAAATAAAATAAAATAAAATAAAATAAAATAAAATAAAATAAAATAAAATAAAATAAAATAAAATAAAATAAAATAAAATAAAATAAAATAAAATAAAATAAAATAAAATAAAATAAAATAAAATAAAATAAAATAAAATAAAATAAAATAAAATGAATTAAAATAAAATAAAACAAAACAAAACAAAATAAAACAAAACAAAACAAAACAAAACAAAACAAAACAAAACAAAACAAAACAAAACAAAACAAAACATAACAAAACAAAACAAAACAAAACAAAACAAAACAAAACAAAACAAAACAAAACAAAACAAAACAAAACAAAACAAAATAAAATAAAATAAAATAAAATAAAATAGCATAAAATAAAATAAAAATAAAATAAAATAAAATAAAATAAAATAAATAAAATAAAATAAAATAAAATCAAATAAAATAAAATAAAATAAAATAAAATAAAATAAAATAAAATAAAATAAAATAAAATAAAATAAAATAAAATAAAATAAAATAAAATAAAATAAAATAAAATAAAATAAAATAAAATAAAATAATATAAAATAAAATAAAATAAAACAAAATAAAACAAAATAAAATACAATAAAATAAAATAAAATAAAATAAAATAAAACAAAACAAAACAAAACAAAACAAAACAAAATAAAATAAAACAAAATAAAATAAAATAAAATAAAATAAAATAAAATAAAATAAAATAAAATAAAATAAAATAAAATAAAATAAAATAAAATAAAATAAAATAAAATAAAATAAAATAAAATAAAATAAAATAAAATAAAATAAAATAAAATAAAATAAAATAAAATAAAATAAAATAAAATAAAATAAAATAAAATAAAATAAAATAAAATAAAATAAAATAAAATAAAATAAAATAAAATAAAATAAAATACAATAAAATACAATAAAATAAAATAAAACAAAATAAAACAAAATAAAATACAATAAAATAAAATAAAATAAAATAAAATAAAATAAAATAAAATAAAACAAAACAAAACAAAACAAAACAAAACAAAACAAAACAAAACAAAACAAAACAAAACAAAACAAAACAAAACAAAACAAAACAAAACAAAACAAAACAAAACAAAACAAAACAAAACAAAACAAAACAAAACAAAACAAAACAAAACAAAACAAAACAAAACAAAACAAAACAAAACAAAACAAAACAAAACAAAACAAAACAAAACAAAACAAAACAAAACAAAACAAAACAAAACAAAACAAAACAAAACAAAACAAAACAAAACAAAACAAAACAAAACAAAACAAAACAAAACAAAACAAAACAAAACAAAACAAAACAAAACAAAACAAAACAAAACAAAACAAAACAAAACAAAACAAAACAAAACAAAACAAAACAAAACAAAACAAAACAAAACAAAACAAAACAAAACAAAACAAAACAAAACAAAACAAAACAAAACAAAACAAAACAAAACAAAACAAAACAAAACAAAACAAAACAAAACAAAACAAAACAAAACAAAACAAAACAAAACAAAACAAAACAAAACAAAACAAAACAAAACAAAACAAAACAAAACAAAACAAAACAAAACAAAACAAAACAAAACAAAACAAAACAAAACATACACTCCATTTATACTCAAAAACAGCTGAACCGATTACCTTGAAATTTCCACAAATTGTTAGGTTAGTCTGGAAGGAAACATAGGCTACATAATTTTTTGATATCGGAAGGGGGCGGACCCCTTCCCCTTAGATACGAATATGGTATTAAACATTGGTTCCAAATTCCCAGGAAGTCGCCCTTACCCCAAAACTTCTAAAAGCAGATAAATTGAACGTCCATATCAATATGGGGCTGAAATGAAAGGTATTCGGGATTAAATTACGAATCTGGCGTATAAAATCAGATCGAAATGTTGGGACATATGACATATGTTTCGATTTGTTTGTTTGTTCAGTAGAATCAAAAACGGCTGAACCGATATTCGTAAAATTTCACAGATTACGTAAGTTTTTGTGGAAGAAAACATAGGTTATATAATTTTTAGATATCGGATGGTGGCGGACCCTCCCCAAAAACGCCACCCAAAACCAAAAGTGAACTGATAGGCACAATATCGGTATCAAATGAAAGGTATTGGAGACTAGAAAACAAATATCGAATTAAGTTTTGGGTCTAAATACCCAGCGGGCCGACCCAACACCTAAACTCTTCTAAAGAGATATATTCGACGTTCCTATCAATATGGGACTCAAGTGAAAAGTTTTCGGCGGTAGATTGCAAATATGGTATAACAAATGAGGTTCAAGAAATGGGCATATCAGCCGACGATGGCTGTATGGGATTCATTCATTAACATTTGCGTTCAATTCTAGGTGGCGCTTTTCCTCCTAAAAATACGTCGAATAGGTTGTTTGACTCATTATGGCAATATGGGACTCAATTGAAAGGCATTTGAGAGTAGAAAACTGAATTTTTGATATTTGCAACCAAGTGTTTGGGGATACACCCTAAATCACCCCCTAAACTGAACTTCATTTCCGACTATAGAAATATGGAGCTCAAATCAACGGTATTCAGGGCAAAGTGCTGGTGGCCGCCCCAGCCCCAAAACACCCTCCAAACGGTTCATACTTACCGACCATGGCAATGCGGGGCTCAAATAAAAATGGATTTGGGAGTGGAGCAAGAATTTGATATGCATATTTGAGTCAAAATGTCTCCCCTAAAAAGCACTTCTCATTACCCTAATTTTCAAAAATACCACATCTCGGAGATTGGTTATGTGATTCGTTTGAAATTTTTTTGCACTCTCACTGTTACCAAAAACAAAACA
Source organism: Stomoxys calcitrans (assembly GCF_963082655.1). Lineage (NCBI taxonomy): Eukaryota > Metazoa > Arthropoda > Insecta > Diptera > Muscidae > Stomoxys > Stomoxys calcitrans. The sequence goes on from NC_081552.1 coordinate 36,101,727, forward strand.
TGGTTTCTATTATTGGGGTCGGGTGCCACCAAAACCCGCCAAATGGATATATAGACCAATCACGACAATATAGAGCCATGTGTTTGGGGAGCCGCCCCATCCCAAAATACCTCTCTGTTATATAAAAGCTATTTGAGGTGGAAATTTATTGATTTTCAGGATTGATTTTCCACTCTCAAACACAACTTATTTACCGATTATGCCATGGGGGTTCATATGATATCCTCAATCAGGGCGAAGTGTCCCTGGCCTAAAAAGATATTAGCGAGTTAAAAAAGGCGCAGCGGAACGGGCTCGGTTCGGCTAGTATAAAATAAAATACACTTAAATAAAATTTTTTGGATTGCGAGAACGCTTGGATGTTGGGTTCCCAGAACGCTATTTCGCATATTTTTTTTCTAGCAACCTGGCAAACCTTTCCACGCAGCTTCAGTTCAGTTCTATGTATTGTAGTTTATAAAGATACATATTAGGGTGATGACTTTTCTTACAACCTCATATCCCTCATATATATTTTGATAAGTTCTTATTCAAGATTAGATAAAATCTTACATTTAAGGTGATTCAATTAAAAAAACCTCAAGCACAGAATGATTTTAAAATTTTTTAATCGGCATTTAGGACAGTTTTTTGAAGTTAAATAACTGAACACTAGGACGTTAGATATTCACATTGTCATTGGAAAGTATGAATCTTAGTGGGAGGTTGTCGTTGGTGGAAGTCACATCACTGGTTGTTTCGGGAAATGTTGACTGCAGGTTTTTTCCAATGACTGTTCAAGAATTTGAGAGCTTTTGGGTAGCCGTTCAGAGAGACTGGTAGTTCTTCCAAAATCTTTAGTGCAAAACAACTGACTACTCAACCAATAATAAGACCATGAGTAAGAAATTGATTAACAGATATAACGCAACCTGTTTCGGGCATGAGGCATCAGAATAAACGCACGGAAGAGCTAAATAGGGCAAGACAGTTCCAGCGTATATTGCCCGATTTTTGGGATCTGCTTAAACTTTACAAATTGGATCTCACTCCTCTCAGTGAAGTGACGCAATACACGTGGGAGGTGGAAGAGAAACTTTATGTCGTAGCCCCAGCTTCCTGTTTCCACAATCTCAGTTTTACCATTGCTGAAGACTGCTTTTAATAGGTCATAATTTTTGTTCAAATCAGTCCCATCGATGTTTGGTGATTTAGTCGACTCATCATCCAAGACAACGTGAAGAACGCAATCCAGCACATGGTTTAGGCAATTGATGAATTTGGTTGTGGGATGATCTTTCTCATCGAATATTTGCTGCAGTCGAACTACAACAGCTGTCTTTTTTCGGTATTCATGCTTGATAAAGTCATCTAACATATTCTGATGTCATTCTGTGATACTGCTTTCGAAGAGTTTGCCGTCAAAGTGCATGCTCCACTCCTCCGTGCTTACCAAGTAATTATTCACCCGAGTAGCATTCTCTTAGATAGCCTTGTGAATACCTAACTGGCATGGGGTTGGGATCTCAATGCCCTCAGCGTAAAGCTGATGGCACACCGTTGCAGCGAAAGAACGTAAGAATACTCAAAGTATGGATCATCATTTCTATAGAGATGTAACGGCAAATGCAAGGAAAGAATTTGTGGTTCACAACCAAAATCATTCGTTATTGTGGACGAGAATGCTCCAAATACATGCCTACACAGGTCTTGAACCCTGGTTTTTCTAATAAAAATATAGATTTATTGGTCTGATCCTTCCGGACCATCGGAAGCATTGGGAGGAGAACAAGTTGAAATGAAACAACTCTCGGAAGCTTTGGCAGAAGAACAAGTTGAATAACTCATCTGGAGTTATTCCAAAATGTGCAAGAACTTGAGCTAAATAAATTTGTCCCAGGTTCACTAAAAAAGTTCCCCCTAGTTGAAGAGAAGAACTTACATTAAAGATTTGCCAAACTAGTTATCATAGTTTACAGAGCCCTAAGAACCTTAGGAACATAAACTATATATATATATACATGTTATAGGAATCTTTGAAATATGAAAAATGAAATAAACGTTATTTTAGTCATCAATAGGCAAAAGTTCATTCATTCGTGCAACAGGAAGTAATTTTTGAGAAAAAAAATCAAAAAGTCATCACCCTAATACATATATTTCCAGCAAATGTCACTGTTTGGCGTTTCTTCAAGCCGAAAGAGGGCGGCAAGGGGCTCTAATATTTATGCTCACTCAACGACTGACTGTATGAATGAATGTTCTTTGTCTTTATGTTTTTCTTTCTCCTTGCTTCTCAGTTCATCCATTTTGCCATGTTTGTTGGATGGTTTCAGATAGAGTTGTTCTTTCGTTTCGTTTTAGTGCTTTTTAAATGGAAAAGCAGGTGATTTAAGTCAGTGTGCCGTTTTTCTTCATTTTTCCTACGTTGAATTGTTTTACACAAACCCCCCTTCTAATAGAACTTCACAAATGGTTTAATATTATTTTTATTGCTGTGAAGAACTTAAATGGGTATGTTGCTATTGGAGTACACAGGAAAAATTTTTTGAACATTTATATATATGAACATGAATTTGTGTTTGTTTCTTTGTTTGTATGATTGCTTGTTTGTTTGTTTGTGGGTTCGTGAATTTGTTTGTTCCGTATAGACTCAAAAACGGCTGAACCGATTTCTTTCAAATTTTCACAGACTGTGGAAAGTGGTCCGGAAGGAACAATAGGCTATATAATTTATTGAAATTGCTAGGGGGGGCGGACCCTCCCCCTTACCCTATAAGTACGACCCCAAAACTAAAGTGAACCGATCCGGACACTATGGGATTCAAATGAAAGGTATTCAAGAGTAGACTACTAATTTCATATTAAAAATTGGATCCAAGTAACTGGGGGGCCGCCCCGACCCCAAAACTCCCTAAAATAGGTTTATTGGACGATAATGACAATATGGAATTCGAATGAAAGGTATCTGGGAGTAGATTACGTAAATGGTCAGGAAGGAGGAAAAGGCTTTTTAGTTTGTTGATATTGGAAGGGGGCGTTCCCCTCCCCCGTTACCCCAAAAACACCACCTAAAATCAAAAGTGCACCAATAGGGACTATATGGGTATCAAATGAAAGGTATTGGGGAGTAGAATACGAATATGGTATTAAAAATTGGGATAAAGTATTCAAGGGGTCGTCTAACTGCAAAAACTCCCTCAAGCTAACATATTGGACGTAAATATCAATATGGGACTCAAATGAAAGGTATTCGGGACTAGACTACGAATATGACATAAAAAAAATGAGGTCCAAGTAATCGGGGGTCGCCCCACCCTCAAATGGGAATCTAATTCGATCCTAGCTAGATGAGCCTCAAATTAAAGGCATTTGGTAGCAGATTACGAATATGACAATAAACTTTGTGTCCAAGAATCTAGGTGGTGCTTTACCTCCCCTTTAAAGCAATGGGGGATCAAGTGATTGATATTTTTAAATGGAGTGCGCCATTCAAATTTGTGCTCAAGTGGCAGATGGAGTAAGGCGCCCCTCATCAAACGGCTGTATATGACAATATGGGTTAAATTCAAAGTATAAGGTTGTAGACTGCATATATGATATCTTTATTCTGCTCATATATCTAGCGGACCACCTCAACTCAAAACAGTTGATCAATTAAAATAACCTAACGGGACACTGCCGCCGTACCCCCTAAGCGATGACGTTCAGTGTGATAGGAGTAGTTGCAAACCTTAAGTCAAGGTGGCCGCCATTTTTATCGACAAGGAGTCTAATTTCCCTAGACAAAAAATTCTCAGTCGTTTATATGTCATTCGCAAGCATCTGGGGCGAACGGAGAACTTTTAAGCTATTTTGTTAGCATTTTGGGTATTAAAGTCTAAACCTTTCCCTTATCGATGACAGCACTAACATTTAAATAAGCGTCTTCTATTCTGTTAGCAAATGAATCAACTGAATGGAGACGCCACCACGAACGGAGAGAGGGCAGAGTGGTAAAAATTGATCATGCAGCATTTTTCTTTGTTATGGCAATCTATCGGTCCTTAAAATAAAGAAAAATAAAATATAGGAATTTCGTTGCGGTTGTTTGCTGTATTTTTTTTTTTTTTTTTTTTTAATTTCCCACCCTAAGATAGGCTTAACGATATGTGTTTCAGGTAGTTTAAGTGGATATCTTTGCCAAAGATAAAAATTTATTTAGTAGAGTGCGAATATCCGAGTTTGTGTTAAAGTGTTAGAGGGGAAGGCTCAACGAACATACACAGAATCAGAGCTATTGGAGAGTAGGTTACATTGATGAGGTGACATTTTTCTGCGTCTTGAAAGCGAAAGTTCAGTGGAGCAGGTTTGATTGAAAATTTTGCTCAATGATAAGAAGCCTCCTTTTTAAGTCGAGCCCAAGTGGAGTGCCGATAAGCACACATCGTTTTGTCACTCGATTCGTTTGACATGTCATTGAAAACAGTTGATTTTGTAAAGGGAAAATAGCTGTTTTCAATGACAAGTAAAAGCGTGAAAAGTTCTGCCGGGCCGAATCTTGCATACCCTCTACCATGGATCTCATTTGTCATTTTTTTGCCCGATATCTCTTTATAGGCAAAG